>NC_083702.1:39662052-39969780 GCF_033118175.1 Dama dama
CAAATTGACCCTAAATTAATAACACCTATATTTTTCTTTCACATTTGATACCAACCAGAGTTCTTAGCCTTCCCCCATCATTAGAAAATGACTAGAGGCCAGACAAGTGGCAGTTCACAGGTGGCGCTAAGTGGTAAAGAAATATCTGCCACAATGCAGGAGACATAAGAGACTCAGGTTGGATCCCTGGGTTGGGAAGATCCCCTGGAGGAGGGCATGGCAACCAACTTCAGTATTGTTATCTGGAAAATTCCATGGACAGAGGAGCCTAGCGGGCTACAGTCCATGGGGTCGCAAAGAGTCGGACATGGCTGAGTGACTAACACATACTCTTCTGAACAGCCAAAAGGCTGTGGAATTTTCCAAGTAACAATACTGGAGCGGGTTGCCATTCTCTTCTCCAGGGGATATTCCCAACCCAGGGATGGAACCCAGGTCTGCTGTATTGCAGGCAGATTCCTTACCATCTGAGTTACTAGGGAAGTCCCTAATAAGGACAATTAGTCTTTTTTGTCTCTGTGTATCTTTTGACCATAATTTTCCCCAACTGAGCATTCATGCAGTTATTTTTAGTCTCATATAGTATCTTTGCGTTTTGTGGCTCGGAGAGGTTTGTCCAGGTACAAGCCTTGCAGCACTGCAGCAAAGGGTCTCACTCTCATCATCTGTGTGTTCTTGAGCCCTGAGTGTTCTCTTAAGGGTGGTTTCCTTTCTGGTGCAGGCATGAACATTCTTGGGTATAAGGGTACAAATATCTTGGCCAAGCACGTCTAAATCTGAAACATATCAAAGCCAGTCAGAGGCAAGGCTGTTATTAGTAGTCCAGTCAGAAAGAAATTTGAGTCAAATTTATTTTTGTTCACTTTAATGTCTTGAACATTTGATTGATTTCCACAGTGTTTTCCACTGGACTTTCACTTTGATTTTGGTTCTCCACATTCTCTACTTCCACTATTTTGGAGAGCAAATCTTTGAGCATATCTGGATCATTTCCTTCTGGATGTTTTGAAAGAGACAAGTGCAAAATAAAATATATGCACTTGTTTATGGAGTTGGCACTGCTTTTCCCAAGACAGAGAGCACTGCAGTATTTGTCATCTATGAATATTTCTAAAAGCCTTTCTCTCCTGTTGTCATCACCAGTGCCAAGATTCAATTGCTCCATATTATTCCAGGGTCACCTCCTATCTTTGCAAAATATAGTAAGTGATTGGGAGGTTCACTTAGGATGCTAGAGTTAAGAAGTAGATATTCAACTACCCAATCACTCCTGAGTCTAAAATATCCTAGCCAGTCCTTTTAGAATGCTTTTAGCAAGGCACTTTCCTTAAAGCAAGCACTTTCATCACTCATCTCACTATCAGTGAGATACATAAAATGAGAGTGGTGATTGAGGGCTTATGAATTGTTAGTGCTTTCTCCTTACATATATTACCTTCACAGTCCTCACAACAACTCCATCTTCACAATGCATGGTAAGTATTTTTAATCCTCATTCTTCAGAGGCAGAAACTGGGGCTCAGAGACACTAAGTAAAACTCTTAAGACTGTACATTTATAATGAGATGGATGAAACTGGAGCCCATTATACAGAGTGAAGTAAGCCAGAAAGATAAAGACCATTACAGTATACTAACACATATATATGGAATTTAGAAAGATGGTAACGATAACCCTATATGCAAAACAGAAAAAGAGACACAGATGTACAGAACAGACTTTTGGACTCTGTGGGAGAAGGCGAGGGTGGGATGTTTCGAGAGAACAGCATCGAAACATGTATATTATCTAGGGTGAAACAGATCACCAGCCCAGGTTGGATGCATGAGACAAGTGCTCGGGCCTGGTGCACTGGGAAGACCCAGAGGGATCTGGTGGAGAGGGAGGTGGGAGGGGGGATCGGGATGGGGAATACATGTAAATCCATGGCTGATTCATGTCAATGTATGACAAAAACCACTATAATATGGTAAAGTAATTAGCCTCCAACTAATAAAAATAAATGGAAAAAAAAAAAGACTGTACATTTAGTATGTGGAAGGATCACAATTTGAAACTAGGTCTAAAGTCAATGATTCTAAAGTCATTGTTCTAACTATTAGGCTACATAGATACTATGCAGCTCTGTACTGTATTGTATTCTACCATACTATTCTAGACTATCACACTCTACACCAGACCACTCTATATTGCACCATACTACCCTGTGCTATAGTCATCGTTGTTTAGTTGCTAAGTCGTGTCCGACTCTTGCGACCCCATGCGCTGTGACCTGCCAGGCTCCTCTGTCCATGGGATTCTCCAGGCAAGAACACTGGAGTGGGTTGCCATTTCCTTCTCCAGGGGATCTTCCCAACTCAGGAATCGAACCCACGTCTCCTGCTTAGCAGGCGAATTCTTTACTGACTGAGCTACAAGGGAAGCTAATTGTGCTATAGTATATTATACTACATATATAATATATAATAAGTATAATATAAAATATAAATATGTGCTATAGTATACTTTATTATACTATAGTGTAATACACCACACTAAGATATAATATATAAGAATATACTATGCCAAAATTTATTGGCCATATAACTATATGAATATTATATTTCATTACACTATGCTATGCTATTTAGTATAATTTAATAATTTATATGAGCATCTTTGTAACTGGAACATGCACACAAGGTCATCATGGAAGAGATGTTTAACATTCTGGAATGGTCTGTTGATCACATGGTACTTAGCATTACGTGGCAAAGCTATAGCATTGGAAAACTTGTTGCCCGGGAGATGTCTAATGCTTCCTTCCATGCAGGAAACACCACAATTCTTAACTAATGTGAGGTCCATATTCACTTTGGTCTCCAAACTGAAAGATTTGGGGAAAACTCTTTCACCAAAATTATATTTTTAAACATCCATAATTTTAACAGTTTTGGAAGAACATATCCTAGTCTGGAACATGTAAAAGTATACTGCATAAATAACTCTTTTTATAATAAGGAAATTATTCTAAAGTAAAAAATAATTTACCCAGAGTTATGCGACCTCAGAAAATCAAGTTTGTGCTTTCTTTTTTCTTTCAGCTGTATCCAAATGTATATTTTTAGATGTTAAAATGATAGCACAGATACAATTTTATATTCAGCTTTCATCATATCAAGTTTTTCAAAGTATTTTAATAGAAGGATAAAAGGTGTTTCCAGTGGTCAAAGATGAAAGAGTTGGTAATGAGGCTTACCTAGAACTTGCATATCTTCTGTACCTAAAACCTATAAATACAAAGAAAAGAAAATCAACTTCATCTAATGTGTTATTTCCTTTTATTTAAGCCACAAATTTAAAGCCATATTTATACTGAGTGTAGATGAAAGCAGACAAATAAAGCCCAGCAAATAATTCCAGCTCTTCTAGTCATGAAAACTTTACTTGTCCAAAGTTACCCATTAGCCACCTGAGTAAGTTTCACTGCCAGCCGATAACCTGTGATTATTCAGGAAATACCCTGAGAGCCAGCCAGGAAGGTACACTGAAATCAGAAGCTTCTGTCAAGTATAACAGGCACATCAGCATATGTGTGTAAGTGCTGGAAGGACAGAAACAGCAGAGGCAATCACAGTCAAAGGAATATAGTCAAATCCTTCTTCTGCTCTTTAGACAAAAGCGAGTGAATAGATGAGCCTACTCTGTATGCTTAGTGAAGCTGGAATTTCATGGCTACGTGTGTTGTGTATCTTGTGACCATTTGCTCATTTTTCCCACAAACAGGAGCTTCCTGGGTAAACATTTATGTGAACATCCCAAAAAGTGCTTGAAAGTGAGTTAATAAGCATGTTAAAGTAGCTTAGGATATGAAAGAGCTAGAAGGGGAGTGAATAATGTCTCCTCAGGGAGCTCTCAGGGAAGCCAGAACTGAGCCCCAGGGAACTGGTACCAGGTCCAGTCAGAAGCTGATATCTTCACCAATCATCTGGAAGAGGAAATCAATGGCTCATTAATAAAATGCATAGTTGAAGTGAAATGATTGATTGGATGTAAGAAAGCAGAAAAATTAGTGATGTTGATAAAATGAGATGCAACTTAGGGAAATGCTTGCTCATCTGTAACACAGAAAATCAGCATGTGAAACTCATTTAATGGGAGCAATCATCTGGGAAAGCATCACTGCCAGTGGAAGCCTGGAGGTGATGCCAGGAAGGTTAGACAGGAGGTGGGAGGCCCAGCCAGCATGATCACAGTTTGGAAAGACCTCACGACAGCCAGACAGTGTTCATGCACTGTGGCACAGCTGGCCACAGATCCTGACACCAAGCCATAGCCTCTGAAGTCCAGTCTGCTGCTACCTGTCCAGCCTGTTCTATGCCTTCTAGCTCTGGCTAGAAAGATGGCTCCATGTAGTCTTCCCCTTACTGTTCTGCGTAAGAAGTTGATGATGTCCAACACTTTGCTGCTTTGGGGTCAATATCCATGCCAAGGGCAGAGGTGTGACCCAGACCCAGGACTGAAGGTTAGGAGCATTCCTGGGTAGACCTGGGAATTGCAACCTGATCTCTGGCCTACAGCTGATTATGAGTTTTCTGAGGTAAAGTTAGAACCAACCAAGGCTCAAACTACTTTGCATTCCAGCATTTGTAGGAAGTAGATCCCAAAGTCTCTGCTGTTTGCTACTACACATTATATCCATCGGCTGATAAGCATACCCTAATTTTTCTGAATAAATTTGCATTTGGACTCATCCTTGTCTTGTAGCTTTGTGCTGACCTTGCTCCATCAGTTCCCTTATTAACAGTCACTCTGCTGGGCTCATGCAGAGACCACTGCTCATTAGTTGAGAACAACAGTGTATGCTGTGGACTGGGTAAGTGGAAAATAAAACCTCTGGATCCTCATTAATATGTGTAAGCTCTCTCCTCAGAACATGGGACAAGAATCACTGCATTCCAAAATTTTTCCAAATCAAGTTAAATTTTGCATGCATTTTCATTAAGGATATTTAATATCTTAATTTACAAGAAGGTTGAGGGATATATTCAATCCAAAAAAATGAAGAAGGGCCTTTGGTCTTGTGTCCATCATGATTAGGACTGGAAAAGGTCAGTTTTCATTGGAAGGTCTGATGTTAAAGCTGAAGCTCTAATATTTTGGCCACCTGATGTAAAGAGCTGACTCATTGGAAAAGACCCTGATGCTGGGAAAGATTGAGGGCCAGGAGAAGGGGGAGACAGAGGATGACTATCACTGACTCAATGGACATGAGTTTGAGCAAACTCCCAGAGATTGTGAAGGACAAGGAAATCTGGTGTGCTGCTGTTCATGATACCTATAAGAGTTAAACACGAGTTAATGACCGAAAAACAACAAATGTTGTCCCAGAGGTCTCTGAGACTGTTCTCATTTCTTTTCATTCTTTTTCTTTATTCTTCTCTGCAGCAGTTATTTCCACTATTCTATATTCCAACTCACTTATCCATTCTTCTCCCTCAGTTATTCTATTGTTCCTTCTAATATGTTTTTCATTTCAGTTATTGTACACTAGTGTTTGTTCTTTAGTCCTAGGTCCTTGTTAAACATTTCTTATATCTTCTCAATCCATGCTTCCATTCTATTTCTGAGATCTTGAATCATCTTTACTATCATTATGAATTTTTTTTCAGGTAAATTATCTATTTCCTCTTCATTTATTTGATCTTTGGGTTTTTACCTTGCTCCTTTAATCTGTAACATATTTCTATGTTTTCTCATTTTGTCTGTCTTACTGTGTTTGTGATTTCCTTTCTGCAGGTGGCAGGATCCTAGTTCCTGTTTCTTCTAGTGCCTGCCCCTTGGTGGGTGAGGCTGGTCCAAGGCCTTGTGTAGGTTTCCTGATGGGAGGGACCGGTGCCTGTGCTCTGGTGGATGGAATTGAGTCTTGATTCTCTGATGAGCAGGACTGTGTCAGGTGGTAAGCCTTGGGGTGTCTGTAAGCTTAGTATGACTTTAGGTAGCCTATCTGCTATTAGGTGGGGCTGCGGTCCTTGTCTTGCTGGTTGTTTGGTATGGGGTGTTGAGCACTGGAACCTAGGGGCAGTTTGATTAAGCCAGGTCTTGGTAAGAGATGGAGACCTCCAGACAAGCTCACACCAATTAATATTCCTTGGAGCTGGGAATTTTCTGTCATCTAGCATCTTGGACTTGGTGTTCTTACCCCAGAGGTTCAGACCCAACCCCAGGAAACCAAGACCCTGCAAGCCATGTGGTGCAGCCAGTAAAAACAAGAAGAGAAAACAAACAAATAAAAAAAAAAACAAGACAAAATGATAAAAGAAAAAACAACCAAGGACAACATTACATGCAAAAGAAGGCCAAAACTAAACTAACAAACCCAAAAAAACAGAACAAAAACATAACACAAGCTAAAAAAAAAAAAAACGAACATTAAATAAACATGCAAGAACAATAAAAACAGTACAATACAAAATGAAGACAAAACAACAAAAAAAAGTAAACATAGAAAAAGAATTTTAAGTTAAATTTTTTTAAAAGAAAAAAGTAGGTAAAAATATGTAAAACTACAACAGAATAAAGAATAGTAATAATGCTATTTTCCTGAAGTCTCTGCTGTCAGTGTCCTTGTCCCTCCAGTGAGCCACAACCAACCTCCACTTCTCTAGAAGGCCCTCCAATATTTCTGGGTAGGTCTCTGGACCCACCAAGAGCACTGTGGGGCAGCTCAGACTCTGACCTTGTCCATCTCCTGTTGTGAACTTGCCCCCAAAGTCCACAGCTGCCAAAATTAGACTGATCTCAGTTGTGGGAGTACTTACTGTCCATTCAGATACTCCACGGATCCAGGATTTACAAAACAGCTTGTGTGGCTGCACAAAGAGATTTCTGTCCCTCTTCCTTAGTCACACAGCCCCTGAGACTCAGCTTTGGTTTGGGCCCCACCTCTAGGTGTGGGCCACACTCAGGTGTCTGTTCTCTACCCAGGTGAGAGGGGACAAAAGCAGCAGCTGGTTGGAGCTGTCGGGCTGATTGGGGAACTTATTCACACAGGCTGGGGAGGAATAAGGCAGCCACAACGAGGGTGTGTGCAAAGACCCTGAGGTGGCAGAAATTGACAGGAAAATAACAGATTGGGACATGCTCGCTCTGGGGGAGTCCCTCCAAGTACCCACAGAGGCAGGAGCTGTCTAAAGGGCAAGGGGTTGTAATGGCCCCTTGCACATTCAACAGTGATGCCTTGCTTCCTAGGTAGACTATGCTTCCTCTAAGAGCATTCCTGGCCATGGAGACCCTCACTCCCATCCCCTCAGGTTGTTTCTGTATAGCCAAGAGCAGTCCTCTCCCCAGATCCACTCTCCTAACTGCATGCTTTAGCACTTGGCCCCCACCAGCACTGGCAGCTTCCTGTCTCAGGCTGGGGTGCCCAGGGCTGATTCCAGCTTTGATGGTGGCAGTGCTCAGGACTCTGGAGCTTGCATGGGTTGAGGAGCCTTGGCTTGAAGGGTGGATGAACCTCCTCAAATAGGGTGCCCTCCCAGTGCCCATGGAGGCAAGGGGCCAGCAGGTGGAGAAGGGAGTTGCAGGGGTGACCCCATGCCTTGCACACTACTCAACAATGGTGCCTTGATCTATCGTGTTCCAGGTTTCTTCTGAAAACGTTCCCAGTTGTGGAGCTTCTTCTTCCTGTCCCTCAGGCTTTCTCTTCACAGCCAGCAGCTGTCCCCTCCCTGGGTCCACACCCTAAACCCCACTTTCCAGCACCCAGCTCCCGTCTGCATCAGGAGACACATAACTCAGGATGTGGTGCATAGGTCAAGTGGCATAGACCACATGTACAGTTCTTACTTTGTCCTGCCTTCCACAGATGGGCTGCTTCATTTTCCTCTGGGCCCCCAAAGATTTCCCTTCTGCACCAGCTGACTTCCTCACCATGAATGGGCTTTTCCGAGTGTGGGAACCTCTCCTCACCTTCAGTTCCCCACCAGCGGTGCTGGTCTCCTTCCATTTCCTCTTTTCTTTCTTTTTTCTATTTTTTCATTCTAACTGGTCAGGTGAGGATTTTTCTCATCCTTTTAGGTGTCTGAGGTCTTCCACTAGTGTTTAGCTGGTGCTTTTTGAGAATTGTTCCATTTATAGGAGTATTCTTGATGTTCTTGTGAAGAGAGACAAATTCCATGTCCTCCTAGTCAAGATCCTTCTGGTAGCCCTCACATCACTTTAGTTCAGACCTCCTTAACTTTAATCCCTCTTTATGGCACTGAGTCCAGGATGAATATTCCTTCTTGTTTTGTGACATAAAGAGATCCAGCTTTGAGAATTCAGTGATGTGGAGGATGTCCAATATGAATTTCAAAAAATCTGGCCCAGCTGTGATGAACTTAACTTGAGAGGACCCTTCTCTTGGTTTGTATTTGCTACTGGAACCAGAACTGTGTGTGCATGTGTGCTAAGTCATTTCAGACATATATGACTCTTTGAAACCCTATGGACTGGAGCCTACCAGGCTCCTCTGTCCAAGGGATGTTCCAGGGAAGAATATTGGAGTGGGTTGCCATGCCCTCTTTCAGGGGATCTTCCCGGCCCAGGGATCAAACTGTGTCTCTTATGTCTCCTACACTGGGAGGCACGTTCTTTACCACTAGCGCCACCTGGGAAGCCTGAAGCCAGAACCATTGCTTGTCAAATCATGACTGGATGACCCTTCCAACTTTCAAGAGAAAAGATTTAATATTTCAAAACTCCTTCAGCTTTTGTTTCTGTTGCTCATGATATTGAGAGGGTAACAGGCAGGAAGGCCAGGGGTCTCCAAAAGGAAGAAATAGGCTGCAAGTGCCAGACATTTTTATCTCTCTTAAGTGGCAGGAGGAAACAAACCAGCAATATGTTTTTCCTTCTCTATACAAATTTAAAAGGAGGTTTCTCTTAAAATGCTGTGTTGCCATGACACTTGGTCTCACCTGAAGCTAACTACTCTCAAACCTTGAGTTAACCAATACATTTCTTTTTCTTATGGAAATGTTGTCTTAAGCTATGTTAATGTACCCCAGACTCTCTTCAAGTTGGTTCCCGCCAAACGGCCTAAGTTACTTATTCGGATATTGTTCCCTAATCTATGTAAAGGAAACTATTTGTTGGTAATCTGCCCTTCTACAAGATTCAAGTCAATCATTTTATGGCCAGGGATGAATTATCTGGTGCCATTCTAAATTTTATGACATTCCTTTCTTTTCATTAACAGACTGTGAGTGACTATATAACATACAGCTAAAGACTAGGAGGGGGGTACTCTTTTGCCCCCTTCTGATGCCTATGTCAGAAGCTTTCTCTACCTCCTTTATACTTTAATAAAACTTTATTACACAAAAGCTCTGAGCGATCCAGCCTCATCTCTGGCCCCGGATTGAATTCATCTCCTCCGGAGGCCAAGAATCCCGGCGTCTTATCGTTCAGCAACAACCTTTCAATATGAAGCCTCCACTCTAGTCAGACCACAGCCCAGTTCTCTGATTCTTGCTGCAGTGTCTTTCCCTTGGAGCCGTCACAGTTGCTGCTGCTGAGATTACATTTAATGGCAGCCTCCATTAACCTGACAGGATCCAGTCCTCCCAAACTGAGAGAAGAGGCTTAAGGCGGGAAACTGAAAACGGCCTTTATATTCCTGGCTTTTCCTGCAGGTAAATCTCTCAGAAAATTGTTGCTTTATTGTTTCCAGGCACTTGGCTCATATTATACCAACAAGCCTGGAAGGTTCTATCAGCCAATCCATCAGCTTTTACAGGATGAGGACTTGTGGGAAACATGAAAATCACTCAGCAAATTGGAAATGTTAATGACATGGTCCATGTAAACACCAAACTTTGGACATTTCCTTCTTGCAGCTTCCTCTAGCTAAAAATGACGTGAAACACTGTTGTGAAGGCAACTTTTAAAATAACTACATGTGAGTGTGTTTGTGTGTCCATGTGCGTGTGTGTCTGTGTGTGTGCTCCAAGCGGAGAATGGAGCCAAAGCCATGGGGAATTTTAAAAGGAAATGAATCATTGATTTCTCTCTGGAAACTGGATTCTATAAAACCCAGGATTATTATAATCTTTATTGCAGTAATGGGTCATCAGATATTTTCCCCCTTTAAAACTATCTTATTTAAGCACTTTTTAGTTTTTCTCCATGTATCTGAGTAGCATGAGTTGTCCAGAAAACAATGTCAATAATTTAGCTGGAAGATAAAAGCTCTAAATTTGGAATATGTTGAGAATTTTTAATATATAATGAGGAATGAACTATTATTTCCCTGAATAAAATCCACCATCACAAGGTAGCAAAAGTGCCTAAACTTCACCTAAGCTGTCTCTGGTGTACGTTGTACATCAACTGCTATAAAATGCCCTGGCTTGCCATTTAGAAATTAAACTACTTCTTGGCAAGTAATTCAATACTTTGGATTTCCTTGAGGAACATAACAGGAAAAAACTGGGAAAGGCTACTTGGTAATTGGGCTTCCTTTATGGCTCAGTTGGTAAAGAATCTGCCTGCAAGGTGGAATACCTGGGTTCAATCCCTGGGTTGGGAAGAGGCTACCCACTCCAGTGTTCTGGCCTAGAGAACTGTTGAAAAGAGTTGGACACCAATGAGCAACTTTCTCTTCACTTAGTAATTATGTTGTCATTTTTGCTGCCTTTATTCCCATAAACACAAATTTTATCCTAATTCTATAATGATGTGCCTAGATGTTTGCTTCCTGTATGATTCCTTGTCCACAGCAGGCACAGTGAACCTCTTAATTATTCCAATGCAGCCACAGTGAGCTTATGCCAGAAAAAAAAAATCAGAAACAAGAATTTCACACAGGCAGTTGGATAGCTCCAGCTGTTGTAATTGTAAACTAAACACTAGTTGTTTTTTAAAAATAAATTGTCTAAGTTAATATGTCATTATTGCTTCATACATTGTTAACAAGGGTGACTTGCATTTGATTTTTAAGTGTATGTTCACACAGCTTTTGGGGAACTTTCAACAAATTGTCTACATACCTAAAGAAGTTTGCATGTTTTATTTCCACTCAGAAGAAAAGAAAAAAAGTATTTTTATTTGTATAATTTTTATTAAAATGAGGTTTTAAGATGTTTATGAGGATATTTTACTCAGACTATATGGGATATGTGTGGTAGGTAAGAAGAGCTACTAAGAGATAAAAGTCTGATAGTTGCTATCAAAATGGTTTTGTTAGGGGAAGCACACTGATTGAAACCGCCCACCCTGGCCAGGCACCATAGTAACCATTTGCATGAGTTGTTTTATGGCAGGAGATCCTGATAAAGAATACGGAACTAATAGGCCACCACCAGCCGGAAGAGTTTGGGAAAGATCGAGAGGAGACACTACCTGTCCGTCCACTTCCCAGAATCCCTCTTGCTAGCATCCATCTTGGCTGAGCGATGTGTGCGCCACCAGGAAAGACTCTGAATTAGAATGATTGGCCAAAGACTACCCGGAAACTAATCCCATCACCATAAAACCCAAGACTGCGAGCCACGCGGCAGAGCAGTTCTCCTGGGTTCCCTTACCTACTGCTCTCCACCCGGGTGCCCTTTCCCAATAAAATCTCTTGCTTTGTCAGCATGTGTCTCCTCGGACAATTCATTTCCGAGTGTTAGACAACAGCCCAGTTTCGGGCCCTGGAAGGGGTCCCCCTTCCTGCAACAGTTTCAAAGATATTTTCTAGTTCCAATCACCCATAGTAATGGGGAGAAGGGGTAATATAGAGGAATGAAGACATCTGTAGTTTGAAAATATTCTTATTAAGATACAAATTTTGCTAAAGAGGTTGGTAAACAACATCTTTCAAAAATTAATTAAAATAATTATAGATAACATCTTCATTTGTTCATTATTAGGTTAAATCTTATGAAATTAATATTTCCAAAGGTCAGAAATTGTCAAATATGGGAAATTTTTCTTATGTTAAGCCTAATATTTTCTTCTTTTCATGTATCATTATGTATATCCTTGCTATGTGTCAATATTGATGTGAGTTTATAATAAAATACAACTATAATAAATCCATAGCACAAACTGTGAAAGAACAAGGGCTATGTAACAAGGAAGTGGTCATTGTTTTGAAAATTCAGTCTAAGGGCAGCTTCCACAATCAAACAGAAAATCTAACTCAGAATTTCCTGGAAGCCAAAACAAAACTAGAACCAAAATTACATAACTCTTACCTATTAAAAGTACATAGATATTCACAGATGAAAGTCAAACTTCCTAGCTGTTAAGAGATATATAGCAAGTGTGTGCTCAGTTGGGTCTGACTCTTTGCAACCCTACGGACTGTAGTTTACCAGGCTTCTCTGTCCATGGAATTTTCCAGGCAAGAATATTGGAGCCGGTTTCCATTTCCTACTCCAGGGGATCTTCCTGACCCAGGGATCTAACCCACGTCTCTTACATCTCCTGCATTGGCAGGTAGATTCTTTACCACTAGTGGCACCTGGGAAACACTTTCACATTAAAGGTATTTCTAAATTTAATGCCTAATATTTTTATAATGTTTTGTAGTTTATAAATATTTCTCTTAGTAATTTGATTGAACTTAACAAATCAGTTGGGGCTTCCCCAGTGGCTCAGGGATAAAGCATCCACCTGCACTACAGGAGACTGGGATTCGATCCCTGGGTCAGAAAATCCCAGAAGAGGGCATGGAAACCCACTCCAGTATTCTTGCCAGAGAATCCCATGAACAGGGCAGCCTGGCAGGCTACAGTCCATGGGGGTCGCAAGGAAGAGGACAGGACTGAAGCACCTTCACACCCACCCACACAATGAAGCAATCGGCATGTTGAAGAATGTGGAGAGGAACTGGAAGTAGTGCATCTCTGCTTTTGGATGAAGAAAGGAGGGCCTTCCCCTGGCATCCTCTGATTCATATACTCACTAAACTACTTCGGTTTCTAAAGTATGGTTCCAAATTGGAAAAAATTCATTTATGTTGTGAATTATTAAATTGATTTTCAAATAAAAATTAAACTAATGAGCACTGGGCCAGTTAAGTTGACTTCTCCCACCCAAGAATCTGGATAAACTGATATCAGATTTCCAGATTTGTTGAGTTGGGAAAACAAATTAGGAAATGCAAGAAGGTAAAAGCAAAGTTGGAAATTTTTTTTATAGATTTACTTCTCTAGACATTCTTACACCACATTACAATATCAATATGTGTTAAAGAGAATAACTTTCACTTTTATTGAGATATAATTGACACAAAACATTGTATAACTTTAAGGTGTACAACATTTTGATTTGCATATTGCAAAATGATTACCGCCATAGCAGTATCTAACACTTGTATCATGTTACATAATTATCATTCCTTTTTCTGTGGTAAGAATATGTAAGATCTAATCTCTTAGCAACATTCAAGTATATAATACAGTATTATTAATTATGATCACTATGCTGTACCTTGCATCACCAAAACTTATTATAACTAGGAGCTTGTACTCTTTTCCCATCTATCCCCCACCTCCACCCCATGACAGCCACCATTCTAGTATCTGTTTCTATGAGTTCAGCATTTTTAGATTTCTCATATTAGTGACATCACATGGTATTTGTTTTTCTCTCTCTGACATTATTAACTTAGCTTAATGCTGTCAAGTTCAATTCACATTGTTGCACACAACAGAATCTTCATCTTTCTCATGGTCAAAATATATGGATATAGATATACTGGAATGTACAAGTAGGAAGTGAAGAGATACATGGAGTAACAGGCTAGTTTGGCTTTGAAGTACAAAATGAAATAGAGCAAAGGCTAACAGAGTTTTGCCAAGAGAACGCCCTGGTCATAGCAAACACCCACTTTCAACAATACAAGAGATGACTCTACACGTGGACATCAACAGATGGTCAATACCAAAATCAGATTGGTTATATTCTTTGCAGCCAAAGATGGAGAAGCTCTATACAGTCAGCAAAAACAAGACTGGGAGCTGACTGTGGCTCAGATCATTAACTCCTTATTGCAAAACTCAGACTTAACTTGAAGAAAGCAGGGAAAACCACTAGGCTATTCAGGTATGACCTTAATCAAATTCCTTATGATTATACAGTGGAAGTGACTAGATTCAAGGGAATAGATCTGACAATCAAAGTCCCTGAAGAATTATGGACAGAAGTTCATAACATTGTACAGGAGGCATTGATCAAGACCATCCCCAAGAGAAAGAAATGCAAAAAGGCAAAATGGTTGTCTGAGGAGGCCTTACAAATATCTGAGAAAAGAAGAGACATGAAAGACAAATGAGAAAAGGAAAGATATACCCATCTGAACACAGAGTTCCAAAGAATAACAAGGAGAGATAAGAAAGGCTTCTTAAGTGAACAGTGCAAAGAAATAGCAGAAAACAATAGAATGGAAATCTATAGAGATCTCTTCAAGAAAATTAGAGATACCAAGGGAACATTGCATATGAAGATGGGCACAATAAAAGACAGAAATGATATGGACCCAACAGAAACAGAAGACATTAAGAAGAGGTGGCAAGAATACACAGAAGAACTGTACAAAAAAAGGTCTTAATGAGCCGAATAACCTCAATGGTGTGATCACTCACCTGGAATGAGAAGTCAAGTCCACTGCTGAAAACAAAGCTAGTGGAGCTGATAGAATTCCTACTGAGTTATTTCAAATCCTAAAAGATGATGCTGTGAAAGTGCTGAACTTAATATTTCGGCAAATTTGGAAAACTCAGCAGTGGCCACAAGACTGGAAAAGGTTAGTTTTCATTCCAATTCCAAAGAAGGGCAATGCCAGAGAATGTTCAAACTATTGCACAATTGTGCTCATTTCACATACTAGCAAGGTAATGCTCAAAATCCTTTAAGCTAGGCTTCAATAGTATGTGAACCAAGAACTTCCAGATGTACAAGCTGGATTTAGAAAAGGCAGAGGAACCAGAAATCAAATTGCAATAGAAAAAGCAAGAGAATTCAAAAAATAAATCTACTTCTGCCTCATTGACTATGCTAAAGCCTTTGACCATGTGCATTTCCACAACAAACTGTGGAAAATTCTTCAAGAGATGGGAATACCAGACCATCTTACCTGTATCCTGAGAAATCTGTATGCAGGTCAAGAAGCAACGGTTAAAACCAGACATGGAACAATGGAGTGGTTAAAAATTGGAAAAAGAGTATGTCAAGGCTGTGTATTGTCACCCTGCTTATTTGCACATCATGCAAAATGCCAGGCTGGATGAATCACAACCTGGAATCCAGATTGCAAGGAGAAATATCAACAACCTCAGACATGCAGATGATACCACTCTGATAGCAGAAAGTGAAAAGGAACTAAAGAGCCTCTTGATGAGGGTGAAAGAGGAGAGTGAAAGAGTTGGATTAAAACTCAACATTCAAAAAACTAAGATCATGGCATCTGGTCCCATTACTTCATGGCAAATAGATGGGGGAAAAAATGGAAACAGTGACATATTTTATTTTCTTGGGCTCCAAAATCACTGCAGATGATGACTGCAGGCATGAAATTAAAAGACTCTTGCTCCTTGGAAGAAAAACTATGACAAATGTAGACAGTGTATTAAAAAGCAGAGACATAACTGCCAACAAAGGTCCATATAGTCAAAGTTATGGTTTTTCTAGTAGTCATGTATGAATGTGAAAGTTGGACCATAAAGAAGGCTGATCACCAAAGAATTTATGCTTTTGAACTGTGGTATTGGAGAAGACTCTCGAGAGTCCCTTGGTTTGCAAGTAGACCAAACCAGTCAATCCTAAAGGAAAGCAATCCTGAATGTTCAGTGGAAGGACTGATACTATAACTCCAATACTTTGGCCACCTGGTGTGAAGAGCTGACTCATTGGAAAAGACGGTGATGCTGGGAAAGATTAAAGGCGGGAGGAGAAGACAGAAGATGAGATGTTGGAGGGCATCGTTGACTCAATGGGCATGAGTTTGAGCAAGCTCCAGGAGATAGTGAACCACAGAGAAGACTGGCATGCTGCAGTCCATGGGGTAGCAATGAGTCGGACATAGCAACAGCAACATAGATCGATATCTCTATTTGCTGAGCTTTATCCACTCAACTTTGACAAACACCACTTGAGCTGTTTCCACATCTTGACTATTGTGAAAAACAATACAATATACATGATAGTGAAGATATCTCTTCAATATCCTATATTCATTTACTTTGAATAAAGCCAGAAGTGTTGCCAAATAGTATGGTTTAATTCTATCTTTAATTTTTTGAGGAATATACATACTGTTTTCCATAGAGGCTGCACCAATTTACATTCCCACCAACAGCATATGAGAGTTTCCTTTTCTCCACAACCTCTCAACCAACCCCTGTGTCTTTTGTCTGTTTGATAATGGCCATTCTAACAGATATGAGGTGATCTCTCACTGTGGTTTTGGTTTGCATTTCACTGATGGTTCGTGATGTGGTGCACCTTTTCATATACCTGTTGTACATTTATATGTCTTCTTTGAAAAATGCTTATTCAGTTCCTCTGCTAAATTATTAAATTTTAATTTTTTTGCCATTGGGTTATATGAGCTCTCTCTTATCTTATATATGATTTGCACATATGTTCTCCCACTCCACAGGTTGCCCTTTCATTTTGTTGCTGATTTTATTGTTGTGTCAGTTTTTTAAATTTGATGTAGTCCTATTGTTTATTTTTGCTTTGACTGCCTTTGTTTTTGGTGTTAAATCCAAATAATCATCACCAAGGCTTATATCAAGGAGTTTACCACCTATGTTTACTTTAGGAGTTTTTTGGTTTCAGGTTTCACACTCAAGTCTTACTGATTTTGAGTTGACTTTTGTGTGTGATGTATGGTAAGGATTCATATTTTTGCATGTTGTTATCCAGTTTCCTCAATATCTTTTATTGAAGAGACTATCTTTCTTTATTGTATGTTCTTGTTTCTTTGTCTTACACTAATCAACACATGCATGGATTTATTTCTGGGTTCTCTGTTCTTTTCTATTGATCGATATGTGTTTATGTCAAGACCATGCTGCTTTTATTACTATAGCTTTTGCATACAGTTTGAAATTAGGATGCATTATTCCTCCAGCTTTGTTCTTTCTCAAGATTGTTTTGGCCACTCAGGCTCTTTTGTGGTTCCATAAAAATTTTAAGGCTATTTGTTAGATTTCTGTGAAAAATGCCACTGGAATTTTGACAGGTATTGCATTGATTCTGTAAATTACTTTAGGTAGCATAGACATTTTGACAATATTTTTTCAAACCATGAGCATGGAAATATATTTCCATTTATTTGTGCATTCTTCAGCTTATTTCACCAATGTCATGGTTTTCAGTGTACAGATTTTTTATCTTCTTAGTTAAATTTATTACTGTTTTATCCTTGTAGATTCAATTGTAAATACAATTGCTTTCTTAATTTCTCTTTATGATCACTCATTGTTGGCATATAGAAATACATCTGACTTTTGTATATGGATTTTGTATACTGCAACTTTGCTGAATTCATTCATTAGTTCTAACAGTTTTGGTGGAGTCTTTAGGGTTTTCTATATATAATATAATGTCATCTGAAAATAGAAACTTTCCTTTCTGATTTGGATGCCCTTTATTTCCTTTTCTTGCCTCATTGCTCTGGTTAGGACTTCCAGTACTGTGCTGATTAAAAGTGGTAAGACTGAACATCCTTGTCTTGATCATGATCTTAGAGGAAAAGACTTCAGTTTTTCACCATTGAGCATGATGTTACCTGTGGGCTTATGATATATGTCCTTATTATATTGAGGTATTAATACATTTCCTCTATGCTCAGTTTGTTAAGATTTTTATTATGAGAGGATATTGAATTTTGTCAAATGTGTTTCCTGCATCTATTTAAATGATCATGTGATTTTTAATCCTTTATTAGCATGGGGTACTACATTGATTAGCTTGAGTATGATGAACCATTCTCGCATTCTTGGAATAAATTTCACTTGAGAATGGTATATGCTCCTTTCAATATATTGTGGAATTCAGTTTGTTACTGTTTTGTTGAAGATTTTTGAATCTATGTTCATCAGGAATATTGGTCTCTAACTTTCTTTTGTTGTAGTGTCCTTATCTGGTTTTTGTATCAGGGTTATGCTAATCTTGTAAAATTAATTAGAAAGTGTTTCCCTCCTATTCGAATTTTTAGAAGAGTTTGTGAAGAATCGTTATTACTTTTTCTTTAAATGTTTAATAGAAGTCATCAAAGAAGCCATCTTGTCCTAGGCTTTCATTTGTTGGTAGGTTTTTTATTTTGGCTCTGTCTCCTTATATATTTCCATGCTCATGGTTTGAAAATAGGTAATTAGTCTGTTCACACATTCTATTTATTCATGGCACAGTCTTGGTAGGTTGTACATTTCTAGAAATTTTATCCACGTCCTCTAGGTTGTCAAATTTGTTGACATAATTTCTCATAGTGGTCTCTTAAAATCTCTTGTGATTGTGTGGTATCAGTTGCAATGTCTTTTCCTTCATTTGTAATTTTATTTATTTGAATTCCATTTTTCCTCTGGTAAGTCTACTAAAGATTTGTCTCTGCTTATCTTTAAAAAAAAAAAAAAAAACACTTCTTTGTTTCATTGACTTTTTCCTATTGTCCTTTTAGTCTCTATTTTATTTATCTCCTCTCTGACCTTTTCTGTTTTCTTCCTTCAGCTAACTTTGGGCTTAGTTTTTCCTTCTTTTCTACTTTCATGTGGTGTATAGTTAGGTTGTTTATTTGAGCTCTTTATTTCTCTTTAATGTTTTGTGGCCTAGCATATGATCTATCCTGGACAATTTTCCACATGTGCTTGAAAAGAATGTGTATTCTGCTGCTGTTGGATGGAATGTTTTCAAAATGTCTTTTAGGTTCAAATGGGCTAATGTGTAATTTAAGTCCAATATTTCCTTCTCTGAAGGATCTATCTATTGCTAAAAGTGAAGTATTGAAGTTTCCTACTATTATTGCATTGTTATCTATTTCTCTCTTCAGTTCTGGTAGTATTTGCTTTATATATTTAAGTGTTCCAAAAGACAATGCTTTCTGATGTTAATGAAATACTTCTATACAACCAATAGTTTTTTCTGTGTATTTAGATAAATCATTGGCCTCTATAAGTATTTAAATAGAAAAGTAAAATCATTCATAGTTTTAAAACTATAATCCTTTTAGCTTATTAACTCAGCAACACGGTGTCAGGAAGCATTTAACAAGAGGTTTCCTGTGTGCTGTTTTGGATCTGTCAGGAACCCTCTGACCCTTATTGATTCCTGAATATTCAGGAATTAAGAGGAGAGGCATGCCTTTCGCGGGGCTGAAGAATCCAGGCATTTCTCATTACAGTGATAAGTACCCTCTTCCTTTTTATAAGCCAAATGGTAAAAGGTGATTGTTTGCAACTTTCTCTTTGATAGGGATCATCTTATGTTTTGTAAGTCTGGAATTTTAATCTTTGTCTTTGCTGAGAATAACCACCTTGTAAGACAGTATATATGCCCATGCCATGTTGATTAAAACACCTTTGCTCCATCAGAGCTTTGGTCCCCATGTCTTTCTTTTTTTCTGTCTTTCTCTCTCTCTATTTCTGGCTAATTCCTTGAAGCGCGGAGGCCTGCTGAGTTCACTTTCTTGCCCGGGCTTCTAAGACCCTCTCGAGAAGGCGGACTGTGCCTTCACCCACTCAAGAGGCGCCTGGTGCCTACGTGCAGCAGCCCGAGCCCTAAGAACAGGACTCTATTGGTTTTCCGCGTAAACCAGGGGATATCAGCCTCTTTCTCTCTCTTACTCTCTGGACAACCAGGTTCCGGTCCATTAAAGGACCAACAACATGGGACTATTGTCATGTTTAGATAAGAAATCTTGAAAGAATTGCCAACCATTGAACAAAACATATAGGTGACACATTAGGTATTTCACTTCCTTTTGAGTCAACAAGGGAAGTTATATATTCTGACTAGATGAAGGGCCTAAAGAATCTGAAGAAACAAAACCTATGTGTTTAACAAGAGAAACAATGTTTTCCCATCATGGTCACTAATATCTCCAAAATATTCTTCTAAAGATCTATTGACTGATCAAAAGTTACAAATACATATAATTTATTTATATATTCACAACATATGTAATACAAATATAAAAACTGGCCACTATCCAAAGAGTAATAATCATTTACATCTTTGACAAAATTCATTTGCCTCTCTATGAATTAAAATAATTTGCATTACTATTATTTTACTGCAAATTTTAGTTTTAAAATAGCTGAAAATGATGAAAGGTATAAAATCCTACAGAATCAGATTATTTCAACCAGGATACCTAGACAATGCCCATCATTTGATTGAAAGGACACCCAGTAATCTTTTTCCACTTCAAAATCTTTCATATTTTTTCCTGAGAATTTTAATTACAAATTAAAAGACTTGACAATACACCTCCATGGGCTATTTCTCAACCAAAACCAGTGAAACAAAAATATTCCCACCTTCATAATGCCTAATTCTCTACCCATGACTGTTACTAAATTTAGGTTAAATTTGCAGATTGTTATTTAAATTTTAAATTTGGAGGAATATTTTAAAATTTAAAATTGTCAGCTTAACCAGGAAACAATTATAACTGTTCTACTGATAGCTTGATGTCTTGAACAAATCTGTACCTCCTTTTCTGCTTATTTTCAACAGGTAGTAAAGAATGTCACAAAGACTGGTGCAAAGTAAAATAGTCTTCTGCTATCTTTCGTATCATAGACCTTATTCCTTCCTTTTATTCTGGTATCAAAGGGTATTTTGCAAGATTGGGTAGGACTCAGCTCCAATAGTCCTAACAATATCAGCAGGATCTTTCTCCCAGAAGAAATTTGAAGCTTCACATAGTTCTTCAATTTGTGTCTGATTTAGGCATAAGTCACAGGTACGTCTGTGTCCAGTTTAGCCAAATCTGATTATGAATAAGGGAGCTCTCAGAGATTTTAAAGACCACTTAATCTGACAATTCAATTATAAAATGAATCTCTCCTTATTAATTTGGCTAGTGTGGCATTACAGAAGATAAAAGCCATGTTTCTGTGTCAAAGGACCAAGGGTACCAATTATTGGTTGGGTGACCAGAAGCATCATGTGAATTGAATGTGAATGGTTTGTAAATTTTGACAGAAGTATCATGTGAATGGTTGCTGGAGATGTCTACCAAGTGGGTCGTTTGTTGACTTTGAGGGATAGGGATGGCATAGTAGAAGAATTTATTGTCAAAGTGTAAGCACCTGTATCTAAAAGAAAAGTATAATTTTGCCTCTTAAGAGTCAGTGACAATTCTTTTTGTGAAGTTGTATTATTCAGGGTTCCCCAGAGAAACAGAACCAATAGGAGATAGATAGATGGATAGGTAGATAGATAGATCAATAGATAGATACTTTTATGCATACACAGAGAATATAAGAAAGAGATTAATTATTAGTAATTAGCCCACATAATTATGGAAGCTGAGCAGTTCCATGATCTCTTCCCTGTAATCTGGAGACCAAGGAAACCAGTGGTGTAGGTCCAATCTGAATCTGAAGGCCTGAAGACCAGGAGAGCTTATGGTGGGTGGTATAAGTTTTGGTCTGAGGGAAAGATAAGACAAATGTCTGTGTTCAAAAGTCAGGCATAAAGAGAGAATTCTCCATTTCTCTGTCTGTTTCTTCTGTCCATGCTCTAAACAAATTGTGTGATTTCCATCCATGTTGCAGAGGGAAATCTGTTTTATTCTCTGTACCGATTTAAATGCATTGTGTGCAAGGAAGGCAAATCTGTATCAAGACTGTCTATTTTAGTAAGAACAAACACTGCCCTTTCACAAAAGCAGCAGCCCAATGTAATGAATCCACCACTGGGTAGCTGGCTGATCACTCTGAGGAATGGTGCATGTCAGGGACTCAGTGTTGATCTCTGCTGCTGATTGTATACTCAGCAGGGACTGTAGCCAGGTCGACCTTGGTAGGTGGAATTCTATGTTGCTGAGCCAGTGCATACCATCCACCCCTGTCACCATGGCCACTTGTTCATAAGTCCATTGGGTGATGACAGGATTGGCTGAGGAAAGAGGCTGATTGAAATACACAGAACAGGTCATTCTATCAAGTGAATTATTAAAATTCTTCTCTTCTGAGTCACATTTTGGTGAGCATTCACATGAGACACAGAAATCTTCACATTTTTTAACTCATTCAGAGAGGTTTTCCCAATCATACTCTTTCTAAGTCCCTGACCATCCTGTCAAACCACTGGTCATAGGCCATGAATCAGTGCACATTTGCATGTCTTGTCATTTCTCCTTTCAAGCAAAGTGAACAACCAGATGAACTGCCTGAAGTTCCACTGAGAAGGAGGATTTTTCTTTATCACTGTCCTTTAGGGATGTCTCAGAAAGGGGTTATAGTATTACAGCCATCCACTTTTAGGTGCTGCTTGCATATCATGCAAAATCTATAAACCATGTCCTAGTCTTTCTTTCTTCTGTTAACTGATCATACAGAATTCCCCTTGTGGTCATGAGAGCAGGTAGAGAGAGAAAAAACAGTATAGCAGGAATGGGGATCAAGGACATTTGGGATGCTTCTTCATGTAACATACTTAGGCCTTCAGGGCCTACTTGGGCTTGATCAGATACATACCACTGAGATTTGATGATGGAGTGCTGCTGTGTACACCTAATTTTATACCCAGTTCATCATGGGCAGCTCAAGTCACCATAATAACTTGGTGGCCCATGGTTAAGCATTCAATCTCTGCTAAGGCTCAATAACAGACCAAGAGCTGTTTCTCAAAAGAAGACCAGTTATCTACAGACGATGAAAGGGTGTTAGTCCAAAATCCTAAGGACCTGCACTATGATTCTCCTACCTTTGTTGTTGTTGTTTAGTCACTAAGTTGTGTCTGACTGTTTTGTGACCCCATGGACTTTTAGCCCTCCAGGATCCTCTGTTCATGGAATTTCCCAGGCAAGAATGCTGGAGTGGATTGCCATTTCCTTCTTCAGGGGATCTTCTTGACCCAGGGATCAAACTGGCATCTCCTGTATTGACAGGTGGATTCTTTACCACTGAGTCACTGGGGAAACCCATGATTCTCCTATAAGGACCTGCCAAAAGCTCCAGTGTCCCTATCTACCAACACTTCAAGGACCACTGCATCTGCTGGGTCACATAGCCCAAGTGACAAAGCAGCTTGCACAGCATCCTGGACCTGTAGCACAGTCTCTTCATATTCTAGCTCTGCTCAAAATTAGCCACTTCTTGGGTCACTCCGTAAGTGGGCCACAAAACACACTCCAAGTGAGGAATATGTTACTGCAAAAATCCAGAAACCTAGTAGGCACTGTATTCTTACTTGCAGGAAAAGCCAAATGCAATAACTTATTCTTTACCTGAAAAGAGTTATCTCAACCACTGGAATCCTAGAAATTTCACTGAGGTAGAAGATTTCTGAATTTTTTGTCAGATTTATTTCTCACTTTCTGAGATGCAAATGTCTAAAATAAGTTTAGAGTTGCTTCTTGCTCACTAAGTCCAACTGGCATAATGTTGCCAATTTAAAGGACCAGTGTGATATCCAGTGGAAGAGAAAGGTAATCAAGATGCTTAGAAACTAAACGGTGACATAGGGCTGCAGAGTTGATATACCCTTGAGGTTAAAAGTGAAAGCAAACTGTTTCTGGTGGCTCTTATTGACAGGCATGGAGAAAAAGGCACTTGCTAGATCAATAGCTGCACACCAGGTTCCAGGCATGTGTTAATTAGCAATAAAACCACATCTGGTACAGCAACTGCAGTTGGAGTTACCTAGTTAAGCTTATGACAATCCACTGTCATTCTTCAAAATCCATCTGCCTCTGGACAGGCCAAATAAGTGAACTGAATGGAGATTTGGTAGAAACCACAACTCTGGCAACCTTCAAGTGCTTGATGGTGCCACTAATCTCTGCAATCCCTTCAAGAATGCAGTATTGCTTTTGGTTTACTCTTCTCCTGGGGCTAATGGCTTCCAATTGGCCTTTCCCATCATAACAGCTCTCACTCCACAGATCATGCAACCAATGTGAGGATTCAGCAAGCTGCTGAGTGTATCTATTACACTATGCATTCTTGACCTGGGAAATAACTACAGGACAGTTTTGAGGACCCACCAGTCCCACTGTAAGAAAGACATGAGCTAAAATTTCATTGATCACATGAACTACATAGTCCATGCAACAGATAAACCACAGTGATATTTGGGGGGGGAGGGGTGCTGGAATTACTGTCATTTCAAAATTAGTGTCTAGAAGTCCTCCAAAGCTCTCATTATTTCCTTTTCCCCACTGTACATTTACCCTGTAGGTCCTTTTGGGGAGGGCTGGGAGAAAGACCAATGGTATACATTTTGGCAGTGTACCAAGATCCTTCTTCAAGAAGATCCTGCCTCTCCCCTAATTCAAAGAGTTCTGAGTTTATAAACTGTCTCGAGTGAGGAAATTGCTTGAGGGGCCATGACTGTTTTTACAACTCAAGTTAGACATTTTTTTCAGTCAACCTAACATTTTTCTGGCTTTATAGATCTTATGAATGTATTAGGGACTTCCCTGGTGGTCCAGTGGCTAAGACTCCATACTACCAATGCAGGAGGCTTGGGTTCAATCCCTGGTCAGGGAACTAGATCCCACATGAATCACTAAGACCCAGCACAGCCAAATAAACAAATAAATAAACTTTGTTAGCTAGGTTTTCTGAATAATTTGCTACAGCTTTTACATCAGCACTTGCTGCTTCATCTTGCACTTTTATGTTATGGTGACAGCTTCTTTCCTTGAATCTCATGAACCAACCTCTGTTAGTTTCCAACCTTTTTCTGCAGCTGCTTTTGCATCCAAAACTTTGCTAACTGTTCACTGCAAGAGGCCCAGCTACAGTGCCATCACCATTCTCAAGCTTTGTAGAATTGAAGACAGTTAAGGTCTTGAACCTTGGAAGGAAAGCTGTGACAAACCTAGAAGCATATTAAAAGCCAGAAACATCAATCTACTGACAAAGGTCCATAGAGTCAAGGCTATGGTTTTTCTGGTAGTCATGTATGGATGTGAGAGCTGGATCATAAAGAAGGCTGAGCCCTGAAGAACTGATGCTTTCGAATTGTGATGCTGGAGAAGACTTGTTAGAGTCCCTTGGAGTGCAAGGTGATCCAACTAGTCAATCTCAAAGGAAATCAATCCTGAATATTCACTGAAAGGACTGATGCTGAAGCTGAAGCTCCAATACTTTGGCCACCTGAAACTCCAATACTTTGGTCACCTTTTCATTGGAAAAGACCCTGATGCTAGGAAAGATGGAGGGCAGGAGGAGAAAGGGGTGACAGAGGATGAGGTGGTTGGATGGCATCACTGATTCAATGGACATGAATTTGAGCAAACTCTGGGAGATAGTGAAAGATAGAGAAGCCTAGCATGCTGCACTCTATGGGGTCACTAAGAGTCAGACATGACTTAATGACTAAACAACAAACAGCAACAAGGTCTTGCTATGCACAAATTAAAGTTTGACTTACAGGAATGTTGCAGCTGGTTTGATGTTCTATGCAGACCACTACAACTTTCTCCATATCAGCAACAAAGCTATTTCACTTGTTTATCATTTGTGAGTTCATTGGAGTATCACTTTATTCAGAAGATCTAGCTAACAAAATTAATACTAATCAACAGATACTAAAAGTAGGCAAACAGCCTTTGAGGACTCATAGCTAGAGAGAAGTCAATGCCTGGCTTCAAACCGTCAAACAATAGGCTAACTCTCTTATTAGGTGCTAATACAGTTAGTGATTCTAAGTTAAAATCAATATTCATTTGCCATTACAAAAATCCTAAGGCCCTTATTTTTTCCCCTCAGTTTATTTATTTATTTATTTATTTTACTTTACAATATTGTATTGGTTTTGCAATACATTGACTTGAATCCACCATGGGTGTACATGTGTTCCCCATCCTGAACCCCCCCTCCCACCTCCCTCCTCATCCCATCTTTCTGGGTCATCCCAGTGCACCAACCCCGAGCACCCTGTATCATGCATCAAACCTGGACTGGCAATTCATTTCACATATGATAATTCACATTTTTCAGTGCCATTCTCCCATATCATCCCACCCTCGCCATCACAAATGAAAGAGTTAGAAATTCACAAGACCAAATAAATAAATGAAGAGGATATAAGCAATCTATTTGAAAGAGAATTCAGAATAATGATACTAAAGATGTTCCAAAGACTTGAAAATAGAATGAAGAAAATGCAAGAAATAATTGACACAGTCAATAAAACACCAAGGACATAGAAGAAATAAAGAATAAGCAAGCAGAGATGAATAACAAAACTACTGAAATTAAAAATACTCTAGAAGGAACCAATAGCAGAATTAACTGAGGCAGAAGAATGGATAAGTGAACTGGAAGATAGAATAGTGGAAATAACTGCTGAAGAGCAGAATAAAGGGAAAAGAATGAAAAGAATTGAGGATAGCCTCATATACTTTGGGGACAATATTAAATGCACCAACATTCAAGTTATAGTAAACTCAGAGGAAGAAGAAAAAAGAACAGCATTGTGAAAATTCTTGAAGAAATTATAGTTGAAACTCCCCCAACATGGAAAAAGAAATAGTCGATCAAGTCCAAGAAGAACAGAGAGTTCCTCACGGGAGAAACCCCAGGAGAAACACATTGAGAAATATTAGGAAAGCTAACAGAGATTAAACACAAAGAAAGATTATTTTAAAAAGCATGGGAAAAGCAACCAGCAACATACAAGGGAAAACCCATATGATTAACACTGTATCTTTCAGCAGAAACTCTGCAAGCCAGAAGGGAGTGAAAGGATATATTTTCATTTCCGCAGATCAAGCTGGTAATTACAGAAATAATGGAACATACACACACACTTCCATACACACATATATCATTAAAGGATATATTTAAAGTACTAAAAGAAAAAAAAAAATCTGCAACCAAGATTATTTTACCCAGCAAAGATCTCATTCAAAATTGATGGTGGTGGTGGTTTAGTCACTAAGTCGTGTCTAACTCTTGTGACCCCATGGACTGTAGCCTGCCAGCCTCCTCTGTCCACAGGGATTTTCTAGGCAAGAATACTGGAGTGAGTTGCCAGTTCCTTCTCCAGGGGATCTTCCCAACCCAGGAATCGAACCCAGGTCTCCTGCATTGCAGGCAGATTCTCTACCATCTGAGCTACAAGGGAACCCCATTCAAAATTGATGGAAAAATAAAAAGCTTCACAGACAAGCCGAAGTTGAAGAACTTAGCACAACCAAACCAGCCTTATAGCAAATACTAAAGGGACTTACATAGCCAGTAAACAAACACAAGAGAAAGAAAATACCTATAAAACCCAAAGCAATTAAGAAAATGTCAATATTAGAACATGTATATCAATAATTACCTTAAATATAAACAGATTAAATGCACCAACCAAAAGATACAGACTGACTGAATGCATACAAAAGCAAGATTCATATATATCCTGCCTATAAGAGACCCACTTCAGACCTACAGAAACATACAGACTGAAAGTAAAAGGAAGCAAAAAAGATACTCCATGTGAATGGAAACCAAAAGAAAGCTGGAGTGGCAATCCTTGTTTCAGACAAAATAGATTTTAATATAAAGAATATTATGAGACAAAGAAGGACACTACATAATGATCAAGAGAATCAATCCAAGAAGAAGACATAAAAGTTGTAAATACTTATGCACCCAACATAGGAGCACCACAATACATAAGGCAACCACTAACAGGCATAAGAGGGGAAATTGACAGTAACACAGCAATAGTAAGGCACTTTAACACTCCACTTACACCAACAGACAGATCATCAAAACAGAGAATCAAGAAGGAAACATTGGACCAAATCTAATGAAACATTAGACCAAATGGACCTAACTGATATCTTCAGAACTTTCCTTCCAAATGATGGTGTGATCACTCACCTAGAGCCAGACATCCTGCAGTGTGAAGGCAAGGGGGCCTTAGGAAGCATCACTACGAACAAAGCTAGTGGAGGTGATGGAATTCCAGTTGAGCTATTTCAAACCCTAAAAGATGATGCTGTGAAAGTGCTGCACTCAATATGCCAGCAAATTTGGAAAACTCAACAGTGGCCACAGGACTGGAAAAAGTCAGTTTTCATTCCAATCCCAAAGAAAGGCAATGCCAAACAACGTTCAAACTATCGCACAGTTGTACTCATCTCACATGCTAGCAAAATAATGCTCAAAATTCTCCAAGCCACGCTTCAACGTTACATGAATTGTGAGCTTTCAGATGTTCAAGCTGGATTTAGAAAAGCCAGAGGAACCAGAGATCAAATTGCCAACATCTGTTGGATCATCACAAAAGCAAAGGAGTTCCAGAAAAACATCTACTTCTGCTAATTGACTATACCAAAACTTTTGACTGTGTGGATAACAATAAACTGTGGGAAATTCTTCAAGAGGTGGGAATACCAGACCACCATACCTGTCAGATGAGAAATCTGTATGCTGGTCAAGAAGCAACAGTTAGAACCAGACATGGAGAAACAGACTGGTTACAAATAGGAAAAGGAATATGTCAAGGCTATATATTGTCACCCTGCTTATTTAACTTATATGCAGAGTACATCATGTGAAATGCCAAGCTGGATGAGGCACAAGCTGAAATCAAGATTGCTGGGAGAAATATCAACAACCTCAGATATGCAGATGACACCACCCTTATGGCCGAAAGTGAAGAAGAACTAAAGAGTGTCTTGAGGAAAGTGAAAGAGGAGAGTGAAAAAGCTGGCTTAAAATGCAACATTCAGAAAACTAAGATCACGGCATCCAGTCCCATCACTTCACGGCAAATAGATGGAGAAACAATGGAAACAGTGAGAGACTTTATTTTGGGTGCTCCAAAATCACTGAAGATGGTGACTGCAGCCATGAAATTAAAAGACTCCTTGGAAAAAAAGCTATGACCAACCTAAACAGCATTTTAAAAAGCAGAGACATTACTTTGCCCACAAAGCTCCGTCTAGTCAAAGCTATGGTTTTTCCAGTAGTCATGTATGGATGTGAGAGTTGGACTATAAAGAAAGCTGAGAACTGAAGAATTAATGCTTTAGAACCATGGTGTTGCAGGAGACTCTTGAGAGTCCCTTGGAGTGCAAGGAGATCAAACCAGTCCATCCTAAAGGAAATCAGTCTTGAATATTCATTGGAAGGACTGATGCTGAAACGGAAGCTACAATACTTTGGCCACCTGATGTGAAGAACTGACTCATTTGAAAAGACCCTGATGCTGGGAAAGATTGAAGGCAGGAGGAGAAGGGGATGACAGAGGATGAGATGGTTGGATTGCATCACTGACTCGATTATGATGAACAGGGAATCCTGGCGTTCTACAGTCCATGGGGTCGAAAAGAGTGAGCAACTGAACTGAACTGAACTGAAAGCTGCCAGAGTGTGAAATCATTTGATGAAAATTGGAAATGTTCAGCTCCAAATTTTCAATCTCATTCACTAATTTTTAAGTCACAAAAAAATGGATAAAATGCTGCCTGTCGGAATATTTTTATTCCAGGTGAATTTAGTGAGTGTTCAACTACTCAAACAATTTGCCTCAAATGCTTTGTTTGGAATAAATTTGGGTGGAAAACAACCAAATCAGTGGTGAAGAAAGCATTTTACAGTTTTCTATTTGGATGTCAAATTCCAGGTAACTAACATCTACCAAGGTTACATTTCAAATCAAAGAGTTAACAAATTTTCAAACTTCAAGATAGATGGAGTAATAAGAACCCTGGGATATCTAACTTGTTTACATATATATATATAATTAATGTTTAAAATACAAAATACAAAAATCAGACAGGTAAGTTTAGCGAGAGAAATTGAGCAGTTCTTTGCATAATGAGGGCAGGAACAGTTCAAACAGATGCAAAGACCAGAAAATAATATTCAAAACCAAGTGAAGATGAATTTGCTCTGCCTCTCCTGCATCATCTCTTTAGAAAATAAAATTAGGAAAAATATTTCAGTAATCAACAGACCCCAAACCCAAACCAAAAATCGAACCTGAGACTTTAAAGGCGAGCAGAGCAATGGACGGTAAAGGAAAACAGCCGGTGAACGAACCGGGGCAGGGCGGGCAGGAAGCCCACCTCAGGGAGACCCTCTATCGGTTTTCAGAAGGACTCTTCGAAGCTCCAATTGCCTGCAGTTTTCACCTGCGCCCCGAGGCTGCAACCGCGGGACGCGGGGCGGTGGGGGCAGAAAGCCGGGGAAGCAGACAGCCGAGGCGGAGACGGGACAGGAGCGCGGAGCCGGACAAAGAGCGTGGCCCGGGGCCGCCGCTGTTGTCCGGGGTGCTGAAAAGCCGGGGACGTCCCGGGCGGCGGCGGCGGCCACTTGCCTCTCCCGGAGCGCGGGCGGGCGTTCCGGCTGCGCACCTGCTAAGCCCGTCCTGGCCCGGGGCCTGGAGGTGCCCGCCGGTGAGGTCCCCACAGCAGACCCTTAACGGGGAAATGATGAGGGGCGGAGGGCATCGCGGGCACAGCGGGAGGACCCCGGTGCCCCTTCCGCGCCACTCCGGGCGGCCCCACGCAGCGACCTCTCCACCTGCACGCGGACTCTGGCCGCCTCTTGCCGCCGCGCCGGCGGGCGGAGCGCCAGACCAGCGGGGCACGGGCGGAGGGTGCGGGGCGCGGGAGGAAAGCGGCGCCGGTCCCGGGATTGGGGGATGGAGACAATGGCGAGCGGGACGAACGCAGTGGGGCAGAGTACGTGGCGATGGCCCGAGGAGGCGGGGAGGGACAGCTGGGCCGGCCATGCCCGCGCACCGTCCGGGCCCCGGCCGGGGAGGATGCTAGACGCCCGAGAGAAACCAGGACAGCGGCGGCGGCGCGATGGTGGTGACCAGCTCTGCCCGAGGCGGCGGCGGGGACCGCGCGCCCTCCCGGCGGCGGGACTGCGGACTCGCGCCGGCAGGAGCCGCGGCGCTGTTGGCCGGGGCGAGCTGCCTGTGCTACGGCCGCTCCCTGAGGGGCGAGTTCGTGCACGACGACGTGTGGGCGATCGTCAACAACCCCGACGTGCGGCCCGGAGCCCCGCTGCCCTGGGGCATCTTCTCCAAAGATTTCTGGGGCAAGGGCATGGCTGAGAACACCAGCCACAAGTCCGACCGGCCGCTCTGCGTCCTCACCTTCAAACGTGCTGGTGACAGAAGTTGCGAGTCTGGCTAGAGGAGAGTTTCTCTCTCTTGCTGCCTTTCTCCTCCACACCTCCCTCCTGTCGAGACTGTCCACACCACTCTGCTCCGTGGTCCTGGTGCCGCGCTTCTTTGAGCTCCTGGGGCAGTTCGGGAGGAGAAGTTTGGGGAGTTGGGGCGTTTTCCCCAAGTACCTTCGCTCTAGGAGATGGCTCTCTCTGGATAGAGCTGAGAGCAGGCTCACCTCCTTACCCCCATCTTGGGCCCCACAGTGACTAAGCGGACCAGCCCCCGCACAGCCCCTCCAGAGGGGTATGTGGATGGGGCCGAGGGCCAGGGGTAGAAATACTGTTACCAGCGTAGTGATTTCTTAGATTCATCATACCTAAGAGTCATCGTACCTAGAGTCATCATACCTAATCGTATGGATTTGACCTTACTGTCAAATCCGTACCTGCCAAGGTCAATCCACAATCAGAGGGGTTCTCTCCAAGTCTTCTATTAGTGAACTGCTTTCCATTATAGCCTTCTCTAAGGAGTGTTCACGTTTATTTAAAGTAAAACAAAAAAGGGGGGGGGAGGGGTGTGGCCGTGGAATACTGTTTTAGGTCGGATTAAATGGAATAAAAGGACCTGTGAATAGTCTGCCCCATGGGAATTAACGCACCTCTCCTCCACCACCCACCCCCAGCACTCTAGCAAACACACATCTCTATATGACAACTAGATTATTACTAAAACTAATTGCTCAGCAACCAATTGTAAACAAGATATTTGGCATTGATATAATCTAATTTTAAAATATTTGTTGATTTCCTCTTATGAGGGCTTTCTTCTGGGACTTGCCACCTTCTACATTGGATTAGTGATGTTATTTGTCCTTGATTTTCACATCCTTTCTTTGGTGCAATTGTTCATGTGAATACTAAGGTGACAATAGTGACAATAACTACTCCTAAACTTGGTCATGAGTTTGGACTCCTCTTAACCACTCCCCCTCCCCCTTTTCCCACGCTCCCTCTCCCCCCTTTCCTTTAAAGCCCTGTGAAGATGCCATGCTTTCAACTTGAACTACAACGATGAACCTTGCTATAACCTACAATAATATTTGCACTGGCGCATTTGTTCCTGTGAATCACTTCCTTTGGTACTTCAGAGACGTGAAGTAGTGATGATTTACTGATTTGTTCCTGGTACTAGAGGGAATATAGAAGAGCAACCAGAATGATAAAGAGCCAGAGGGACTTAGTTTAGTGGAAAACACGAAAAACCAGATGATGTTATTTATTGGTTGAGTGATCTAAGACGACTCTGAAAACCACTTACAAGATTTAGACCAGTAACTTTAGAGAAAGAAGAAGGGGCTGCGTGTTTAGTATTGGGCTGTGAAAACTCACTGAGAAAGTATTATAGAACCCATCATTTGAGACACCAGGAACAAGTGATGAAGGCGTACATTTAAGCAATTTTAGCTTAAATTGCAAATGGATATTCAGTTACATGAGAGCTGGGTTCAGCTGGAAAGCATGGCAGTTAGTTCTCTGCATCCTGCCCTAAAACTTATAGATTTCTGGGTCCCCTCCAGCTCCATCAAGTGAAAATTTATAGAGGATACCTCAGAGGACCTGCTTCACAACAAGCACAGTAGGTGATTCCCAGATACTCAAAACTCAGAAACCACTGGTTATGGTAATTGTTGTTGTTCAGTTGCTCAGTCATGTCTGACTCTTTGCAACCCCATGGACTGCAGCACACCAGGCTTCCCTGTCCTTCACCATCTCCCAGAGCTTGCTCAAACTCATGTCCATTGAGTTGGTGACACAATACTACCATCTTGTCCTCTGTCGTCCCCTTCTCCTCCTGCTTTCAATCTTGCCCAGCATCAGGGTCTTTTCCAATGAGTCCCTTCTTTGCATCAGGTGGCCAAAATATTGGAGCTTCAACTTCAGCATCAGTCCTTCTAATGAATATTCAGGACTGATTTCCTTTAGGATTGACTGGTTTGATCTCTTTGCTATCCAAGGGACTCTCAAGAGTCTTCTCCAATGCCACAGTTCAAAAGCATCAATTCTGTGCTCAGCCTTCTTCATGGTCCGACTCTCACATCTATACATGACTATTGGAGAAATCATAGCTTTGACTATAAGGACTTTTCTTGGCAAAATAATGTCTCTGCTTTTTAATATGCTGTCTAGGTTGGTCATAGCTTTTCTGGCAAGGAGCAAGCATGTTTTAATTTCATGGCTGTAGTAACCATCTGCAATGATTTTAGAGCCCCCAAAAATAAAGTCTGTCACTGTTTCCATTGTTTCCCTATGTATTTGCCATGAAGTGATGGAAGCCAATGCCATGATCTTGGTTTTTGAATGTTGAGTTTTAAACCAACTTTTTCACTCTCCTCTTTCACTTTCATCAAGAGGCTCTTTAAGTTCTTCTTCTCTTTCTACCATAAGGGTGGTATCATCTGCATATCTGAGATTACTGATATTTATCTTGATTCCAGCTTGTGCTTCATCCAGCTGGGCATTTTGCATGATATACTCTGCATGTAAGTTAAATAAGCAGGGTGACAATATACAACCTTGACGTACTCCTTTCCCAATTTTGAACCAGTCTGTTGTTCCATGTCCGGTTCTAACTGTTGTTTGTTGACCTGCATACAGGTTTCTCAGGAGGCAGATAAGGTGGTCTGATATTCTCAGTTCTTGAAGAATTTTCCACAGTTTGTTGTGATCCACACAGTCAAAGGTTTTAGCATGATCAAAGAAGCAGAAGTAGATGTTTTTCTAGAACTTTTTTGCTTTTTCTATAATCCAGTAAATGTTGGTAATTTTATCTCTGGTTCCTCTGCCTCTTTTAAATCTAGCTTAAACCTGTGGAAGTTCTTGGTTCATGTACTGTTGAAGCTTTGGTTGGAGAATTTTGAGCATTACTTTGCTAGCATGTGAGATGAGTGCAATTGTGCAGTAGTTGGAGCATCCTTTGTCATTGCCTTTCTTTGGGATTAGAATGAAAACTGACCTTTTCCAGTCCTATGGCCACTGCTGAGTTTTCCAAATTTGCTGGCATATTGATTGCAACACTTTCACAGCATCATCTTTTAGGATTTGAAACAGCTCAACTGGAATTCCATCACCTCCACTAGCTTTGTTCATAGTGAGGCTTCCTAAGGCCCACTTGACTTCACATTCCAGGGTGTCTGGCTTTAGGTGAGTGATCACACCATTGTGATTATCTGGGTCATGAAGATCTTTTTTTGTATGTTTCTTCTGTGTATTCTTGCCACCTCTTCTTAATATCTTCTGCTTCTGTTAGGTTCATAAAATTTCTGTGCTTTATCGAGCCCATCTTTGCATGAAATGTTCCATTGGTTTCTCTAATTTTCTTGAAGAGATCTCTAGTCTTTCCCATTCTGTTGTTTTCTTCTATTTCTTTGCATTGTTTAATTAGGAAGGTTTTCTTACCTCTTCTTGCTATTCTTTGGAATTCTGCATTCAAATGGATGTATCTTTCCTTTTCTCCTTTGCGTTTTGCGTCACATAGATCACTTCAGGTTATGGTAATAGCTAACACTTATTTGTGTAGCAGTGTTTACTGTTTTAAATATTCAACCATTTTATTCCTCAAGAATTATCATGGAACCCCAAGAATTAGGTATTATTAGTGATACAGTTTTACAGATAAAGGAAACTGAAGTTCAAAGAGGGTCAGTAACTTGTCCAGCGGATACTACTATGAAACATCAGAGCCAGGGTTGCCCTCGCCTGCAGTCTGGCTTCTCACTCCAGGCTCTTCACCATACCAGGGGGCCTCTCTGAGTACAGTTAAAATTGAAATCCTGTTGGCCTCATAGGATGGAACAGCCAGGGGAAGTGGTTTACACTCCCTTTTTTATTAAAGGTGAATTCACATGTCACATTTTCTTTTTGTTTGTAAACAGAACAGAATGAATGGTTTAAGGTCCTGGGTGTGCACGTGAAATATGTGAGGGCACCTATAACTGGAAAATGCTGATTTATTTTCTGACAACTTGATCATGGAATTTATGTCTTTTTGTTTCAGCAGTTAATGGCTAGGAGAGATTTGATTTTGAAAAGCAGCTCCTTCATTTGAAATAGTGAAAAACCTTTATGAGAATTTTTGTTGCTTTTCAAAACACTAGGTTGAGATTGCCTGCCTGCAAGAGGACTTCAGTTCAAGGCTTAAGAGACTAGACCTCAAAGAACTTTCCAAGTTGGCATTCTTTAAATGGTAACTCATACTTTAAAAATTTTGAGTGTTTTTTTTTGGGGGGGGGGAGGGAGTGGGGTTTTTTGGTGTCATGTTACTAAAGAGGATTCTTTTTTCAACTGTTATGTCCATATTTTTCAACTCATACTATTTAACATAGAATAATCATATTTATAATGATGAACCAAGGCACTCTAAGAGCTTGAATTGTTAACTACCTTATCACAAAAGAAGATTCTGCCCAAAGGAAGCTTACATGCTAGTGGTGGAAGGCAAAGGATAAATGCTTATAAGAGCATGTTGGCCTACTACTCCAGACCATGGAGAGAATAAATATTGTAGAAAAACACTGAACACAAGAGCATACAGAGTGAGTTTCTCAAAATGAACAAATATATAAGTTAACATTGGAAAAAATAGCATTGGGATAACATTGACAGTTTGACGCTCAGTGGAGAACGTCCACTCTAGTGCCTCTTTCCTGGTCTCTTGTATCAAGTTTCCCAGGACACATCTGCCTGGCATCCTGTTTGAACATTCCTGATTCCTGACCTGAGCTGTTTTCTCTCCCTCAGCCTGGGCATGTTATCTAGTCATCCACATGAAGGAATGGAAATGCAACTCAGTCTATTTATATCCCTTTCCCATCAATGGGAATGAGACTTTCCTGCTGGTTGGGAGCCTTAGAAATCCCCCAGGGAAATATGAACACATCATATTCTTCCTGTGTGTTAATGTGGATTTACCACTAGCCCAGGGAACCATGTATTTACATGCACATTTCCTGTTTAAGGAGGGTAACTATCTGCAGGGTTTACAGTGTACAGGCCCCTTGGAAATGTTCTCCAAGTGATTTTAAATAAATAGAAATGAGTTGCTGAAGCATGTCATTTATTCTGGCTATCTCCCCAGGGAATGCTGAATTGATGTTATGTTGAAAACTCTCTTCACACAAGGAGAAAGTTTTCCGGGAGACTTGGTGAAGAGGGGAGGTGGGAAGGAAAGGGATGAAGAAGGCAGACCAAGGCAGGGCCTTCCAAGACCTAGAATCAAAATTTAGGGACTGTAGGAACATCAGGATGATGTAGAACATTCAAGTGAAGAGACATTCAAAGTGTTTCAAGCAGAGTTTCTTAACTTGTGCCCAAAGGGAGGTAATCTTTGAATTCCTTGAAAATACAGGCAAAATGTTGTTCATGTGAGTACTTGTGCATTTCTCTGGGGAGAATATTGTTAGCTTTCATTGCACATGTTAGTCACTCAGTCGTGTCCAACTCTTTATGACCCCATGGACTAACCCCTTCAGGCTCCCCACTCTGTGGAATTCTCAAGGCAAGAATACTGCAGTGAGTAGCCATTCCTTTCTGCAGAGGATCTTTCTGACCCAGGGATCAAACCTGGGTCTTCTGCATTGAAGGCAGATTCTTTACCATCTGAGCCACCAGGGAAGCTCCCAAAGGGATCTATAAGAAGCAGCTTGATCTTCAGTCATCCCAGGGAGAGCAGTTGCTTTTGTATTCCTTGGCACAAGTCTCTCTTCCAGGGTACAGTCTTTTTGTGTTTTTAAACCTGAGCTATTTTTCAAAAAAGAATGAAAGAGAAAGATGTACTGTATCTCAAGCACCAGGCTTCTGAGAATGTGATGAAGATAACACATGTCTGTTTTCCCCTTTCTCTTCATACACAATTCCCATGATTTTTCAGCCCATGTGCCCAAAATCTTTCTCAGAAACCAGCACCCTCACCCTCTGGCATCTGTGAGCTCACTGTGCCCCTCTTTCTTGGGCTGTTTTCCAAGGAGGTAAGCAGAATCTTACATGGAGCAGAGGATATTTACATTCATATTTGCCACTGTCTGGAAGACTCTCAGTTTGTAAGAGGTTGTTATCAAAATTATTTCAAGGAAAAAAAATTATTTTCCTACTACCTGGCCTATTTTTTAGTTAGAAAAGAACACTAACCCAAATAGAGTTGGAAACTCAAAAAACTGAGAAACAGTCTTTTCCAGCTTCCAGCTCAATACACTAGTTATTCATCCATTCAATTAACTTTCATTTAGAGCCTACTCTGTGTTAAGTGTGGAGGATACAACGATGACAAGATAAACTATGAAAAATCTGCCCATGATCTATTAAAAGAGATAGTTAAGGAGTTTTAAAAGCTGGTTACATACTTTAATGGGGGTCTGTTCAAGGTGATGTGGGACCTGAGATACTTTCCTCTTTAGATAGTATTTCAGGTGTACTGTCATCAGGCTTTTATATGGACATTTTTGGTACCTCAAACACCTATTCCCCCAGTTTAAGCATCAATTCTTTCTTTGACTGAAATGAAATTGCTTCCTGGATACCAAAACATTGAGTATAAATACCAAAAGGGTCAATCTGGTATATAGTTAAGCTAAGTGTTGGATGTATTCTTTCAATTCAGGGCAGTTTACATAAAGAAGTGAAAGTGTTAGTCACTCAGTTGTGTCCAACTTTTTGCGACCCTATGGACTGGGCTCTTGCCAGGCTCCTCTGTCCATAGGATTTTCCAGGCATGAATACTGGAGTGGGCAGCCATTCCCTTCTCCAGGGGATCCTCCTGACTCAGGAATCAAACCTGGGTCTCCAGCACTGCGGGCAGTGCTGTCTTTCTTTACTGTCTGAGGCACCAGGGACTCCCTCGAGAACAATAATGCATGTATAATAATAAATGACAGCTTCTAATTGGGACTGGGGCAAACTATGGACACCTGCCTTATCTGAATGAGTGCCTAAATAATCTGTGCAGGCTGGCTCAGGGTTACCAGTTCTACTATTTCAAGAGAGACCAGAAATAATTTTTTTAATTTAAAATATGACTTCTAGATGTTGGCTTATTAAACATTTTCAGTTCAGTTCAGTTCAGCCACTCAGTCATGTCCAACTCTTTGCAACCCCATGGACTGCAGCACACCAGGCCTCCCTGTCCATCACCAACTTCCAGAGTTTACTCAAAACTCATGTTCATTGAGTCGGTGATGCCATCCAACCATCTCATCCTCTGGCATCCCCTTCTCCTCCCACCTTCAATCTTTCCTAGCATCAGGGTCTTTGCAAATGAGTCAGTTCTTCGCATCAGGTGGCCAAAGTATTGGAGTTTCAGCGTCAGCATCAGTCCTCCCAATGAATAGTCAGGACTCATTTCCTTTAGGATGGACTGGTTGGATCTCCTCGCTGTCCAAGGGACTCTCAAGAGTCTTCTCCAACACCACATTTCAAAAGCATCAATTCTTTGGCTCTCAGCTTTCTTTATAGTCCTACTCTCACAACCATACAAGACTGCTGGAAAAGCTATAGCTTGGACTAGATGGCCCTTTGTTGGGAAAGTAATGTCTCTGCTTTTTAAAAAGCTGTCTAGGTTTGTCATAACTTTCCTTCCAAGAAGTAAGCGTCTTTTAATTTCATGGCTGCAGTCACCATCTGCAGTGATTTTGGAGCCCCCCCAAAAATAAAGTCAGCCACTGTTTTCACTGTTTCCCCATCTATTTGCCATGAAGTGATGGGACCAGATGACATTATCTTAGTTTTCTGAATGTTGAGCTTTAAGCCAACTTTTCACTCTCCTCTTTCACTTTCATCAAGATGCTCTTTAGTTCTTGGCTTTCTGCTTGCTGTAAGAGTGATGTCATCTGCATATCTAAGGTTATTGATATTTCTCCCCTCCAAGCAATCTTGATTCCATCTTGTGCTTCATCCAGCCCAGCATTTCTCATGATGTACTCTGCATATAAGTTAAATAAGCAAGGTGACACTATACAGCCTTGATGTACTCCTTTCCTAATTTGGAACCAGTCTGTTGTTCCATGTCCAGTTCTAACTGTTGCTTCCTAACCTGCATACAGGTTTCTCAAGAGGCAGGTCAGGTGGTCTGATATTCTCATGTCTTTAAGAATTTTCCAAAGTTTGTTGTGGTCCATGCAGTCAAAGGTTTTGGTGTAGTCAATAAAGCAAAAATAGATGTTTTTCTGGAACTCTTGCTTTTTTGATAATCCAATGGATGTTGGCAATTTGATCTCTGGTTCCTCTGCCTTTTCTAAAACCAGCTTGAACATCTGGAAGTTCATGATTCATGTACTCTTAAAGCCTGGCTTGGAGAATTTTGAGCATTACTTTGCTAGTGTGTGAGATGAGTGCAACTGTGCTGTAGTTTGAGAACTCTTTGGCATTGCCTTTCTTTGGGGTTGGAATGAAAACTGATGTTTTCCAGTCCTGTGGCCACTGCTGAGTTTTCCAAATTTGCTGGCATATTGAGTGTAGCGCTTTCACAGCATCATCTTTTAAGATTTGAAATAGCTCAACTGGAATTCCATCACCTCCACCAGCTTTGTTCGTAGTGATGCTTCCTAAACCCCACTTAAGTTCGTATTCCAGGATGTCTGGCTCTAGGTTAGTGATCATGCCATTGTGATTATCTGGGTCGTGAAGATCTTTTTTATATAGTTCTTCTGTGTATTCTTGCCACCTATTACAGCTAATCAAAATAAGTTCACAGACTAGACCTGCCCCTCGAGCAGCCTATTTGCCACAACTGAATAAATCATGATCTTAATAGTGCTAAAGAAGGAACTTCTCCATTGAGAGCTACTCAAACAAATATACTCTTTCAGTATTTCACGCATTCATTCACGCATTCTTCCGGGCTTCCCAGGTGGCGCTAGTGGAAAAGAACCCGCCTGCCAGTGCAGGAGGCATGAGAGACACGAATTTGATCCCTGGATTAGGAAGATTCCCTGGATGAGGGTACGGGCAACTCACTCCAGTATTCTTGCCTGGAGAATTTCATGGACAGAGAAATCTGGTGGGCTACAGTCCATAGGGTTGCAGAGTCAGACACAACTGAACCAACTTAGCACTCACGTACTCATTCATTTTTACATTCATGTATGAAACTTAGTTACTCAGTCTTTGTGACCTCATAGACTGTAGCCCGCCAGGCTCTTCTGTCCATGGGATTCTCCAGGCAAGAGTGCTGGAGTGGGTTAGCCATTCCCTTCTCCACCATCCATGTATGCTTTCTGATATTATTGAGTGCGTACTGTAAGCCAAGCATTGTGCTGAGTATTAGCGGAAAATATGATAAAGACCCCTGCCCCTCCAAATTTGCTCTTTTGTCTATCTTTCATCTCTATGCTGAGCCTTTTACAGAAAACTCAAGTCTTTGAAAGTACATGCTTCTCCTTATCAACACCTGATTTTAAGTGAATGGCCTAATTGGTGAGGAAGACTTAGCCTGAAGAAGTATAAAACAGTGTCAGTTTGGCCACCCTAAGGGAAATGAACCTGAATGTTTTTCACTGAGAATAGGAATTTGTCATGTCCTTCTCTCCAGGGTCTCTCAAGATTCTTTATGGCAACCCACCACATACAGACCCTCCTGACAGGGAATGTGGAAGATTTAGTTGTACTTTCCTATTGGTCAAGTCTACTGCGCTTTGGATATATATACCCAGGAGTGGAACTGCTGGGTCATATGGTGGTTTTCTTTCTATCATTTTTAGTCTCCTTCATCAGTATCTTATCACTTTCAGAATATAGGTCTTTCACCTTCATTTACTCCTAAACATTTTATTCTTTTTGATGAAATTTAAAACTATTTTTTCTTGACTTCTCTTTCTGATAGTTCATTATTAATGTACAGAAAAGCTACAGATTTCTCTATATTAATCTTGTATCCTGAAAATTTACTGAGCTTTTTATTAGTTCTAATATATTTTGGTGGAAACTTTAGGGCTTTCTGTATGTAGTATCATGTCATCAGCAAATAGCCACAGTTTTATTTCTTCTCTTACAGTTTGGATGCTTTTTATTACTTTTTCTTGTCTGATTACTAAGGTTAGGACTTGAGTATGAATGTTAACTGTGGGTCTGTTTCAATGGCCTTTATTGTATTGAGATATATTCTCTCTATAACAACTTTGATGAGAACTTTTTTATCATAAATTTGAAATTTGTCAAATGTTTTTTCTGAGTCTATTGAAATGACCGTGTGGTTTTAATCCTTCCTTTTGTTAATGTAGACTATCATATTGCTTGATTTGTGAATATTAAACCATCCTTGCATCCCTGAAGTTAATTCTTCTTGATCATGGTGTATGATCAATTTTCTATGTGATTGAATTCTGTTTACGAATATTTTGTTGATGACTTTTGCCATCTATATGCATCAGAGATAGTGATCAGTAATTTTATTTTTTTTCTAGTATCTTTGGTTTTGGAATCAGGGTAATGGTGGCCTCATGGAATAAAGTTAGGAGCATTTCCTCCTCTTTGATTTTTTGGAATATTTGAGAAGGATAAGTATTACTCTTTTTTATGTTTGATAGAATTCTCCGGCAAAGATGTCCAGTCCTTGAATTTTGTTTCCTGGGAGTTTTTTGATTACTGATTCAATTTCACTACTAGTGATGGCTCTGTTCAGATTACCCATTTATCCCTGATTTAGTCTTGGAAGATTGTGTGTTTCTAGAAATTTATCCATTTCCTCTAGGTTGTCCTATTTGTTGATATATAACTGTTCATAGTATTCTTTTAAAAGTTTTTCTATGACTTTGATATTAGTTGTAATTTTCCTCTTTTAACTCTTATTTTGTTTATTTGGGTCCTCTTTTTTTTTTTTTTTTCTTGATGAACCTATAGTTTTTTTTTTGTTTTGTTTTGTTTTTAGTTATTTATTTTTTTTTTTATTAGTTGGAGGCTAATTACTTCACAACATTTCACTGGGTTTTGTCATACATTGATATGAATCAGCCATGGATTTACATATATTCCCCATCCCGATCCCCCCTCCCACCTCCCTCTCCACCCGATTCCTCTGGGTCTTCCCAGTGCACCAGGCTGGAGCACTTGTCTCATGCATCCCACCAGGGCTGGTGATCTGTTTCACCATAGATAGTATACATGCTGCTCTTTTGAAACATCCCACCCTCACCTTCTCCCACAGAGTTCAAAAGTCTGTTCTGTATTTCTGTGTCTCTTTTTCTGTTCTGCATATAGGGTTATCGTTACCATATTTCTAAATTGCATATATATGTGTTAGTATGCTGTAATGTTCTTTATCTTTCTGGCTTACTTCACTCTGTATAATGGGCTCCAGTTTCATCCATCTGATTAGGACTGATTCAAATGAATTCTTTTTAATGGCTGAGTAATATTCCATGGTGTATATGTACCACAGCTTCCTTATCCATTCATCTGCTGATGGGCATCTAGGTTGCCTCCATGTCCTGGCTATTATAAACAGTGCTGCGATGAACATTGGGGTGCACATGTCTCTTTCAGATCTGGTTTCCTCAGTGTGTATGCCCAGAAGTGGGATTGCTGGGTCATATGGCAGTTCTATTTCCAGTTTTTTAAGAAATCTCCACACTGTTTTCCATAGCGGCTGTACTAGTTTGCATTCCCACCAACAGTGTAAGAGGGTTCCCTTTTCTCCACACTCTCTCCAGCATTTATTGCTTGTAGACTTTTGGATAGCAGCCATCCTGATTGGTGTGTAATGGTAACTCATTGTGGTTTTGATTTGCATTTCTCTGATAATGAGTGATGTTGAGCATCTTTTCATGTGTTTGTTAGCCATCTGTATGTGTTCTTTGGAGAAATGTCTGTTTAGTTCTTTGGCCCATTTTTTGATTGGGTCATTTATTTTTCTGGAATTGAGCTTCAGGAGTTGCTTGTATATTTTTGAGATTAATCCTTTGTCTGTTTCTTCATTTGCTATTATTTTCTCCCAATCTGAGGGCTGTCTTTTCACCTTACTTATAGTTTCCTTTGTAGTGCAAAAGCTTTTAAGTTTCATTAGGTCCCATTTGTTTAGTTTTGCTTTTATTTCCAATATTCTGGGAGATGGGTCATAGAGGATCTTGCTTTGATTTACGTCGGAGAGTGTTTTGCCTATGTTCTCCTCTAGGAGTTTTATAGCTTCTGGTCTTACATTTAGATCTTTAATCCATTTTGAGTTTATTTTTGTGTATGGTGTTAGAAAGTGTTCTAGTTTCATTCTTTTACAAGTGGTTGACCAGTTTTCCCAGCACCACTTGTTAAAGAGGTTGTCTTTTTTCCATTGTATATCCTTGCCTCCTTTGTCAAAGATAAGGTGTCCATAGGTTCGTGGATTTATCTCTGGGCTTTCTATTCTGTTCCATTGATCTATATTTCTGTCTTTGTGCCAGTACCATACTGTCTTGATGACTGTGGCTTTGTAGTAGAGTCTGAAGTCAGGCAGGTTGATTCCTCCAGTTCCATTCTTCTTTCTCAAGATTACTTTGGCTATTTGAGGTTTTTTTGTATTTCCAGACAAATTGTGAAATTCTTTGGTCTAGTTCTGTGAAAAATACCGTTGGTAGCTTGATAGGGATTGCATTGAATCTATAGATTGCTTTGGGTAGAATAGCCATTTTGACAATATTGATTCTTCCAATCCATGAACACGGTATGTTTCTCCATCTGTTTGTGTCCTCTTTGATTTCTTTCATCAGTGTTTTATAGTTTTCTATGTATAGGTCTTTTGTTTCTTTAGGTAGACATACTCCTAAGTATTTTATTCTTTTTGTTGCAATGGTGAATGGTATTGTTTCCTTAATTTCTCTTTCTGTTTTTTCGTTGTTAGTATATAGGAATGCAAGGGATTTCTGTGTGTTAATTTTATATCCTGCAACTTTACTATATTCATTGATTAGCTCTAGTAATTTTCTGGTAGAGTCTTTAGGGTTTTCTATGTAGAGGATCATGTCAACTGCAAACAGTGAGAGTTTCACTTCTTTTCCTATCTGGATTCCTTTTACTTCCTTTTCTGCTCTGATTGCTGTAGCCAAAACTTCCAACACTATGTTGAATATTAGTGGTGAGAGTGGGCAACCTTGTCTTGTTCCTGATTTCAGGGGAAATGCTTTCAATTTTTCACCATTGAGGGTGATGCTTGCTGTGGGTTTGTCATATATGGCTTTTATTATATTGAGGTATGTTCCTTCTATTCCTGCTTTTTGGAGAGTTTTAATCATAAATGAGTGTTGAATTTTCTCAAAGGCTTTCTCTACATCTATTGAGATAATCCTATGTTTTTTATCTCTCAATTTGTTAATGTGGTGTATTACATTGATTGATTTGTGGATATTAAAGAATCCTTGCATTCCTGGGATAAAGCCCACTTGGTCATGGTGTATGATTTTTTTTTTAATTATTATTTTTTTTTTTCCAGTGGGTTTTCTCATACATTGATATGAATCAGCCATGGATTTACATGTATTCCCAATCCCGATCCCCCCTCCCACCTCCCTCTCCACCCGATTCCTCTGGGTCTTCCCAGTGTACCAGGCCAGAGCACTTGTCTCGTGCATCCCACCTGGGCTGGTGATCTGTTTCACCATAGATAGTATACATGCTGTTCTTTTGAAATATCCCACCCTCACATTCTCCCACAAAGTTCAAAAGTCTGTTCTGTATTTCTGTGTCTCTTTTTCTGTTCTGCATATAGGGTTATTGTTATCACCTTTCTAAATTCCATATACATGTGTCAGTATGCTGTAATGTTCTTTATCTTTCTGCCTTACTTCACTCCGTATAATGGGCTCCAGCTTCATCCATCTCATTAGGACTGGTTCAAATGAATTCTTTTTAATGGCTGAGTAATATTCCATGGTGTATATGTACCACAGCTTCCTTATCCATTCATCTGCTGATGGGCATCTAGGTTGCCTCCATGTCCTGGCTATTATAAACAGTGCTGCGATGAACCTTGGGGTGCACGTGTCTCTTTCAGATCTGGTTTCCTCAGTGTGTATGCCCAGAAGTGGGATTGCTGGGTCATATGGCAGTTCTATTTCCAGTTTTTTAAGAAATCTCCACACTGTTTTCCATAGCGGCTGTACTAGTTTGCATTCCCACCAACAGTGTAAGAGGGTTCCCTTTTCTCCACACTCTCTCCAGCATTTATTGCTTGTAGACTTTTGGATAGCAGCCATCCTGACTGGCGTGTAATGGTACCTCATTGTGGTTTTGATTTGCATTTCTCTAATAATGAGTGATGTTGAGCATCTTTTCATGTGTTTGTTAGCCATCTGTATGTGTTCTTTGGAGAAATGTCTGTTTAGTTCTTTGGCCCATTTTTTGATTGGGTCATTTATTTTTCTGGAATTGAGCTGCAGGAGTTGCTTGTATATTTTTGAGATTAATCCTTTGTCTGTTTCTTCATTTGCTATTATTTTCTCCCAATCTGAGGGCTGTCTTTTCACCTTACTTATAGTTTCCTTTGTAGTGCAAAAGCTTTTAAGTTTCATTAGGTCCCATTTGTTTAGTTTTGCTTTTATTTCCAGTATTCTGGGAGATGGGTCATAGAGGATCTTGCTTTGATTTACGTCGGAGAGTGTTTTGCCTATGTTCTCCTCTAGGAGTTTTATAGCTTCTGGTCTTACATTTAGATCTTTAATCCATTTTGAGTTTATTTTTGTGTATGGTGTTAGAAAGTGTTCTAGTTTCATTCTTTTACAAGTGGTTGACCAGTTTTCCCAGCACCACTTGTTAAAGAGGTTGTCTTTTTTCCATTGTATATCCTTGCCTCCTTTGTCAAAGATAAGGTGTCCATAGGTTCGTGGATTTATCTCTGGGCTTTCTATTCTGTTCCATTGATCTATATTTCTGTCTTTGTGCCAGTACCATACTGTCTTGATGACTGTGGCTTTGTAGTAGAGTCTGAAGTCAGGCAGGTTGATTCCTCCAGTTCCATTCTTCTTTCTCAAGATTAGTTTGGCTATTCGAGGTTTTTTGTATTTCCATACAAATTTTGAAATTCTTTGGTCTAGTTCTGTGAAAAATACCGTTGGTAGCTTGATAGGGATTGCATTGAATCTATAGACTGCTTTGGGTAGAATAGCCATTTTGACAATATTAATTCTTCCAATCCATGAACACGGTATGTTTCTCCATCTGTTTGTGTCCTCTTTGATTTCTTTCATCAGTGTTTTATAGTTTTCTATGTATAGGTTCTTTGTTTCTTTAGGTAGATATACTCCTAAGTATTTTATTCTTTTTGTTGCAATGGTGAATGGTATTGTTTCCTTAATTTCTCTGTCTGTTTTTTCATTGTTGGTATATAGGAATCAAGGGATTTCTGTGTGTTAATTTTATATCCTGCAACTTTACTATATTCATTGATTAGCTCTAGTAATTTTCTGGTAGAGTCTTTAGGGTTTTCTATGTAGAGGATCATGTCATCTGCAAACAGTGAGAGCTTCACTTCTTCTTTTCCTATCTGGATTACTTTTACTTCTTTTTCTGCTCTGATTGCTGTGGCCAAAACTTCCAACACTATGTTGGATAGTAGTGGTGAGAGTGGGCAACCTTGTCTTGTTCCTGATTTCAGGGGAAATGCCTTCAATTTTTCACCATTGAGGGTGATGCTTGCTGTGGGTTTGTCATATATAGCTTTTATTATGTTGAGGTATGTTCCTTCTATTCCTGCTTTTTGGAGAGTTTTAATCATAAATGAGTGTTGAATTTTGTCAAAGGCTTTCTCTGCATCTATTGAGATAATCATATGGTTTTTATCTTTCAATTTGTTAATGTGGTGTATTACATTGATTGATTTGCGGATATTAAAGAATCCTTGCATTCCTGGGATAAAGCCCACTTGGTCATGGTGTATGATTTTTTTAATATGTTGTTGGATTCTGTTTGCTAGAATTTTGTTAAGGATTTTTGCATCTATGTTCATCAGTGATATTGGCCTGTAGTTTTCTTTTTTGTGGCATCTTTGTCTGGTTTTGGAATTAGGGTGATGGTGGCCTCATAGAATGAGTTTGGAAGCTTACCTTCTTCTGCAGTTTTCTGGAAGAGTTTGAGTAAGATAGGTGTTAGCTCTTCTCTAAATTTTTGGTAGAATTCAGCTGTGAAGCCATCTGGTCCTGGGCTTTTGTTTGCTGGAAGATTTTTGATGACAGTTTCGATTTCCTTGCTTGTGATGGATCTTCTATTTCTTCCTGGTTCAGTTTTGGAAAGTTATACTTTTCTAAGAGTTTGTCCATTTCATCCAAGTTGTCCATTTTATTGGCATAGAGCTGCTGGTAGTAGTCTCTTATGATCCTTTGTATTTCAGTGTTGTCTGTTGTGATCTCTCCATTTTCATTTCTAATTTTGTTAATTTGGTTCTTCTCTCTTTGTTTCTTAATGAGTCTTGCTAATGGCTTGTCAATTTTGTTTATTTTTTCAAAAAACCAGCTTTTAGCTTTGTTGATTTTTGCTATGGTCTCTTTAGTTTCTTTTGCATTTATTTCTGCCCTGATTTTTAAGATTTCTTTCCTTCTGCTAACCCTGGGGTTCTTCATTTCTTCCTTCTCTAGTTGCTTTAGGTGTAGAGTTAGGTTATTTATTTGGTTTTTTTCTTGTTTCTTGATGTAAGCCTGTAATGCTATGAACCTTCCCCTTAGCACTGCTTTTACAGTGTCCCATAGGTTTTGGGTTGTTGTGTTTTCATTTTCATTCATTTCTATACATATTTTGATTTCTTTTTTGATTTCTTCTATGATTTGTTGGTTATTCAGAAGCGTGTTATTTAGCCTCCATATGTTTGAATTTTTAACAATTTTTTTCCAGTAATTGAGATCTAATCTTACTGCACTGTGGTCAGAAAAGATGACTGGAATGATTTCAATTTTTTTGAATTTTCCAAGACCAGATTTATGGCCCAGGATGTGATCTATTCTGGAGAAGGTTCCGTGTGCACTTGAGAAAAAGGTGAAGTTGATTGTTTTGGGGTGAAATGTCCTATAGATATCAATTAGGTCTAGCTGGTCCATTGTGTCATTTAAGGTTTGTGTTTCCTTGTTAATTTTCTGTTTAGTTGATCTATCCATAGTTGTGAGTGGGGTATTAAAGTCTCCCACTATTATTGTGTTACTATTAATTTCCTCTTTCATACTCGTTAGTGTTTGCCGTACATATTGCGGTGCTCCTATGTTGGGTGCATATATATTTATAATTGTTATATCTTCTTCTTGGATTGATCCTTTGATCATTATGTAGTGTCCTTCTTTGTCTCTTTTCACATCCTTTATTTGAAAGTCTATTTTATCTGATATGAGTATTGCGACTCCTGCTTTCTTTTGGTCTCCATTTGCATGAAATATTTTTTTCCAGCCCTTCACTTTTAGTCTGTATGTGTCTCTTGCTTTGAGGTGGGTCTCTTGTAGACAGCATATATAGGGGTCTTGGTTTTGTATCCATTCAGCCAATCTTTGTCTTTTGGTTGGGGCATTCAACCCATTTACATTTAAGGTTATTATTGATAGGTGTGGTCCCGTTGCCATTTATTTTGTTGTTTTGGGTTCACATTTATACAGCCTTTCTGCATTTCCTGTCTAGAGAAGATCCTTTAGCATTTGTTGAAGAGCTGGTTTGGTGGTGCTGAATTCTCTCAGCTTTTGCTTATCTGTAAAGCTTTTGAATTCTCCTTCATATCTGAATGAGATCCTTGCTGGATACAGTAATCTAGGTTGTAAGTTATTCTCTTTCATTACTTTCAGTACGTCCTGCCATTTCCTTCTGCCCTGGAGGGTTTCTATTGATAGATCAGCTGTTATCCTTATGGGAATCCCTTTGTGTGTTATTTGTTGTTTCTCCCTTGCTGCTTTTAATATTTGTTCTTTGTGTTTGATCTTTGTTAATTCGATTAATATGTGTCTTGGGGTGTTTCGCCTTGGGTTTTTCCTGTTTGGGACTCTCTGGGCTTCCTGGACTTGGGTGGCTATTTCCTTCCCCATTTTAGGGAAGTTTTCAGCTATTATCTCCTCGAGTATTTTCTCATGGTCTTTCTTTTTGTCTTCTTCTTCTGGGACTCCTATGATTCAAATGTTGGGGCATTTCACATTGCCCCAGAGGTCCCTGAGGTTGTACTCATTTCTTTTGATCCTTTTTTCTTTTTTCCTCTCTGCTTTATTTATTTCCACCATTTTATCATCTACCTCACTTATCCTATCTTCTGCCTCTGTTATTCTACTCTTGGTTCCCTCCAAAGTGTTTTTGATCTCATTCATTGCATTATTCATTTTTAATTGACTCTTTTTTATTTCTTCTAGGTCTTTATTAAACATTTCTAGCATCTTTTCAATCTTTATCTCCAGGCTATTTATCTGTAACTCCATTTTGTTTTCAAGATTTTGGATCATTTTTATTATCATTATTCTAAATTCTTTTTCAGGTAGATTCCCTATCTCCTCCTCTTTTGTTTGACTTGGTGGGCATTTTTCATGTTCCTTTACCTGTTGGGTATTTCTTTGCCTTTTCATTTTGTTTAGATTGCTGTGTCTGGAGTGGGCTTTCTGTATTCTGGAGGTCTGTGGTTCCTTTTTATTGTGGAGGATTTACCCGGTGGGTGGGGTTAGACGATTGGCTTGTCAAGGTTTCCTGGTTAGGGAAGCTTGCGTCAGTGTTCTGGTGCGTGGAACTTGATTTCTTCTCTTTGGAGAGCAATGGAGTGCCCAGTAATGAGTTTTGAGATGGGTCTATGTGTTAGGTGTGATCTTGGGCAGCCTATATGTTGATGTTCAGGGCTATGTTCCTGCATTGCTGGCGAATTTGCATGTTATGTCTTGCTCTAAAACTTATTGGTTCTTGGGTGGTGGTTGGTTTCAGTGTAGGTATGGAGGCTTTTGGACAGTCACTTACTACTTAAAGTTCCATGTAGTCAGGAGTTTTCTGGTGTTCTCAGGTTTTGGGCTTAAGTCTCCTGCCTCTGGATTTCAGTTTTATTCTTCCTGTAGTCTCAGGACTTCTCCAACTATACAGCACTGATAATAAAACTTCTAGGTTAATGGCGAAAAGATTCTCCCCCGTTAGGGACACCCAGAGAGGTTCACAGAGTTACATGAAGAAGAGGAGAGGGAGGAGGGAGATAGAGATGAGCAGGAGGAGAAAAGGGGGGACTCAAGAGGAGAGAGACAGATCTACACAGCTGTCTGTTCCCAGAGTGTTCTCCATAGCCCAGACACCTACAAAGATTCACAGAATTGGATTGGGAAGAGAAGGGGAAAGGAGGAAATAGAAGTGTTCTGAGGTAGAAAACAGAGAGTCAAGATTGGGAGAGAATAACCTTCAGTTTAAAAATAGGGCTTCTCTTCTTTTTTTTTTTTTTTTTGTAAGGTTATAGTGTATTGAAAATGAAAATTAAGGAGTAGTAGAGGAGTACTATAGGACTTTAAAAGAAATAAGAGAAAAAGAAAAATAGAAAATAGAAGAGAAAAAGGAAAGAGAAAAAAAACAAGAAAAGAAAAAGAAAAAAAAAAAGGGAAAAAAAAATTTTTTCCCTAATTAAAAAAATCATAAAAATTTATGAAAATGAAAGTTAAGGAGTAATGGAGGAGTAATAGGGAATTTTAAAGGAAAATAAAAGAGAAAAAAGAAAAAAAGAAAAAAAAAATTTTTTTTTCTTACTTAAAAAAAAAAAAAAGTAAAAATATATCTGGGAATTTCTCTGGAGCTGTTGCGGTCAGTGTGGGTTCGGCTCAGTTTCAGATAGCTCCTCGTTCCAGCTTACACTTCTCGATATCTACAGGTCCCTTCTGGTGTAGTTGGTGTTTTCTACAGGGATTTTAATATGTTGCACCAGTCCCTTCTGAAGCGGTTCCCTTTGTTTATTTGGCTTCTGTTTACCGGTCTCTTCAGAGCCTCATTTCCGCCCTGACACAGGCGGGCGGAGGTGGACTCTTATTCAGGTTGCTAGTTCCGTAGCTCCGCGGGGAGGGGCTGGCGCTGTGGGGACGGGCTGGCGCTGCGGGGAGGGGCTGGTGCTGCTTTCTCCGTCTGTGCTGCTCAGCCTTCTGGCTGTTCTATATGGAGGGCGCCCCGCGCTGCGCGCGGTTCCAGCCCTCGGGTGTTCCACAAAAGCGCGGAACGAAAAGCTGCGCCTTCTCTCAGTGCCTTCCCCGTCAGAGCGGTCCAGGCAGCCAGGGGCTTGGTGGGCGCACTCTCCCCAGGTGTGGCGCGCCCCCTCCCTTCCACGGACCCAGTCTCAGTTTCCGCTGGTGCCAGTCGGGTGCGTGCGCCTTCTGCCCTCCGCGTCCCCAGCCCCAGTCCCCGCCCGCGCCGGTCGGGTGCCTGCGCCCTGTGTCTCGCCGCGACCTTCCCCTCCCCCCTGCCTCCTGCCGCCGGCGGGGCCTGGCCAGTCCGCAGCCTGTGAGCTCTTCTCTGGGCTTTCTCGGTCCCTTTGTTCTGCGAACGGGCTGGCAGTGTGTTCCGGCCGGTTAATTTTCTCTCTTTTGGTCTCCCACAGTTCAAGTTGGCAACTCACAGAAGCTCCCTCCGATTGTCCTCAGGGCACTCAGGCCCGGACCCTACCCCAAGCAGTGTCGCCCAAGACTCCCCTCCCGGGACGGATCTCCGTCCTTAGCTCTTCTGTCTCACTTTTTATCTTTTATATTTTGTCCTACCTCCTTTCGAAGACAATGGGCTGCTTTTCTGGGCACCTGATGACCTCAGCTAGCGATCAGAGGTTGTTTTGTGAAGTTTGCTCTGCGTTCAGTTATTCCTTTGATGAATTTGTAGGAGAGAAAGTGGTCTCCCCATCCTACTCTTCCGCCATCTTAGTTCTATCCCCGAACCTATAGTTTTTTGATGGCCAATAGTTTATCAGATTCATTTAGCCTTTCAAAAAAAAACAGCTCTTGGCTTCATTTGATCTTTTCCATTGTTTTTGTTTGTTCACTTTTTTCTATTTTATTTTTGCTCTGATCTTTATTATTTCCTTACTTCTGATTTTGGGCTTTGTTTGTTCTTCATTTTCTACTTCCTTTATATGCTAGGTTAGGTTGTTTGTTTGAGATTTTTTCTTATTTCTTGAGGTAGGCCTGTATCAGTATAAACTACTGTTTTATAACTGCCTTTACTGTGTCTCATGGACTTGGGAAAGTTGTGTTTTTATTTTCATTTGTCTCAAGATATTTTCAGATTTCCTCTTTTATTTCTTCTTTTACCCATTGGGTTTTTCAGTAGTGTCTTCTTTAGTGTCCATGTATTCATGTTTTGTCCATTTTTCTTCCTGTAATTAATTTTTAGTTTGATATCATTATGGTCAGAACAAATGCTTGATATAATTTCTATCCTCTGAAATTTCTTGTGACTTGTTTTATGGTGATGTGATCTATCCTGGAGAGTATTTCATGTGTGCTTGAAAAGAATGTGTATTCTTCTGTTTTCAATGGAATGTTATAGGTATCTATTAAGTCCAATTGGTCTAATATGTGACTTTTCAAAGATCACTGTTTCCTTATTGATTGACCATTTTTGGCCTGGATGATTTGTCCAATAATGTAAGTGGGGTGTTAAAGTCCCCTACAATTAATTGTATTATTGTCAGTTTCTCCCTTTAGTCTGTTAAATATTTACAATATATATAGGTGCTTCTATGTTAGATATATACATTTATGTTAACCAACCTTATAGCCTCTTCTCAAGTTGATCCCTTTATAATTATGTAATGCCTTTCTTTGTCTTTTGTTATAGATTTGTTTTAAAATCTACTTTGTCTGATATGATTATTGCTACCTCCACATTTTTTGTCATCTCCATTTTCATGAAATATCTTTTTCCATCCCCTCACTTTCTATCTGTGTGTGTCTTTATCTCCAAAGTGAATCCTTTATAATCATATATATCTATAGGTGGGTCTTATTTTTTTGTTTTTTAATTTATTTTTAATTGAAGGATATTTGCTTTATAGTAGTGTGTTGGTTTCTGCCAAATATTAACATGAATCAGCCATAGGTATACCTATGTCCCCTCCCACCTTCCTCTGCATGCCACCCCTCTAGCTTGTTGCAGATCCCATGGGTCTTGTTTTGTAATCCAATCAGTCACCCAATGTCTTTTGATTAGAGCATTTAGCAAATTGACATTTAAAGTGATTATAGATAGATATGAACTTCTTGCCATTTTGTTACTTGTTTTCTTGTTGTTTTTGATGTCATTATTTTCCATCTCCATATTTAGTCCTTAACTGTTTATTGCAATTATAACTGATTTTTACAATTTTAGACTTTTAATCATCAGACTATCTTATTTAAGTGGCTGATCCACACCACTTACTAAATGTTTGCCATTACTAATGGAATTTTTTTCCTTTCCTATAAATTCTTACTTCTTGTTGTATCCTATTCTTTTTCATTTAAAGAAGATCCTTTACTACTTCTTTTAAGATTTGTTTAGTGGTGATAAATTATTTTAGTTTTTGCCTGTCTGAGAATCTCTTTTTCTGTCCTTGAATTCTGAATGATAATATTGAGGGTTAAGATATTCTAGGTCATAGGTTTTTTACCCTTTCAACACTTGAAATACATCATGCTACTCTCTTCTGGCCTGCAAATCTCCTGCAGAAAAATCATCTGATACCCTTTGGGGGTTACCTTGTATGTGACTCTTTGTTTTTCTCTTGCTGTCCATAGAATTCTTTCCTTATCTTTAATTTTGTCATTTTAATTATGACATGTCTTCATGTGGGTCTCCTTGGATTTATCTTATTTGGGATTCTTTGTTCTTCCTATACCTGGAAATCTGCTTCTTCCTTCAACTTTGTGAATTTTTCAGCCATAGTTTCATCAAATACATGTTTTTACTCTTTTCTCTCTCTCTTTTCCATCTGGGGCCCCTATAATGCAAATGTTAGAATACTGGATGTCCCAAATGTCCCTTAAACTGTCCTCATTTTTTGTTTTTCTTTTTGTTATTCTGATTGGGTGATTTCCATTATCCTATCTTTTCAATCACACGTGTTCTTCTGTATCACCTATTCTGCTGTTAACTCCTTCTAGTGTGTTTTTTTATTTCAGGTATTGTATTCTTCAGCTCTGGCTGATACTTTTTATATTCTCTAGCTCCTTATTAAATTCTCATTGTGTTTATTTATTCTTTCCCTAAGTTCAATTACTATTCTTACTACTAATGCTTTGAACTCTTTATATGGTAAATTATTTATCTCTGTTTCATTAGGTGTTTTTGCAGGATTTTTTTTTTACTTGTTCTTTCATTTGAAACATATTTCTCATTTTTACTTTCTCTGTCTCTATGAAATTAGGTGGAACAGTTTCCTGTCCCAGGCTTGAAAGAGTGTCCTTCTGTAGGAGAGTTCCTATTCAGTCTGCATGTGCCCAATGCCTTTGGTGGGCAAGCTGACTGGATCTAATATGAGCAAAGGTCCCATCTTGCCCCAGGTGTACTAGCAGCTATCACCTTGGTGAGAAGAGGGGTTGGAGATAGAGAGGTTAGAGCCAGAGCTAGGTGTGAATTGGGGCTTCTCCTATCCTCAGGGCCATCACTACCCTATCAGGAATAGGTTGGTTCCCAAGGTTCTGGAGCAGAAACCCTGAGATCTGGTCTGAGCTGGTTCTAGTCCCTCTAAGTATATGCTCTTCCCACTCTTGGCAATGACACTCTCACCCCAGAGGGGAGCAGTGCTGGAGCAAGAGGGGTCAGAATGGGGGTTCAATGTGGGCTGGAATGTACACTGGGATGGTTCTGACATGTCAAACAGGGTTCCAGACCACTCTGGATTTGCTGCTGCCAAGGCTTCCCTGGTGACTCAGATGGTAAAGACTCTGCCTACAATGTAGGAAACCCGGGTTCGATCCCTGGGTTGGGAAAATCCCCTAAAGAAGGAAGTGGCAATCCACTCCAGTATTCTTGCCTGGAAAATCTCATGGACAGAGGAGCCTGGCAGGCTACAGCACATGGAGTCTCAAAGAGCTGGGCACAACTGAGTCACTAACACTTTTGTTCACCTTCATGAGTGCCAGCAGCGTCCACCCTGACCCAGTTCAGGTACAGTGCTAAGCCTAAGCCTGCTCTTTCCTCCTCAAGTGTTCACACTCCTTGGCAATGGCAGCCTTCTTCTGAGTGGGGAGCTGCTCAGGAACGAGAGTGACCTGGCATGTGTGGGACAGTTGTGAAAAACTGGCTCGTAGTTTCCTGGGAGTAAGCAAGTACATGTGTGATCTTCAGAAGTATCGTCTCAGTTTCCTATAGCCCTCCTATAAATCCTACTGGTTTTCAGACAAGCTAAGGGGATTCTTCTTAGTTTCACACCCCATGCTGCAGTACTTATTATATGGCTCAAACCCCACTCCCCAGGGATGCTCTCTGAGCCCATGTAACCCTCTCCTCTTCTGAGTCCCCTCCTAGGGGTGAGGAACCCAACATTATCACTTCTCCTCCCTACTGTACACTGTCTGGATCTTTTTTGTCAGCCTTGAGTGCAGAAGAGTCTCTCTGCCAGTCACCAATTTCTTTTCAGTGAGAATTCCACATATAGGTGCATTTTTGATGGGTTTGTGGTTGGTGAGCTCAGCATCCCCCTACTCTGCCATCTTGATCTCCAACCCTTGGCAAAACCTATTTTGACAGGCATAAACCATCTATTTCTAAGCAGTAAATGTGATTTTACACTGTCTTATGGCTCTTGAGCTCATATATACCTGTGACAAATCTGTCTTCAAGAATCGTGGACTTGCTTTTATAAAGTATTGCTTTTCACTTTGTACTATATTCCCATTGAGGAACTCAATGAAATGATGGACTAAAAAATAAGTACAAGCTAATTTGATGTTTTTCTCTACTTGAAGTAATAGCTGGTGGCCAGGGATTTTTTTTGTAAGTCAGTAAAATTGTCTTTATCTTCCTAAATAATATACCATGTAACTGCTTGGAAACTTTCTTTTGTGATCACAACCGCCTTTATCGAACATCCAAGATGACCAGGATTTTTAAAATTATTAAACATCCCTATCATTAGAAATATGAATAAGACCCACAGTCTTTTGTTGCAGAAAATTGATATCCCAGGGTTTTTTTAAGCCTTGAACATCATTTGAGGTGCCTATGATAATTCTGACTCATTATTCTTGTCCTAAATTTATATTTTACTTTGTCCTTGTGCTGCCTTTTCATTCACAGTATTTATGATGCAGGATTATGAATGTTCTGAGAGGACCATGAGAAAGTTAGTATCTCGTTCTTCAAGTTATAATGACAGACTTTGTGATCTAGACATTGTTTTCTAAATTATTTTATAAGAAGTCAAGTTATTTTGTGGGGACAAAAAGTTACTGATTCATAACTTAGAGATATTCTGGTCCTACAACCCTCTTTTGATGATGTACTAAAGTGGAATTATTCAGCTCCCTTTACCAATCACAACACCATAGGCAGCCCATTCTCAGGAAACTAGAATGGGTCCCAGACATCTTAGGGAGGACAAACACTTCCCCAGGGGCACATGCGCCTGACATTTTTAGAAAATCAGTTCCCACAGCATTAACTTCCATCTGCACACTCTCCTAAAACTGACCTGTCTGAGAATGTGCCTGTGGCCATGGCACCATGATGGTTCTCTTATCCCTCTTCCCTGCTGACAGCAAGTTTTTCTTCTTTATGTATATATATCATCATCCTTACTCAACCAATTAGTAATACCTTACCTTTGACTCTGGTATAAAAACCTGAGACAAGCAAAAGGATAATTTGAAGTATTGGGGCAAAAAAAAAAAAAAAACCTTCCTTAATCAAGACCCCATAAAACAAAAGTAAACCTCATTTCTTTCTCCCAGTCTCTTTCTCAAAAGGATAAAAATGACATTAGAAATAGGGTATTTGGGCCGGTATTGGGATGTTTTAAATTCAGAAGGGAGACAGTTCTCCTGGGAATGTGTATCATTGGTTTATTCAATTTAAAAACACAAAACAGGACTTTGTGACAGAAAGCACATTAGTTTGCAATTGGTTTGATAGTGGAGACTGCCTTTTTCAGTTAAGCTGGTAGATGTCTTTCATAAATTGAATGAGTTAAATCTTCAAATTTTGATGAAAATATTTAAATCATAATACTTGTATAATATACAAAAAAATAAATATATTAACAGGACTTATTTAAAATATTTCATATTTTTAAAGTATTAATTTGGCAGAGGTGTTTCCATTTTACAATCCATTCTAAATTTGTTGGATTAATCAAGGTGTCTCCAGGTGAAGAAGTAACAGACCTTAGTAAAAACTCCTTTAATAAAGATAAAACCTTATGGAGTACTTTCCAGAAACTGGGCAAATGAAAGACTCTCATGACAGAGTTACAAATCACTTTATGTCAGATGGGTTCCAGTAATTTGCTTCCTACAAAGGAATTGAATTGTCAGCTGCCACCATATTAAAAAACTGCTTCTGATGATAAATCACTGTGTGAATTTTGGCATTCTGAAGGGAGTTCAAAAGAATGAAGTAATTGCTGGAATACAAGTTCCCCTATTCTCATACACATGAGCAGCTGGTAAAGAAATATTTAGGAATATTGTTGGTTGTGCCTACTGTTTTGTTCTAGCAGTAGGTAACATTCACCCACAGATACAAGAGAAACATCCCCCAAAGTGCATTTTTACACTTAATAAAATTGTATTATAAAAATGTCTTATCAGTTTAGTTCATTCACTCAGTCATGTCCGACTCTTTGAGACCCCATTGACTGCAGCATACTAGGCTTCCCTGTCCTTCACCTACTCCCAGAGCTTACTCAAACTCATGTCCATCGAGTCAGTGATGCCATCCAACCATCTCATCTTCTGTCGTCCCCTTCTCCTCCCACCTTCAATCTTTCCCAGCATCAGGGTCTTTTCAAATGAGTCAGTTCTTCACATCGGATGGCCAAATTATGGAGTTTCAGCTTCAGCATCAGATCTTCCAATGAATATTCAGGGTTGATTTCCTTTAGGAGTGACTGGTTTGAATTCCTTGTTATCCAAGGGACTCTCAAGAGTCTTCTCCAACACCACAGTTCAAAAGCATCAGTTCTTCAGCGCTCAGTTTTCTTTATGGTCCAACTCTCACATGCCTACATGACTACTGGGAAAACCATAGCTTTGATGAGACCTTTGTTGGCAAAGTAATGTCTCTGCTGTTTAATATGCTGTCTAGGTTGGTCATAGCTTTTCTGGCAAGGAGCAAGCATATTTTAATTTCATGGCTGCAGTCACCATGTGTACTGATTTTAAAGCCCCAAAAAATTAAGTCTATCACTGTTTCCATTGTTTCCCCATCTATTTGCCATGAAGTGATGGGACCCAAAGCCATGATCTTAGTTTTCTGAATGTTGAGTTTTAAGCCAACTTTTTCACTCTCCTCTTTCACTTTCATCAAGAGGCTCTTTTTCTTTGCTTTCTGCTGTAAGAGTGGTGTCATCTGCATATCTGAGGTTATTGATACTTCTCCCAGCAATCTTGATTCCAGCTTGTGCTTCATCCAGCCAGGCATTTCGCATGATGTATTCTGAATATAAGTTAAATAAACATGGTGACAATATACAGCCTGGGTGTACTCCTTTCCTGATTTGGAACCAGTCTGTTGTTCCATGTCTGGTTCTAACTGTGGCTTCTTGACCCACATACAGATTTCTCAGTAGGCAGGTAAGGTGGTCTGGTATTCCCATCTCTTGAAGAATTTTCCACAGTTTGTCATGATCCACACAGTCAAAGGTTCTGGCGTAGTCAATAAAGCAAAAGTGGATTTTTTTTTTTTTGGAACTCTTTTGCTTTTTCGATGTTTCCATTTTACAATCCATTCTAAATTTGTTGGATTAATCAAGGTGTCTCCAGGTGCAGAAGTAACAGACCTCAGTAAAAACTCCTTTAATAAAGATAAAACCTTATGGGGTACTTTCCAGAAACTGGGCAAATGAAAGACTCTCATGACAGAGTTACAAATCACTTTATGTCAGATGGGTTCCAGTAATTTGCTTCCTACAAAGAAATTGAATTGTCAGCTGCCACCACATTAAAAAACTGCTTCTGATGATAAATCACTGTGTGAATTTTGGCATTCTGAAAGGAGTTCAAAGAATGGAGTAATTGCTAGAACACAGGTTCCCCTATTCTCATACACATGAGCAGCTGGTAAAGAAAAAATTAGGAATGTTGTTGGTTGTGCCCACTGTTTTGTTCTAGCAGTAGGTAACATTCACCCACAGATACAAGAGAAACATCCCCCAAAGTGCATTTTTACACTTAATAAAGTTGTATTATAAAAATGTATTATGTGTGTACATATATGTGTGTGTGTGGAATGATCAGATCTGTATCAACAACAACAGTAATGACAACTTAATCTAAATTAAAAATTTTTAACACTTAGAGCCTTACAGCTATAGGAAATAGAATTTTTAATTTACATGCATATTTATGATGTTGAGAGATGAAGCAATTAATAAGAGATATTCCAGGATAAATATATATATATTAAAGCAAGCTAAAATGCTGTGAGATAAATAGAACAGAAATATTTCTTTTAAGAGAAAAGAAAGGATATAAAATATCCCAACTGTTAACAAAGAGCTTGTTCATGTTTGTGCAAATGGAAGATGATGGGGTTTCATATCACTATGGCATTTTGAGTCCACTGGGTACATTTAACACATTAAAGGTTTATTTTTAAATGTCAGATATACCATAAACTGAAATCCTTTTATTTAAAATTATCATGTAAATTTAAATATTAACCTAAAAGATGAGAGAAGATGCATAGATTCTTAAAATAAAATTTAAAAAAAAATTGAGGCAAAAAGGTAAAATGCTTCTGCTGTAAACTAGTATTTCTGATGGAGTGTCATTGGCAGCATGTCACCTTGCTTTAAATGTCAGCATTATACTTCTGACAAGAGATAGTTTTAGTTGCAAATCCATGTTTAGAGTACCTTGGAGTCAATTATTAGAAGAAAGAACAAATGAGCAGAGCAGGTAACCATCTGAATTCAATACCTGCAGAGATGGGATGAGTGAAACTACAGATCACATTGAGCAGCAGGATCACAAGCTGGTGGAGTTTAGGTCAATTTCCAAGGAAAAAGGAAAACCCTATTAATAAAATAATCTTAATTTTTTTCATCACACTTTAGTACTAAATGAGAAAAATCCATGGGAATTAGATGAAAGGGGCAATGGAGACAGGGAGCAGATACTCATTTAGGGAAGGGTGTTAGAGAAGATGGGAGAGGTCTCAGAAGAAGTCCAGAAAATTGTTTCATGAGACAAATTACACTGGAAAATTAAACCCAAGAGGCTCATTTGAAAAAAATATACCTCAGTTCATGTTACAAGGAGAAGAGAGAAAACGGAAAAGAGATGCGCTTTGCACAGAACATAAGGATAAACTATATTTTAAAAATGAATTATTAACCAGAGTATTTCAATACCCAGTTACATAACAAACTGCCAACCACAGGCACTAGTTTCTGCAAAAACCCCTTGATCAATAAAGAGTTATTTAGAAAGGTAGTATGCTGATGACATGCTATCCTTTGTGAGAATGTTTTTGTTCAGTTGCTCAGTCGTGTCCAACTCTTTGTGACCCCATGGACTGCAGAACACCAGGCTTTCCTGTCCTTCATCATCTCACAGAGTTTGCTCAAACTCATGTCTATTGAGTCGGTGATGCCATCCAACCATTTCATCCTCTGTCATGACCTTCTCCTCCTGCCTTCAATCTTTCCCAACATCAGGGTCTTTTCTGATGAGTCAACTCTTCGCATCAGGTGGCCAAAGTATTGCAGCTTAAGCTTCAGTACCAATCTTTCCAAGGAATATTCAGGGTTGATTTCCTTTAGGATTGACTGGTTGGATCTCCTTGCAGTCCAAGGGACTCTCGAGAGTCTTCTCCAGCACCATAGTTCAAAAACATCAATTCTTTGGTGCTCAGCTGTCGAGACCAGCTCAACAAGCAGGGTTTCCGAAAGCGCAATATGGCGAGAGAATGAGAAATGAGACACAAGAATTCAAAGAAAAGCGAGGATCAGGGTACCAAAACTGCTCCAAGGTGAAGGTGCCGAAACTGAATCCAAGCCAGCTTTATTATACTTTCAGCCATGAGTGAAAGAATATGCGAGGAGTTAAACTATAACTCATGTGGCCTTCAGCGCCAAAGAACAAAATGATCATTAACCATTGAGTAACTAGGAAACAGTAATCAATAACAAATCAGTAACTAAGACTAATATTCTTATCTACAGATTTTCCACCAGATACGTAAAACATGTGACTCTGAGACACCAGTTGAGAAAGAGTCTGGGGTCGGTTTTCTGAACCCAGGATCATATCTTGTTTTCAAGATTATGAACTGTTCCCTCTGGACTTGTTCCAAGAGTCTTATGCCTTATAGCATCCAGTTTATCAATAATTATAAATTTCTTTTGTGGCCCTTACCAGGGCCTGCTTTTCTTTTGTTCTTCCTGTCTCCTACATTCAGCCTTCTTTATGGTCCAACTCTCATACCCATACATGACTACTGGAAAAACCATAGCTTTGACTAGACAGACCTTTGTTAGCAAAGTGATGTCTCTGCTTCTTAATATGCTGTCTAGGTTGGTCATGGCTTTTCTTCCAAGGAGCAAGCGTCTTTTAATTTCATGGCTGCAGTTATCATCCACAGTGGTTTTGAGCCCAATAAAATAAAGCCTGTCACTCTTTCCATTTTTTCCCCATCTATTTGCTGTGAAGTTATAGGACCAGATGCCATGTTCTTAGCTTTTTGAATATTGAGTTGTGCACTTACCTGGACTTTTTCCTTCACCAGCAAGATAGAATTAATATAGATATAATTTAATAAAGAATTGAAGATCATGTAGAAATAAAGGGGTACCGAGAATAATTCCCCTTTGTTGAGTTGGAAACAACAACAACAACAAAAAAAAAAACTAGATCATAACTAACAAAAGGAAAGATGGGAAATTTTTTAAAATCTCTTTTTATTCATGTGACTTCACCAGAGTATTCATCTGCCATACTAATTAGACACTCAACCACTATTTAGTAAGTGCCCACCGGGTACAAGGCACCCACAGACTGGTCCCTGCCCAGGAATTGTTTACAGTCTCATAGGAAAGAAAAAGAACACAAAAATAGCTACAAGAAGTAGCAGTTTGTTGTGACATAAACAAGAACTTCAGCAGGGAGAGAATTTGATTCCAACTTGGGTAACAGGAAAGAGCTTATTCATTTGCTCATTCTTCCCACAAATATTCATACACATATTTCCTGCCAGCATAGACTGCTTGGTGCAGCAGAGACCCCATCCCTGCCCTGGTGTCAATCCTGGGGATACCTGGAGGAGTTTCCTGAAAGTGCTGATGGCATCTGAAATTTGCCCAGCTCAGTCCACCTGCCTGGCAACGGCAGCCTCCAGGTTGAAGCAGTGTTACTTATTTGCAAGTATTTTCCTCTGACTGTGAGTTGATCAAGGCTTTTATAATCTTCTCAGTATCTCATTAGTATTTCTTCATTCTAAAGTCCACCTGTTCTAGTGTGGCATTTAAGGCTCTTCATATTCTAGTCTCAATTTCTTTTCTACCTTTGCCTCCCATGGCCCTCCTCCCATTTTCATTCACTCTGTGTCTTAGTTTGTGCCTCCCCTCCTGGAAACTTCCTATATTGCTTTAGATCCCTGTTCCTTAGCTCTTGCTGTTTCTTCTGTCTGGAGTGCATCTTTTTACCCTTCTGCCCTCAAACGAATGTTTCCTTCACTTCTGCTTTCTTAAGTCTCAGTTCATAGGCCAACTTTTCCACGAAGCCTTCCCAGATCCTCCAGTCCAAGCTCCTCCCAATCTTCTGTCCTCCTGTGGCAATTATTTTTGCTCTTGATGGCATGTGCCATTTCCTGATACCATACTTAATACTCTTCTTTGCCTCCCCACTAGGAGGCGAACTCCTTGAAGTAAGTTGTTCCCCTCTCACTGGCACAGCACTGGACAAGTAGGAGGAAGTTGAAGAAAGTTTGTTGACGTGAATGAAATACTAATTTGAAGATGGTGACATCTGCTAATGTGAGTCAGGTATCAGCTTACATCCACTGATGACAAGCACCTTATTTTTTAAAGCCCTAACGTCCCCACAGTTCCCAGCACAAACTGGAGCACAGGGTAAGTGTTAAATGAATGGTTAGTGCTCATATCTGAATGTCAGGTGTGGCTGAAGAGGCCACATGTATAGCTCCTTCTCCTTCATGGTAATTGGCTTTAGGTCGGGCGTCAGCATTAGCATCTCTGACATATTACTTTATTCTCCAAGTCTCTACTCCAGGGGATGCTCCATTCTTTTAAGAAGATATATTTATCTTTATTTTCAGCCACACTGCACATGTAAACTCTTAGTTCCCAGACCAGGGATCAAACCCATGCTCCCTGCACTGGAAGCTCAGTGTCTTAAGCACCAGGCCTCTAGGAAAGTTCCAGTGCTACATCCTTCACAGCAGGGTTCATGAGGCTGGCACATTCCACTGCTAGTGAGGCTTTCCAATAATGCCAGGCATCACTGAAGCCTGAGCCAAGCTTGCCCAGTTTATGATTTCCTCATTCCAACTTGCTGCCCCAGGGGCCCTTGCACGTGCAGTGTCACCTTTACAAATCCACATGTGCAGGGAGAGTGTTCATCCAAGCCCAGGCACGTGCTTCACCCCAGGACCTCATCACTGATGAGCCCAGTTCTCTGTTTAACCTTTAGGAGGCCTTGCAGGTGATGCTGAGCTAAGTGCCTGTATGTAGATGGAACAGATTGGGCCTCACAGCTGTTCTGCTCATAATCATTGCCTTCAGCCTGAGGGTCAGAGTTAGGTCTTCAGTCAGTTCAGTTCAGTCACTCAGTCATGTCCGACTCTTTGCGACCCCATGAACCGAAGCACGCCAGGCCTCCCTGTCCATCACCAACTCCCGGAGTACACCCAAACTCATGTCCATTGAGTCGGTGATGCCATCCAACCATCTCATCCTCCGTCATGCCCTTCTCCTCTTGCCCTCAATCTTTCCCAACATCAGGGTCTTTTCCAATGAGTCAGCTCTTCACATCCGGTGGCCAAAGTATTGGAGTTTCAGCTTCAACATCAGTCCTTCCAATGAACACCCAGGACTGATCTCCTTTAGGATGGACTGGTTGGATCTCCTTGCAGTCCAAGGGACTCTCAAGAGTCTTCTCCAACACCACAGTTCAAAAGCATCAATTCTTTGGCCCTCAGCTTTCTTTATAGTCTAACTCTCACATACCTACATGACTACTGGGAAAACCATAGCTTTGATGAGACCTTTGTTGGCAAAGTAATATCTCTGCTTTTTAATATGCTGTCTAGGTTGGTCATAGCTTTTCTGGCAAAGAGCAAGCATGTTTTAATTTCATGGCTGCAATCACCATGTGTACTGATTTTAAAGCCCAAAAAAATAAAGTCTATCACTGTTTCCATTGTTTCCCCATCTATTTACCATGAAGTGATGGGACCAGATGCCATGATCTTAGTTTTCTGAATGTTGAGCTTTAAGCCAACTTTTTCACTCTCCTCTTTCACCTTCATCAAGGGGCTTTTTAGTTCCTCTTCACTTTCTGCCATAAGGGTGGTGTCATCTGCATACCTGAGGTTATTGATATTTCTCCTGGCAATCTTGATTCCAGCTTGTGCTTCCTCCAGCCCAGCGTTTCTCATGATGTACTCTGCATATAAGTTAAATAAGTAGGGTGACAATATACAACTTTGATGTACTCCTTTTCCTATTTGAAACCAGTCTGTTGTTCCATGTCCAGTTCTAACTGTTGCTTCCTGACCTGAATACAGGTTTCTCAAGAGGCAGGTCAGGTGGTCTGGTATTCCCATCTCTTGAAGATTTTTCCACAGCTTATTGTAATCCACACAGTCAAAGGCTTTGGCTATGGTCTTACACCATGGTGATGTCACACTCCCCTTCTCTGCCTTCCTAATTTTCTAACTGTTCGCAGATTCAAAGATCAATGGACTCTGGTTCTACCAGGAGCTCTGTGGTCATAGCTTTCAGCTGTCTGCTCTCAATGACAATATTTTTCTGTCTTCAAGGTTTTTTGGGGTGTAGGTAAGTAGAGAATTTCTTTTTATACAAGATGATGTAAATCTATGTGTATGTATATAATTTAATTCCTTTTTATTTAAATTTATGATTAGTTTATTACTCAAGGTAATAAAGATAATTTAAAGTAATATCCAGGTGAAATTTAAATTAATAAAATGATTTTTCCAAACACAGTAAAACAGGTGAAATAGTTATGGCTCTGCCCTCTTCCTTGAAAGTGGAAAGGAGGAGAGAGGAAGCCATCAAACTTTATAGAGCATCTACTTTCTGTGTGTTCTCTCTTTAAATACAAATACAAATTATGTGAGGTAGGAGATGGGAGGTGTTCTACTCATTTTAAGATGACAAGCTGAGGTTAAAAACTTTAAGGTTAACTTGTCCATGGGCAGACAACTGGCAGGTGATGGTGTGTGGATTCAAACCGTTATTTGAATAACCAGGCAGAAATATGTGTCACTCACTTGCATGTATTTTCATCTGACTGTGCATTGACCAAGCACTTTGCGTACTTCTCAGTACACCATTTCAGTTCAGTTCAGTTCAGTCGCTGTCGTTTCTGACTCTTTGCAACCCCGTGAATGGCAGCACGCCAGGCCTCCCTGTCCATCACCAACTCCCGGAGTTTACTCAAACTCATGCCCATTGAGTCAGTGATGCCATCCAGCCATCTCATCCTCTGTTGACCCCTTCTCCTCCCGCCCCCAATCCCTCCCAGCATCAGAGTCTTTTCCAATGAGTCAACTCTTCGCATGATGTGGCCAAAGTATTGGAGTTTCAGCTTCAGCATCAGTCCTTCCAGTGACCACCCAGGACTGATCTCCTTTAGTATTCTTTATACAAGCACGAGGACTTCCCAGGTGGCACTAATGATGAAGAGCCTACTTGCCAATGCAGGTAGATGGAAGAGACACAGGTTTGATCCCTGGGTTAGGAAGATCCCCCTGGAGGAGGGTATGGCAACCCACTCCAATATTCTTGCCTGGAGAATCCCATGGACAGAGGAGCCTGACAGGCTGCAGTCCATAGGGTCACACGGTTGAACATGCATGCATGTTATACATACATGCAACTTAGCATGCATGCATACTAGCACCAACACCCATGCTCATTAAACTATCCTGCCTTTTTAACATCGAAGTGAGCAGGTTTATCTTATAAGGATAATTGCCAATATATTTCCCAGAAAATTATTATCTGCTATTAATCAATCATTGATTCTCCATTCCTGCTCTTTTCTGTCACCTGAGCTCTTTCCTTTGGTGAACTTTGGTTCACCCTTTAAGAATTAGCTCAAAGTGTGACCTCATCTTTGAAGCACTTCCTGAACCATATCCCACCTCCAAATAATTCTTGACAGAATTATTTTGCTCTTCCATTACGTAGTTCTTTATAAATGTGCCTTAATTTTATCATGGCATTATGGTTAGTAATTTATGCCTCTCTTCTCATCTCATTATTTTAAACACCCTAATACCTTAGAACCCAGGAAGCTGACTATACTGAGTGTTTGCTCAAAATCTACTTTTGAAAAGCTGAGTGAATAAATTTTGATGAGGTAAATTGACTCTCCAGTAGCAAGAAGTTTAAAGTAAACATTAAAATCATGCACCATCCTCCCTCAACCCCTCCTTATGTAAAGCCATTGTTAAATGTATATGACTATGAGCATCTGTCCAAGACAGGTATACAGTTCTTCTGCAGGGCAAGGATTAGAGAGCTTCCTGGGGATCAGAGACGGGACATTTGAGCAAATGATTCTGGTGTGCTTCCTGGAGGGATATCTGATTCTACTTCCTGAAACTTAATCTTTAGCTTAGCTAACTGACCCACATCTGTACAACATGCTCCATGAATGATTCAGTGTCTCTAAGAACACTGTTCTAAACAAGTTTCTAATTATATGAAGGTGGTGCTGTGGAAATCTTCAATCAACATAATGCTACAGTCCCAGATTACCAAAGAGGATCGACCGCACTCTTTAGTTTGACTATGTTCCTTCAGACTTTCCCAGTGGGTAGTTATTGTATTATAGAAGCTCCATGAGGCCAGGGGTGATGAGGTCTGTGTACTGTAACAAGTTATGTGACTGAAAGTGTCTATTTTGTGTACTGTTGTGTATCATTTTAGAAGTGAAGACATTTCTAAATGAGTTAATCTGTAACTTTTTCATTGAAATTATGCAATGTCTCACTAGAAAATGCTTATTTATCAAATATTACAACTATAATTTTAGGGATGTATGGAACTGTAGCAGGTGAAGGAACAAGAGTAAGATGACCAAACTATAGAACTTCATCTCAAAACAAGAGGAGGAGATGAATGTTCCACTTCTAAAGGGAACAGTCCCATTTCTTGATATGAAAACAATTTTATTTTAAAAGTAAAAGAAAAGTTCAGAAATGTCTCTTCAAAACTACACTTAGAAGTAAAAATGTTACCAAACTGGCAAATGTTCATTGAAAAAAATTAGAAAATACAGATAAACCACCCCCAATTGTGGTCTCAAAACCAGAAAGAACTGCTGTTAGTATTTTATTATGTGTCTTTAGTGAATGGGTTTCCCTGATGGATCAATTGGTAATTGCAGGCTCTGCCTGAAATGAAGAAGTCACAGGTTCAAGCCCTGTGTCAGGAAGAGTTGAAATGAGTTGGACACAACTGAAGTAACTGAGCACCATGCAGTATGTATGTACATTCTTACTAGAAAGACTATAGTGATAGTTACTAATACTTACTGAACATTTAATATGTTCTTATCATCTTAGATGCATAGTTAGTTAAACCCCAATAACCTTATACGGTAGTTTCTAATATTCAGTCTATTTTACACACAGTAGAATTGAGGCACAATTTTCTTAGTTTGCCTTTTAGAGTACATGACTGTGTCCTGTTACACAGAGCCTGTTACCAGAGCCCATGAGAGCATGGTGTGAATATTGTTAATATTTGGAAAGCAACTTATCCACTTAAAAACGTATTGTGAACATCTTACTGTGATGGCTCAGCTGGTAAAGAATCCACCTGCAATGTGGGAGACCTGGGTTCAGTCCCTGGGTTGGGAAGATCCCCAAGAGAAGGGAACAGCTGGCTACCCATTCCAGTATTCTAGCCTGGAGAATTCCATGGACTGTAATGGAATAGTTCATGGGGTCACAAAGAGTCAGACGCTACTGAGAGACTTTCACTTTCACTTTCCTGTGTCATTAAAATTATATATCTGCATCAGTTTTAAATGATTGTGTAGGACGTATTTATAAACATGCATCTCAACTTATTCATGCCTTACTGCAGGGTATCCAACTATTTCAATCTGGAAATTTTAAAAAATTTATGCTGTACATTCTTGAAGCTAAATCATTGCTCATCTACCTAATGATGAGGTTAGCATAGAGTTAAATTGCTTAATAGAGCTGTATTTACAACTTGTTATTTCTTAGCAACCCACATTTCTTCTTGTAGTAAAAGAATCTGTCGTTTTTCAGGAGTATGGGCTAGTATTGTGTTGGGGAATGTTTTCTGTTCATGGTTTACACCACTCTTCTTTCTGCTGCTCAGTTTGTTTCTGGGGACCCACGAGATGCAGGTGAGAAGGGCATCATGGTGTTTGGACTGTACTTGGTTTTCAATCTCAAAGCAAAAGAAACCATAAGTTACTTGGCTGTTTTGATATCAAGCAGGAAGACTGTACAGAGAAGTTTTCTTAAAATGCTGCTTTTCAAATTCTCATTGAAAATATAAATAGGAATAGAACTTTTTTCAAATGTGATCTCATAGGGGACCCCATCATAATAAAAATAAGTATTTTGCCAGTATAAATTTATTTTATAAATTCAGGTTTCAACATTTATTTTTTATAAAATTCATATAAAGAATTATGAAGTTTTTTTGGTGAACAAAAATTTTGGAGTTAAAAATTACCTGTAGGCTGCAAATGTATTATTTGTACCTAGTTTATTTCAGTTTTTATTTTGGTTAACCATGATTGAGAAAACTCTCAGTTCATACAGATAAGTATTAGCAAAAGTTTTTTTTATAGCTTATCATGAATTTCTTCATAGTCTTCAATTAAAAAGATCCAAACATTTGAAAAAGATCAAATAAGAAATTTTGATTTCAGAGTTGTGTCCTTGAATAACAACTGCTCACAAGACTTATAATAGAAATGGTAGTAGAAAACCACAAATATCTATAGCAATCATTGCAACTATTTGTAATAAAATGTTGTCAAAACATATGTTCACTAGCTTGATTGTAATAATCACAACATACATGTTTATCAAAACATCATTTAACTGCACATTGATTGTATACAATTTTTATTTGTCAGTTATGCAAAGAGATGACAAGAAAGAGAAATCCCGGGCTTGGCCAACTGAGGGGAGTCATTGAGCTGGGATCATGGGAGGGCAAGGATGTTGACCCAGGATTTCCCAGCCTAGTGATGATTGTTCCCGACAGGTGGACAGGTAGCCTGCTTTTGTGACAATTCAGCATGAAGATTAGGTGTAACCATGTATTTCAAAGATCTGTCCTGTAACCTGTCTGATTTGGCTTTGAATGAGTGAGCACAGAAGAAATGTTCTTGTGTTTGTCACCTGCCGCAATCACAGAGACTCACTTTCTACAATAAGAAACCACACATCCTTTGGCTTAAGCTCTTTTTCCCCATTCCCAAACCCTTGAGCACTCTCCGGGTGCACTATCTGACCTATATTCTCTTCACAACTTTCTTCAACCTTCCTCCTCCTTCCCCGGATTGAGCCCTGGGCAGCTTCTCCTAGAAGACTAGGAGACAGCCAGGCACATTATTGTTAACATAAAAGCCCAGGATTTCACAAAACACACCAGAAGAACAGGTGATACTTTGGAGTCACATGTTATATTCCAATAAGAACTTTATTTAGTAGCCTATTTTCATTAAAAAATTAAATATATGCATTTTTACCTGTAGGTAATTAGTGAAAATAATGGCGGAGGTACATGCCAAGTTTATGCACATACTGCAGTTTTCTTCATCTATTAAACTCATAAATAGCAGCCATTTGACATGCAGATTTTGAAGTTTTTAATGGTAATAATTAAAGCCTTAAATCTTTTAAACTTTTCGTTTTTGCAATTACCTTTGTTTTCCTGCCTTGTCAAATGAAGAATTTTATCTGGGAAGAAAAAAAAAAAAAAACTGTTGGATTTTTGTTTTGTTTGTTTGCTTGAAGCTCCTATGTCTTTATTCTCCTTGACATGAAGATAACAGTGCTATTGAGGGCCTGGAAACTGGGATGAGTCATTACATTCTGATCACCTTCCTGCCTGGGCGTGTGATTCTTGGAGAGTGTTTAACAGCATGATGCTCTGTAAATCCCAGAGGGTGAAGCACAGGCAGGAGCCAGTTATCACACTGACCCCGGCTCATGCCTGGCATACATGTGACGGCAAAGCTTCAACAGTGCCTGAGAGCTGTGAGCCAGAGGGCCTCCCCTCAACTTATATGAGGATGCCTCTCCTCTCTTTCCTCTCAACTGATAGGAGTAGCTAACTACTCCTGGCTAACTTTTTAGAGGGTGACCTATAAACCCTCCTTGCTTCTCATTTTTTTCTTGTATCCACGTTGTCTCTGTGTCCTAACTTCTTTCAACTTTGACTCACTGACAGCAGAAGGATATGACAGCTGACTGCAGCTGTGCCCACTCTTTCATTATTCAGTCCCATCCAGAGCTATTTTAATGTCCCCACTGAAGTCTTGTCTCCTCTGGTCTTGGGACTCTCCAGCCCACTGTTAGCCACACCCCTTTCTCTTCTTTCACCCGTCACTATGGAGTCAGGCCTTTCTCCAAGGGAATAATTGTTTCTTTGTCTCTGAATAATCCTTCTTGACCTTCTTCATAATAAATTAGCAGAAGCCCTATGGAAAGAATAATATTGCTGATATGTAGCTTAGAAGGCCCACAAAGCGTAATTTCAATTTCTGTGCTTCTCAAACCATATGAAAAGTGAAAGTGAAACCCAGCAACTCTGCCTATATGGAAGCATTCATTCATTCAGTATGTGCCCTGTGTGTTTCCTGCTCTGCTGGTCATTAGGAGTCAAGCCAAATACAAGACAGATGATTCCTGACCTCAAAGAGCTTCTAGTTGGCTGGATAATGCAGATACCACATAGTATGTACAGTAAAACTGATTACAATTGTGACAAGTGCTAAAAGGGAAAGTTCAGAATGCCACAACAGCATTTAACAGGGAGCCTGACCAACAACAGTAGTGTTTCTTGAGTGCTGCCCATCTACCATCCAACCTTTCAAAAAGTGTAAGTGAAAGTCTCTCAGTCATGTCTGACTCATTGCGACCCCATGAACTATACAGTCCATGGTTCTCCAGGCCAGAATACTGAAGTGGGTAGCCTTTCCCTTCTCCAGGGGATCTTCCCAACCCAGGGATCGAACCCAGGTCTCCTGCATTGCAGGTGGATTCTTTACCAGCTGAGCCACAAGGGAAGCTTACCTTCCCAACAACCCCACAAGATAAGGACTAGATACTACTTTCATTTCACAGAGGAGGAAATAGGCTCAAAGAATAATGGGTCCAGAGTGAAACAGCTAATGGAGGATGTAGTCAGGGTTTGAACCTAAGTTTGCGTGACTCTGGAGACCATGTCACTAACCTTTGGGCAACACTGCCTCCTCCTCCCATAGAAGGAACACAGGACAAAGGTCGAGAGACCTCCTGGCACATGTGCTGGCAAGGCCTGGGCTCACATTTGTACCTGAAACAGTTATGCTAGTCAAGGTCCTCCCAGTGCATCTGGATAGACTCTGACCGCTCTGACCAACAGGGCACCTTTGACAGGAGCGAGTTCCTGTGTTCCTTTCCATATCCAGATGTTAAATGACTGGCAACTTCCGTTTCCTGTCTCTTGGGAAGCTCTTTCTGAGAGACGCCAACCACCAGGTGAGTAATTCCACCACCCTGAGACTACCGTTCTGAAAGTTCAAGCTACCTGTGTGGAAAGGCTGTGTTGAAACAGCGAGCTACCCAGCCTGCCTTAACTCTTAGGGCTGTTAGAGCCCAGTCACCAGGAAAGCGTGAAGAAATTTTCAGTCATTCCAGGCCCACCAGATTCAACCAGGAGAAGAGTCCAAGAAACAAGTCGACTGCCAGAGCCAAGGGCCCAAGCATATATAGTATGTACAGCTATTCAGGCCACTCCAGCCAAAGTTCTAGTCCTCCTGGGACACACACAAACCAATCACCCCGTGTCCTGCCTGAATTCCTGCTCAGCATGGTGGCCTAAGAAAATGTTTGGTATTTTACTGTCCTAGATATGGGGTGGTTTGTTACACAGCAGATACTTCCACATCCCCGAAATTTATCTGCTAATTCTAGACAAAGTGCCTGGTCACTAGACATTTTCTGAGGGCTTCAGCTTTATGCCTCAGGCTACAGGAAAATAAAACAGAAGCAAAGACAATTTTTGGAGGCACTTTGACCAGTGAAATTTATTCCTAAATTAAATTCAGGCTGCAAGTGTGAAAGAGGATTTCTTTACTAGACATCTTCTTTTGGGAGAACATTTTTATGAAAGTGTAATTTTCATTTCTTTTAAAGAAATATGTAATTCCTAACATAAAGTACAAAGAAAAACAGTGAACATTTGTGTTCCCACCACAAGCTCTATTAAATCTTGACAGTGTAACATATATGCCTCATCTTTATAAAACTTACAGAAACATTTTAAATCTCTTGTACCACTTCCTACATCAGTCTTCTCCCTCCCTAGAAGTACCTATGATACTGAATTTGCCGTTTATCATTACTATGCATATTTTATTACTACTAATTTATAAGTATATAACTATAACAAACAAATGGCATTGTTTGATTTATTTTCAAACTTCAAATAAAGGTTATATAGGGAAGCAAAATTTGCCACCCAAAAATGTGTCTCTTTGACATGGGGATTAATTTAGACAGATTATTTTTAAGAATCAGAAGATTCAGGAAGTTTTTCTTGTTGTCTCTCCCTTAGCTGCCTAAAAGAATGTAGATAACAGAATAGAATAATATCCTGCTAACAGAATAGAGTTATCTCTAGAGATATCTGCAAAGAACAGAGGCTGGTTATGTTGGGGGAAACTCAGCGGGCCCGGAGATCAGAGTCCCATTCTGTGTCTCTTTGTCTCTAAATGACCCAGCAAACTTTATTTACCAAATATTTGCTTTTCTATCTCCTCATGACTTTGCTTCTTCCCATTAGAATCTCCAAGCCACCACCCCCAGCATTCTCTTTTCTCTTCAGTTGAAGATGGTATTTAAGGTGAGGGCTTTGGCTATTTTGGCAAGTTACTCTGTTCTCCCAAGACTCTCCCAGGCATACATGTTATTAAACTTTTGTTTGAACTTCTGTTTATCGCTCTCCTGCCAATTTAATTCTTTAAATTCTTTAAAGACCAACTGATAGGGATAGAGTATGATCATTACAGGAAAGCAGTCAGAAAATTATGACACAAACCAGACCTGTTTAACAATGAAATCAGGCAATAAAAGCACAGGATATGCCCCAGGCCATTAAATGGGGGGAAAAAATGAGGCCTGCATCCTGCTAGTCAAGGTCAGCAATATAATGATCCTTAGGACATGCACCTCTGCATGTACCAAGGATGGGAATATAAGGGAAAGGTGACATTCCAAAGTACAAGACCTTCATTATACTGAAACCTGAGATGATTTAACATATTTTAACATGTTTTAGTATGTTATCACCCTTCCCTGAATGCTCATTAGAAGGACTGATGCTGAAGCTGAGGCTCCAGTATTTTGATCATCTGATGCAAGTAGCCGACTCATTGGAAAAGTCCCTGATACTGGGAAAGATTAAGGGCAGAAGGAGAAGAGGGCATCAGAAGATGAGATGGCTGCCTAGATGGCATTACTGGTGCAATGGACATGAACCTGGGCAAACTTTGGGAGATGGTGAGTGGCAGGGAGGCCTGGTGTGCTACAGTCCATGTGGTCAGAAAGAATCAGCCACAACGGGGAAACTGAAAAACAACAAATGGAATAATAGGACCGCTTTCTCCTCCTCAAGGGCTCAGGACCCTTCCTCCTTGAGGACCCCGGACTCCTTATCAACCTACCTAAAAATGAACTCTCTCAATATTGTATACCTCCAAGTCCTACATTGTTCCTCTCCCCATCCTCACTGGTAACCACTAGTTTGTTCTATGAGTCTGTTTCTTTTTTGTTATATTCATTAGTTTTTGTACTTTTTAGATTCCACATATAAGTCATATCATACAGTATATTTCTTTCTCTGTCTGGCTTATTTCACTTATCATTATCCCCTCCAAGTCTATCCATCTTGCTGCAAGTGGCAAAATTTCTTTATGACCAAGTAGTATTCCATTGTGTGTGTGTGTATACCACTTTTTCTTTTCATTTGTTTCACCATTCATATGTTAATGGTTGTTTCCATATCTTGGAAACTGTAAAAAAAAATTGCTGCTTTGAACATTGGAGAGCATGAATCTTTTTGAATTAGTGTTTTATGTTTTTTCAGTTATATATAGAGTGGATATATATATATACAGTTATATGTAGAGTTATACAAGAGTGGAATTTCTGGGTCATATAAGAGTTCTATTTTTAGTTTTTGAGAAATCCCCATACTGTTCTCTACAGTGGCTGTACCAATTTAGATTTCCACTAATAGTGTACAAGGCTTCCCTTTTCTCCACATCCTCATCAACATTTGTTCTTTGTGTTCTTTTTGATGATAGCCATTCTGACAGGTGTGAGGTGATATCTTATTATGGTTCTGATTTGCATTTCTCTAATGATTAGCAATGCTAAACAGTTTTTCATGTGCCTGTTGGCCATTTGTAGGTCTAAGTGTTGTTTTAATGTTTTATTTTCATACCTTGCATTTCACTATTTTTCTCCAAAGTAGAAAACAGTGTATATATTATCCTCATAAAGTAAGTCCCCTACAAACCTTCAAGTTTTGAACTTTCAAAGATGCAAATGTGTGTTCCATCAACATCAGGCATGAGTGAAACTGCAGCTTTCCCTCCATCTCCTATTGCTAATGATCCTTCCGCTCTACCATCTCCTACTTCCTATCTCTCTCTTCCACTCAGTAACTCTTCTTTCCTGTTCACTCAGTGCCAGCCCCTTGAATGTGCTACTATACTTTTCAAGGTACTATAACTTTAAAATGTTTTCTTTATTTTTTGTGTTTACTTTAATGTATCATTTGTGTGAAAAGTATTATAAACCTATTGTAGCACAGTACTATACTGCTGATAGTGTTGGCGGGACACCTAAGCTAACGTTGTTGGGCTTATGAACAAATTGGACTTATGAATTCAATCTCAGAACACAATTCACTCATATGTATGAGAGTTACTGTATTATTTAACCTCTTAAAGTAGAATTTTAAAGTTTTATTTCACATATATAATGCTAGAGAGGCCAATTATAGTTCTGATCATCATTAAAAACTTCATATCAATTTTAAGAGGCTCTTGAGTTAGTGAAGTGAGGTTTTCAGGTTACAGCAAAAAAATCTATGATTTAATTAGGTATTGTTAGTAAATAAAAATCTTTTCATATCAAAATTGTTTATTCCTTCCCTGCAGTTTGAACACCTTTCCTTATTGACTTGATTCAGATGAGTAGCTCCTGACTTCACTGAGTTGCTACCGGTTGAAACTGAAATTACAGAAAGAACAAGGTGTGAAATTAAATAATGAGTCAACATGGAAAATGCAGCCAATGATGATTGTGGAATCATATTTAATCAACAGATATGATTCACTTTAAAGTCTCAAGATAAACAGCTTAAGCCTAATTAATAGGTGAATGTTCTTAACTCAGAGCACAAACAAAGTGCTTCAGACACATTGTACACAATCTGTCTTCAGATTTTTTTAAAGGTTTTTTTTTTTCCCAACTTCTCCTTGTGACACCTACTTTCTTTCACTTTGTTTCATTCAATCTCATGTTAACTTTCCCTCTTTAAAAATGTGCTAGGATGTATGCTCATGGGAGGTAAAAATAGTCTGTCTTTAATTGTACACCTGATGATAACTACATAAAGACAACTGTCACTAAACTTGACGAAGCAGGTAGGAGACAGTGGTGGGCAGTAAAGGAGCAGTAGTTTTGTTGCAACATTTGCTAACTGGCATAAACTAAACCAACCAACAGAATTATTGTATTGTCTTTTATTATCTGTGTATTTGAACTCTATAATTAGAAGCACACATATTTAGAATTAGTAGAAACAGTGGCTGACATTATTTTGCTGGGCTCCAAAATCACTGCAGATGGTGATTGCAGCCATAAAATTAAAAGACACTTACTCCTTGGAAGGAAAGTTATGACCAACCTAGATAGCATATGAAAAAGCAGAGACATTACTTTGTCAACAAAGGTCTGTCTAGTCAAGGTTATGGTTTTTCCAGTGGTCATGTATGGATGTGAGAGTTGGACTATGAAAAAAGCTGAGCACCGAAGAATTGACGCTTTTGAACTGTGGTGTTGGAGAAGACTCTTGAGAGTCCCCTGGACTGCAAGGAGAACCAACCAGTCCATCCTAAAGGAGATCAGTCCTGGGTGTTCATTGGAAAGACTGATGCTGAAGCTGAAACTCCAATACTTTGGCCACCTGATGTGAAGAACTGACTCATTTGAAAAGACCCTGATGCTGGGAAAGATTGAAGGTGGGAGAAGGGGAAGACAGAGGATGAGATGATTGGATGGCATCACCAACTCAATGGACATGAGTTTGAGTAAACTCTGGGAGCTGGAGATGGACAGGGAGTCCTGGTGTGCTGCAGTCCATGAACTCACAAAGAGTCAGACACGACTGAGTGACTGAGCTGAACTGATTACATCCCTGGCATTTATCTATCTCATAACTGGGGAGGTCTATACCTTTTGACTGCCTTCATCAAATTCCACCTTTTGCCTGTGGTATAGTATAGCATAGTGAAGTTGCTCAGCTGTGTCCAAATCTTTGTGACCCCATGGACTGTAGCCTACCAGGCTCCTCCTTCGATGGGATTTTCCTGGCAAAAGTACTGGAGTAGGTTGCCATTTCCTTCTCCAAGGGATCCTCCTGACCCAGAAATCGAACCTGGATCTCCCACATTTTAGATGGACGCTTTACCATCTGAGCCACCAGGGAAGACTGTGGTAACCACCGATCTAATCTCTTTTTCTATGAGTTTGTTTGGTCAATTGGTTGGTTGTTTTTTTTTTTGTTTGTTTGTTTTTTGTTTTTTAATGTATAATTGGCCTACAACATGATGCTAGTTTGGCCACCTAATGCAATGAACTAACTCATTTGAAAAGACCTTGATGCTGGGAAAGATTGAAGGCAGGAGGAGTAGGGGAAAACAGAGGACGAGAATGGTTGGATGGCATCACTGATTCAATGGACGTGAATTTGAGTTAGCTCAAAGTTGGTTGATGGACAGGGAAGCCTGGCATGCTGCAGTCCATGGAGTCGCAAATAGTTGGACATGACTGAGTGACTGAACTAATTAACTAATGATAATGTAACGATGTGATATTTCTATTCATTACAGAATGATCACCACAGTAAAAGTCTAGTTACCATCTGCTACTATACAAAGGTATTACATTATTATTTACTATATTCCACATGCTATATATTTCATCACTGTGACTTATTTATGTGATTTATTTTGTAACCAAAAGTTTGTACCTCTTAATCCCCCTCACCTATTTCACTCAAACCTCCCCTCTGACAATTGCCTATTTATTCTTTGTATCTATGATTCTTTTTCTGTTTTGTTATATTTGTTCACTTGTTTCATTTTTTGTAGATTCTGCATATAAGTGAAATAACCCTGTACTTGTCTTTCTCTGTCAGACTTATTTCACTAACAAAATACCCTCTAGTTCAATCCATGCTCTACTAAATGGCAAGATCGCATTCCTTTTTGTGGCTGAGTAATATTCCATTGCATATATCTTGGCTATTGAAAATAATGCTGCAATGAGTATAGAGGAGCATATACTTCAAATTAATGTTCCTGTTTTCTTCAGAAAAAAATACTCAGAAGTAGAATGGCGGTATTCTATAGTTCTATTAATTTTTTGAGAAACTCCATATTGTTTTCCACATTGACACCAATATACACTCCCACTAACAGTTTGTGTGTGTGTGTGTGTGTGTGTGTGTGTGTGTGTGTGTGCGTGCGTGCGTGCATACACTAAGTCACTTCAGTCGTGTCCAAATCTTTTTGACCCCATGAAGTGTAGCTGGCCTGGCTCCTCTGTCCATGGGATTCTCCAGGCAAGAATACTGGAGTGGGTTGCCATGCCCTCCTCCAGGAGATCTTCCAGACCCAGTGTTTGAACCCATGTCTCTTACATCTAACCTGTAATGGCAGGCGGGTTCTTTACCAGTAGCACCACCTGGGAGCAGTGTTTGTATGTTCACTTTTCTCTACATCCTTGCCTATACTTATTTGTAGTTTTTTTGATAATAGACATTCTGATAGACGTGAGGTGTTATTTCAGTATAGTTTTGATTTGCATTTCTCTGATGTTCAGTAATCCTGAACATCTTTTCACGTGCCTATTGTTCATTAGTATGTCTTCTTTGGCAACGTAACTATTCAGGCCTTCTGTGTATTTTCTAATTGGTTTGTTTGCTTTTTGAAGTTTAGTTGTATGAGGTTTTCTTTGTGTATTTTGTGTATCATCTCTTTTCAGATATACCATTTGAAAAATACCATCTCCCATTAAGTAGGCAGTGTTTTGGCTTTGTTGATAGTTTCCTTTACTGTGCAAAACTTCTTTGGCTTGATGTATTCCAATTTGTTTATCTTTCTATTTTGCTCCCTTGTCAAAGGAACATCCAAAAAATATTGCTATGACCAGTGTCAAGTATCATACTGCCTACATTTGCTTGTAGGATTCTTATGGTTCCAGGTCTTACATCTGAGTATTTAATACAGTTTTGAGTTTATGTTTTTGTATGGTGTGAGAAAGTAGTTGAGTTTGATTCTTTTCCATGTAGTTGTCATATTCCCAACTCCACTGCCTGAAGAGACTGTCTTTTCCACACTGTATACTCTTGCTTCCTATGTTGTAGTTTGCTCATGTAAGTGTGGGTTCATTTGTGTGCTCTCTCTTCAGTTCCATAAATCTGGTGTCTGTTTTGTGCCAGTACCACATTGTTTTGATTACTGTATCTTTGTAGTAGAATTTGAAATTAGGAAACATAGTATCTCCAGCTTTATTCTTCTTTTTCAAGATTATTTGGCTTTTGGTTTCTTTCATGATTCCATGCAAATTTTAGAATTACTTGTTCTAGTTCTGTGGTCTTGTTCATGGGGTTCTCATGAACATAGACAGCAAGGAGATCCAACCAGTCCATCCTAATGGAAATCAGTCCTGAATATTCATTGGAAGGACTGATGCTGAAGCTGAAACACCAATACTTTGGCCACCTGATGTGAAGAACTGACACATGGAAAAAACCCTGGTATTGGGAAACATTGAAGCAGGAGGAGAAGGGGAAGACAGAGGATGAGATGGTTGGATGGCATCACTGACTCAATGGACATGAGTTTGAGTAAACTCCAGGAGTTGGTGATGGACAGGGAAGCCTGGCGTGCAGCAGTCTGTGGGGTTGCAAAGAGTCGGACACAACTGAGGGACTGAACTGAAACTGAACTGAGTTCTGTGGTAAATGCCATTGATATCTTGATGGAGATAGCACTGAATCTTTAGATTGCCTTGGGGATCATGGTACTTTTAACAATATTAGTTCTCCCAATGCCTGAGCATGATATACCTTTCCATTTGTTTGTGTCATCTTAAATTTCTTTCATCAATGTCTTACAGTTTTCAAGTACAAGTCTTTTACCTCCTTGGTTATATTTATTCTAAAGTATTTTATTTATTTTGATACCATTGTAAATGGGGTTGTTTTCTTTATTCTCTTTCTAATAGTTTATTGTTTGTGTACAGAAATGCAACAGATTTCTGTATGTTAATTCTGCATCCTGCAAGTTAACAGAATTCAGTTATTACTAAATTCAATTATTACTTCTGTTTTTTGGTAGTGTCTTTATATTATATACATAATATCATATCATCTACAAACAATGACAGTTTTACCTCTTCCTAACCAATTTTGATGCTTTTTATTTCTCTTTCTTCTCTATTTGCTGTGTCTAGGGTATCTAATATTATATTAAGTAAAGTGACAAGAGTGGGCATCCTGGTCTTGCTCCTGATCTTAGACTATAATATTGGCTGTAGGTTTGTCATATATGTTCTTTATTATGTTTATGTGTATTTCTCCATACCCACTTTGTAGAGTTTTTATCATAAATGGATGTTGAATTCATTCAAAAGCTTTTTCTGCACCTATAAAGATGATTATACAATTTTAATTCTTCAATATGATGTATTGTATCATATTTTTATGTTTATGAATTTTCTAAAATTTTTGATTGGAGGATAATTGCCTTATGATATAGTTTTGGTTTCTGCTGTACAACAATGTAAATTACCAATAAGTATGCATATACATCAATACATACATATATATATATGTGTGTGTGTGTGTGTGTATATATATATATATATATATATATATATATATATCTCCCACCCCTTTTGAGCCTCCCTCCTACACCCTATCCCACCCTTCTAGGTCTTCACAGAGCACCAGGCTGCCAGGCTGGACTCCCTGTGTTATATAGCAGCTTCCCACTAGCTATTTATTTTACACATGGTAGTGTATATATGTCAGTGCTACTCTCTCAGTTCATCTCACCCTCTCCTTCCCCTGCTGTGTACAAATTTGTTCTCTATCATATTGACTCATTTGTGGACACTGAACCATCTTTGTATCTCTGAGACAAATACCACTTGATCATGGTCTGTGACCCTCTTAATGTATTGTTGAATTGAGCTTGCTAACATGTGGCAGAGAATTTTTGCGTCTGTGTTTTTCAGTAATACTGGCCCATCTGTTTCTTTTTTTGTTGTATCTTTCTGTGGTGTAAATATCAGGATGATACTGGCCTCATACAATGGATTTGGAAGCTTTCCTTTTTCTTCAGTTTTTTTGGAATAATTTGAGAAGAATAGGCACTAATTAATAAATATTTAAATTTTGGTAGAGTTCTCCTATGAGGCTATCTGGTCCTGTACTTTTTTTTTTTGGGAGTATTCCTTTATATATATATAATTTCACTGCTAGTAACTAGTCTGATCAGCTTTTCTATTTCTTCCTTTCTTGAGAGAAATTCTTCCTGAATTGGGAAATTGCACATTTGTGTTACTGGATAAATTGTTTATCTCCACTTTGTTTAGTTCCACTTCAGGAATATTGTCTTGTTCTTTCATTTAGAACATATTTTTCTATCACTTCATTTTGCCTAATTCTCTGTTTATTTTTATGTATTTTTTAGTTTGGTTACATTTTCTGATCTTGGAGAAGTGGTTTTTTGTAGGAGACATCATACTCCCCTCTGTTCATCAGAGCTACATGATCTAGGGGTGTCCACTATGTGAGCTGTTTAGGCCATTCTTTTGTGATGAGGACAAATGCTGTGAGCACACCAGTAGGCAGGGCAGGTCCCCAGCTCAACTGACTGTTGGGCCCTGCCTTATTGGAGGCTGCCAGCTGCTTGTGGGCAGTGCTGGGTTCTGGGGTGCACTACTTTGGACCTAGGTGACCCCAGGGCTGCTGCCTGCCTACTGGTGTGGGAACTAACTCCCCATGTGATTGAACTACGTGACGTGGGGGCTCCCAGGACTGGTGCTGACCAGTCTGGTCTTTGGGGCCTGGACTGCAAGATCAAACCAGTCAATCAATTCTAAGGGAAATCAACCCTGAATATTCATTGGAAGAACTGTTGCTGAAGCTGAAACTCCAATACTTTGGCCGCCTGATTCGAAGAACTAACTCATTGGAAAAGACCCTGATGTTAGGAAAGGCTGAAGTCAAAAAGAGATGAGGGCATCAGAGGAAGAGATGATTGGATGGCATCACTGACTCAATGGACATGACTCAGGGGACAGTAGAGGACAGAGGAGCTTGGAATGCTGCAGTCCATGGGGTCACAAAGAGTCAAACATGATTTAGTGACTGAACAACAACTAATATTCTAGACAGATGACTCCAAAATGGTACTTGCCAGCACCAGCGTCTTCATGACACAAGGAGTTCCCCCAAATAGCATCTAAGTACCCCAGAGGAATCCCAGAGACCTCCTGCCTCTTTCTGAGTCCCTCTAAGATCAGTATGTGAGTCTGACCCAAGATCCTTTCAAATAATTGCTTGTGCACTGGGTCTCAGACAGTGTGAGAATTTGCTCATGGCATTTAGGAGTGGAGCCTCTGTTTTCTACACCCCTCTGGATCTCCTGCATACAAGGTTCACTGACCTTTGAAGCCAGATGTTCTGGGAGCTCATTTTCCCAGCGCAAGACTCCCTGGTGGGGAGCCTGATGTTGTCTAGAACTCCTCACTCCTTAGGAAGAACCTCAGCAATTGTGATTATCTTCCTGTTTGTAGGTAACCTACCCAGTTATATGAGTCTTGACTTTATTGCCTCTCCACCTCTCTCCCCATTTTGTTGTGGTTCCTTCTCTATATCTTTATTATGGAAAAATTTTTTTTGTGAGTCCTCAGATCATTCTCATTAATGATAGCTCTGTAAATGATTATAACTTTAGAGTACCCATAGGAGGAGGTGAGCTCAGAGTCTTCTTACTCAGCCATCTTAGTCATTCTAAAATCTGGTTTTTCTAGGATTTATATTACAATCTTTGGTTTCCCACAGTTCACTTTCAAATAATGGTATGATACTTCTTATACTGAGTAAGAATCTTATTGTCATATTCACTCATTTCCTCCTCTTGTCCTTCATACCACTATTCTCATTCATTTCACTTCAATATATTTTATAAGGCACACATGCCTTTTAAGTATTTTTTCTTCAGATTATTAAATTTTTAAAGGGTAACATAAGAAAAATATTTTTAAGATTTACCCATATTTTCTATTTATTTCTTTGTATAGATTAAACATTCTATCTTGTATCAGATTTCTTCAGCCTGAAGAACATCTTTAACTTTTCTTGTTGTGCAGGTCTGCTAACAATCCTCTCAGCCTTTGTTTCTCTGGACAAAAAAAAAAAAATCTTATTTCACGCTCATATTTTTTCACCCTCGTATTTGAAAGGTATTTTCACTGAATACAGAATTCTGACTTAACCAATTCTTTTCTCAGTTCTTTAAAGATGTGACTCCATTGTGTTCTACTCGCCTAATTTCTGAAAAGAAATTTCTTTTTCTTCCTATCTTTGTGCTTCTGTAGAAAAAGTTTCTTTATCCTTGCTATCACCAAGATTTTCACTTTGTTTTTTGGTTTCAGCAGTTTGACTATGATGAGCCTAGGTGGATTTTGCTTGGTTTTTATACTGCTTGGGCTCTCTGAGCTTCTTGCATCTGTGGTTTACTGTCTTTTATTAACTCTGACAGTTACCTCTTCAAGTAATTCTTCAGTCCTATTTTCTATCTCTTGTTCTGGAATTCAGGGATACATGTGTTTAGATCATTTGCTATTGTCCTACTTCTCTCAGATATGTTCCTTTTTTTCCCACTCCTTTTTCTCTCTGTGATCAATTTTGGATAATTTATATTGAGCTATCTTCAAGTTCACTGTTCCTTTCTTTTGTCTATACTTATTTCACTTTCTAGAATTTCTATTTGATTCTTTTTCTTCTTTTCATCACTCTGCTAAAATTTTCCATTTGTGAATGCATGTTTCCCACCTTGTCCACTAAAGCCTTTAACAAATTAATCATAGTTATTTTTAAAGTTCTGATTTGATAATTCCAACAGCTAAGTCATACTTGAAACTGAATCTGATTCTCTTAACTGTTTTATCACTTGATAAGGTATCTTTTTTTCCTTTTTGGTGTGTCATAATTTTCACTGAATAGCATACATTGCTTATAACCTGGAAATGGGCACACTGCTTTCTCTGTCAGGCTTCAGTGGTTGTTAGTAGTTAATGTGGATGTTATTGCTATGGTGTTACTACAGTTACATTAAGTTCACCACAGTCTTCAAATGCAGCCAATGAAGGACTGCCCCTACTTTGTATGTAAATTGAAGCCTGGATTGCCTGAGGGTTTTTTTCTCCCAGTGTTCCTGTTCTGCTCACAGAAGTCAATAAGCCCTGCCTGCAAGCCTGCATGAAGCCTGATGTTGTCTAGAACTCCTCACTCCTTAGGAAGAACCTCAGCAATTGTGATTATCTTCCTGTTTGTAGGTAACCTACCCAGTTATATGGTTTGTTTGCATATCTTGTTCTTCCCCAAACTGCAGACTGAAATTTGCATATCTTGTTCTTCCCCAAATAGCAGACTGAAATTGCTTGTTAGATGGTGGAGCCCTGTGGCGAGGATAGGCTGCTAATTGCTTAGTTATCATTAACTTCAAAGTTAGGGAATGTGAAAGTGTTAGTTGCTCAGTTGTGTGCAGCTCTTTGCAACTCCATGGACTGTACTCTGCCAGGCTCCTCTGTCCATGGGATTCTCCAGGCAAGAATACTGGAGTAGGCAGCCATTCCCTTCCACAGAGGATCTTCCCAACACAGGGATGGAACCCACATCTCCTGCAATGCAGGCAGATTCTTTACTGTCTGAGCCAACAGAGAAGTCTTTGTTCAATTGATTTTATGAGGTGTGACTTTCTTCATGTAGCAGACTCCCCCACCCCCCCGCCCCACCCCAACAACACCCCATGCTCTCTCACCCCCAAAAAACTTCTGCTTTGTATCATTGCAGGGACCCTGGCTTCAACTAGCTATCCCATCACTTTTTCAGCCTGGTAAAGCTCTTGCCTCTGGCCCCCTTCCTGCTACAGCAGAAATTGAGGTCTGTGAAACATCAGTCAAGAAGAAACATTTAGCAGCATACCTGGTGGAAGAGCTCTGAGCATCAGAGAGCAGGTGCTGTTGGTTTTTTAGGGAAAGAGAGCTCTACCTTTCCCTACTGACTCTCTGCTCTTGGTGTGTGACAGGAATTATTACAGCACTTGTATGGGGGGACCCAAGGGGCTCTGCCTCTCAAAAATGTTTTGAAGAAGTAGTAAAATGCATTTAGAACATGGGATTTTCTGAAGCCTTTACAGACATTTTTCTTAACATAACCCAACTGTGAATTTTAACTTATCAGCATAGGCAGGCTTCCCAGGTGGCACTAGTGGCAAAGAATCTGCCTGCCAATGCAGGAGGAGCCAGAAATGCAGGTTGATCCCTGGGTAGGGAAGCTCCCATGAAATAGAAAATGGCAATCCTCTCCAGTATTCTTGCCTGGAAAATCCCATGGACAGAGGAGCCTGGTGGACTACAATCTATGGGGTCACAAAGAATTGAACACGACTAAGCATGTGCACACTGATCTCTCTATCAGCACAGGCTGCCTCTAAAGCATCTCAAGTCGCTAGACAAATAAAACCTTTAATAAATGTGGAAATTCTGTGTATATCATTTGTACTTTAACACTTTAAGTTTCATTTATTTTATATTGTTTCTTATAGTTATGGAAGTGACATGGTCTGATTTGCTCTTCTGAAAAGTTCAGTCTGTTTGCTGTGTGAACCAGGGAACCAACTTAGGAGGCCGTTACACTGTCAAGAGAGAGTTGAAAGGCATTGAAGCCAAGGTGGCAACAAGGACAATGAAAGGATGTGGGCAACTTGAGGTACATTTTGGATATAGAGACAACAGGACCTGTTAATGGAAATTTTAAATAAAGAAGAAGAAGAAGGAAACAATTTCTGATTTTCTAGCTTAAGGAAATGGGTGGATAGGGAAGCTCTTTACTGAAATAGTCTAGAGAGGGGACTTTGTGAGGGCAGGGTTTAGAGGAAGAGAGAGGATGTAGTCACAGAAGGTGTGAGATCCCTGAGGTAGAGAGAAAAAGATTCATTAATCTGTTTAGAAGGATGATGGAGGAGAGGAATGAGGACTTAAGAGAGCATTGGTGGCTGTCATTGTGGGAATTTCACCAAAATGAGGGACAGAAGTGAGGTTTTTAAGGAGATGGTGAGCTCCATGAGAACAAGGAGGGACCTCGTCAGTTTTTGCTCACAGTTGTACACCAGGGCCTGGCACAATGCCTGGCAAATGTAAATGCTCTTCAATTACTTTTGAAATGAATAAATGATAGAGTGTGAGGGAACTAAGTATTCGGTTCAGTTCAGTTCAGTTCAGTCACTAAGTCATGTCCGACTACTTGCGACCCCTTGCACGCCAGGTGTCCCTGTCCATCATCAACTGCCAGAATCCACCCAAACCATGTCCATTGAGTCAGTGATGCCATCTGACTATCTCATCCTCTGTCGTCCCCTTCTCCTCCTGCCCTCAATCTTTCCCAGCATCAGAGTCTTTTCCAATGAGTCAACTCTTTGCATCAGGTGGCCAAAGTATTGGAGTTTCAGCTTCAGCATCGGTCCTTCCAAAGAACACCCGGGACTGATCTCCTTCAGGATGGACTGGTTGGATCTCCTTGAAGTCCAAGGGACTCTCAAGAGTCTTCTCCAACACCACAGTTCAAAAGCATCAATTTTTCAGTGCTCAGCTTTCTTTATAGTCCAACTCTCACATCCATACATGACCACTGGAAAAATCATAGCCTTTGCTAGACAGACTTTTGTTGGCAAAGTAATGTTTCTGCTTTTTCATATGCTATCTAGGTTGGTCATAACTTTCCTTCCAAGGAGTAAGCGTCCTTTAATTTCATGACTGCAATCACCATCTGCAGTGATTTTGGAGCCCAAAAAAGTAAAGTTAGCCACTGTTTCCCCATCTATTTGCCATGAAGTGATGGGACTGAATGCCATGATCTTAGTTTTCTGAATGTTGAGCTTTAAGCCAACTTTTTCACTCTCCTCTTTCACCTTCATCAAGAGGCTCTTTAGTTCTTCTTCACTTTTTGCCATAAGGGTAGTGTCATCGGCATATCTGATATTTCTCCCAGCAATCTTGATTGCAGCTTATGCTTCATCCAGCCCAGCGTTTCTCATGATGTACTCTGCATAGAAGTTAAATAAGCAGAGTGACAATATACAGCCTTGACGTACTCTTTTTCCTATTTGGAACCAATCTGTTGTTCCATGTCCAGTTCTAACTGTTGCTTCCTGGCCTGCATACAGGTTTCTCAAGAGGCAAGTCTAATACTTATTTACTATCTTCAACAAAATAGTAAATTTGATAATGAAGGAATAAGGAGAAGTACCATGCTAACTGGCAGATAGAGTAGATTTTAATTTTTTTAAAGTTACATTTAATGGTTAAGAGAAGCTTGTGTAAAAAAAATTTTTTTTAAATTTAGCCATTTAGCATTCTAAAAGGGCCAAGTCATTAGCCACTGCACTCACCTAGTGATAGGACACCAAAAGGAACATCAGGACATCAGGATGGATAAAAACAAGAAGCATTCTGTGCTTTGGATATACTATCCCCTAGATAGTTAAGATGCATATCTAAGGAAAATTTTCAAATGACTTGATTCTTGCATGCTCCCATACAAAGCAAAGCCCTGAAATCATTAACTGAAGATGTTTGCTCTTTCTGATTAGCAGTTATCTTTTGATGTTCAACTACATGTATTTTTTTACCAGTGGAGGAAAAAATTCTTATATATCTTGGCTTCACCCTTACCTCTTCAGAGTGCTTCCTAAAAGCTGTCTAAGAAGCTATCTCCCAAGCTATAGTTCTCAGTAAAGTCCCTAAATAAAAACCCAACTTGTAACTTTTAGGTTGTGTGTTTTTCTTTCAGTGGACAGTCGGATGTTTGCAAGAAAGATAACTCTAGATAAGATACTAAAGAAGCTGGTGAATGAAGGAACAATTGATGCTTAAGTTTCTTGCACAGGGAGAGGAAGCTAACAGTATTATTCATCTATTATGTTCCAGGAAGTGGGCTAGCACTTTACATCTGTTATCTCACTCAACCATCACAATAGCCCTTTAGAGGAGAGTTGCCAGACAAAATACAGGACACCCTGTTAAATTTTAATTTCAGATAACGAAACAAATTTATTATGTCTTGTGCAATAATTTTAGTATCAGTATGACCCATGCAATAATTGGGACATACCTATATTTTTTAAATAGTCAATGTTTATCCAAAATTCAAATTTAACCAGGTCTTATATTTTTACATGCTAAACCTGGCAACTCTACTTTGAGGCAGGTTACATGATTGCCATTTTACCTGAAGAAAACTGAGGATCTGAGAGATCAAATAACATTGTCCACATTCACAATGTTATTAGTAAGTGATAAAGTCGGAATTGGAAACAATCCTGTCTGACACCAGAGGCTGTGCTTTTTCCATTTGCTCTGCCACAGGAGAGTGGAGTTTGAGTCCTTGACAAAAGTGTAGCCCAGGAAGTCAGCATTTTCCCACTGGTACATGGTCTCCCATTAACTTGGAGGGCAAGCCTGACTGCGCAGGCCCACAGCCCTGCTCAAGTGGGCCAGACAGATATTTACCAAGTTGACCTGTGTGAGTGAGGAAGACAAAATTTAACTTTCATGAAAAACAAGCTATCATCTTTTAATATAGAAATGTACTTAGTATTGAAACTATTGAAGGAGTGATGCTTATACTTTTGTAATAGGATATGGGTTCAGTTCAGTTCAGTTCAGTCACTCAGTCGTGTCCGACTCTTTGCAACCCCATGAACTGCAGCACGCCAGACCTCCCTGTCCATCACCAGCTCCCGGAGTCTACTAAAACTCATGTCCATAGAGTCCGTGATGCCATCCAGCCATCTCATCCTCTGTCATCCCCTTCTCCTCCTGCCCCCAATCCCTCCTGGCATCAGGATCTTTTCCAATGAATCAACTCTTCGCATGAGGTGGCCAAAGTGTTGGAGCTTCAGCTTCAGCATCAGTCCTTCCAATGAAAACCCAGGACTGATCGCCTTTAGGATGGACTGGTTGGATCTCCTTTCAGTCCAAGGGACTCTCAAGAGTCTTCAACATCGCATTTCAAAAGCATCAATTCTTTGGCACTCAGCTTTCCTTATAGTCCAACTCTCACATCCATACATGACCACTGGAAAAACCATAGCCTTGACTAGATGGACCTTTGTTGGCAAAGTAATGTCTCTGCTTTTTAATATGGTGTCTAGGTTGGTCATAACTTTCCTTCCAAGGAGTGAGTGTCTTTTAATTTCATGGCTGCAGTCACCATCTGCAGTGATTTTGGAGCCCCAAAAAGTAAAGTCTGACACTGTTTCCACTGTTTCCCCATCTATTTGCCATGAAGTGATGGGACTGGATTCCATGATCTTGGTTTTCTGAATGTTGAGCTTTAAGCCAACTTTTTCACTCTCTACTTTCACTTTCATCAAGAGGCTTTTTAGTTCCTCTCCACTTTCTGACATGAGGGTGGTGTCATCTGCATATCTGAGGTTATTGATATTTCTCCTGGCATATAAGCTTAATAAAACTTCTGAGAAGTGATATAGGCTAGGACTTAAGAACACTAACTCTACTGCCTAAAGGATTGGAGTTTTGTTCTTGGCTCCACCATATATTTGGTTTGGGGGGAGTTACTTAACCTTTTTTATTTCATGTCCTCAAAAAAAAAATGGTGATGGTAACTGTTATGATAATAATACCTTCCCCACAGAGTCAATGTAAGACTAAATGTGATAATACAAGCAATAACTACTCAACACAGGGGTAGCTATCATCTTCACCACAGCAGTAGTAACAACAGAATGATTATTATTCCTGAGTGTGCTCTGTTTGTGCATAATGGTGGATCCACATTTTACAAGCTGGGAATATGATTAGGTGAGGATAGTTGTTGTTTAACTTCAAGAGCTGTTTGTGACAACCTCATATGAAGTTGTAGTGGGAGTACTGGCACAAGACTGAAACAAATCTGCCAAAAACTTAAATAACCAAACATAAGAAAAAATCCTTTCCTACTAAATGTCATTTCTTTAGTTGCATTTAGATATACATGTCACTTAGTCTTAAAGTAGAAAACTTAATACATTATGGAAACATGGGACTGAGGATATACAGCTCTGTCCTAAAATCATATAAAATTTAAGTTGATTTTGCCTTTTCATTGAATTACTCCACATTATACACTTCCAATTCTGCACAAAATACTAAATTCATGCCCACAGCTTTTCCATTTCATGTTGGAAAACTTGGTGAATTCTACATGAACTCTTGTCTATCTAATATGTATAGCATATATTATGCATATATATATGTTACATATACTATATTATGGGGCTTCCTGGATGGTCCATTGATAAAGAATCTGCCTGCCAATGCAAGAGACCCAGGAAGTGTGGGTTTAATCCCTGAGTCAGGAAGATCCCCTTGAGAAGAAAATGGCAACCCAAACCAGTATTCTTGCCTGGAAAATCCTTTGGACAGAGGAGCCTGGGGGGTTACAGTCCATAGGGTCACAAAGAGTCAGACATGACTAAGCTACTGAGCATGCATACTATATTATATATCATGTTATGTATATATGTAGATGGATAGATTGATAGTCACTTGATTTATTTCACTTTCTTTGATAGTAACTGAAATATTCACTGAAGATAGTTTCTGACTCAGGGAATTCATCAACATTTCCTTTCTTCTCTTCTCCTCAGTAGCCCAGCCTGCAGGGCCTGTCATGTTTAATCATCTATTCATTTACTTAATACATAAGTAACATGCACTGTATGTTAAGCACTATTCTAAGTGCTGGGAGGGGAGTTGCTGTCGTGTCCAACTTTTTTCAACCCCATGAACTGTAACCTGCCAGGCTCCTCTGTCCATGGGGTTTCTCCAGGCAAGAAAACAAGAATACTGGAGTGGGTTCTCATGCCCTCCTCCAGGGGATCTTCCCAACCCAGGGATCTAATGCATGTCTCCCACATTGCAGGCAGATTCTATACTGTTTCAGCCACTGGGGAAGCCCAAGAATACTGGAGTAGGTAGCCTATCCCTGCTCCAGGGCATCTTCCCATCCCAGAACTTGAACTGGGGTTTCCTGCATTGCAGGTGGATTCTTTACCAGCTGAGCTACCAGGGAAGCCCAGGAGCAAGGTGAGGGTATTAGCAGACCATAAAATGAAACCTATCCTCATGGAGCTTCTACTAATGATTATGATGCTTTTGCTCAATTTTCTACCTTTGTGGATGAGGCAAGGCTTAGATTTGCACTAAGTAGATCTTAAAGGTCTTTCTTGTTATTGCCTTTTTACATAGGCAAGTAAATCAAGAAATTAAGACAGGATTGGGAGTAGAGGACAGTTTCATATTGGACATTAAATTAAAATCATGGGGTATTTAAAATTCAGGGGATTTAAGGAGACATATAAATATTATGACCTTCACTATTAGAGTGGTTGAAGTGTTGTTGAAGTGCCATTTTAATGTTTCACTTTCACAGACCTTGCACTGCACTCTCATCTCACAAACAAAGAATTTTCCCAGTCTTGCTTGATATCCTAAAATGTATTTCAAAGCTTTGTGTTACATATACATGGTGACATGAATAGATCAAATCATCATTACCAACAGATCAATTTTGAAACTCGCTGAGCTTTTTGCACAGCTTTCTTGTCAATTGATCTCAGGCTGTTCTCACCTCCTTCAGCTTCTGCCTTTGATGAAGTGACCAAATGAACCGTGTAAGGTGGATCCATTCATTCCAAGTGAAGTGTGTGGCTTCACATTTGTCTAATAGGTACCCACGCCCCCATTTCAGCCACCTATCACTAAGTTATGAGCCATCCCAGAACTCGGTGATTTAAAGCAACAGCCCACATGGGTTCTGTGGGTTAGAAGCTCAGAGAGGGCATAGTGGGGATGGCTCCTCTCTGCTCCATAGTCTCTTGAAGCCTCAATTGGTATGACTTCTATGGTTACAGGCAGCCCAAGAGTCTGGGACTGGGGGACCTATTTCCAAGACGACTTCTTCACCCAATGAACAGCACTGTGGCCAGGATGCAAAAGTATGGGCTCAACCAGACTGCCAAGCTTAATGCCAACATGATCTCCCTGGCATTGCATTTAAGGTTAGGCCACTGCTCCCTCAGTGTCTCAGGACTCCATCAGCAAGTGTTCCCAGTCAACAAAGTGAAATCTGGAGCCTCAGAAGCCACTTACCATCACATCAGCTATGCTACAGTAGCTGAAGCTACCACATGCTCAGCTGAGGTTCCAGGGAAGGAGACAGAGACTCTATCTTTCAATGGAAGGTATGTTAAAGAATTTGTGGAAGTGTATTAAGACCTCCACACCCCATCATTTTAAATATCTTCATGAAAATTTAAGCTTAATGAATAGATAGATATCAAAGGAGAAGTTGGCCAGTTGTTTACATACTTTTCTTAACTCAGGCCAGACTTCATGAAAGCAGATGTAATTTAATATTTTATTTTAAAGGTTATTTCCTTTTAAAATTATCATAACAGTTCCTCTGCTTTTCATCACAATTTCTTCCATTCTTTCTCACATGAATTTTCTGGTGTGGAATTCCTCCTTTCTGGTGTCAGGAGTTATTTGGGTCTTGCACAGATGATGACACAGTAAGACCACTTCAGAATGAGTCATAGGTGTCAGGAAAGCCATGGTGCTGGGACCTAAGGGAGCAGTACCTTGCAAGAAGTGCTTAGTACTAAATCAGCTACCATAATTATTATACAGCCATTTACTATTAAAACAACTTCATATCTGTTTAAACCAATGATCATATCATCTGAATATATTAATACTCCCAATTTCTTCATGCCCTTTTTGATTTTCTGTTCCATAAGCACCCAAAAGTTTTTACAGCTTTTAAAACACATATTTTGTAAGTATATTGAAATGGAAATTGTTTCTGCTAACACTTAATACCCCTGGATGTCACTGGACTGCAGGCATACGCAGCACAGGTCAAGGCCCTGGAGAGGGAGGTGACTAAAGGAAATACTTACCTGAGGCCAACTGAGAAGGGTGGCCTGATGGCCTTATGTGATAGGAGAGACAGAAATAGGAAAACTTAAAAAAATAAAAAATTCATTATTTTGCTGTTGCTAATTTTCTTAATTGTGGTCTGTGTTCCTGGGGGGAAAGCCATTGGGGATCAGGGTTTTGTCCTACACAGCTCTCCTCACTTTCATGTTCTTTAGTTAATTGATTTACCCAAGTTGGATTCTCAATTTCCTGTATAGTGACTTCATACAAATACAAAGATTACAAAAAAATTAAGAGCTCAAGCAAGGTTTTTTTGGCCTTATTCTTAAGTCATTATTAGTATTTCCTAACCATTAGTAGAGAACGTTGCTATTTTTGCTGAGCCAAACCCAGAATATACAGTAAAAGAGAAATTAATGTGTTCATCCGAATTTCATTGAAAACTACTTAGGTGCTGAGCTCAACACTAAAATGTTGCTTGTTACAAAAAGATGTTTCTTGGCTTCTTTCAGAACTTAGCACTAAAAGCTTTTTCCAAGTAAATCATGTGTTAAGAAAGTAAATTTTTAATTTTAATTTATGGATAGCAGTTGGTGGGATTCCTAGATGATAACCCTGGATCATTTTGCTTAATGTCGATTGAGAACCAGTGCTTGCAATCTTCACTCCCCTTTGTGAAATTCAATAGTTCATGATAAGGTCTTTCTTTTCTAAAAAACAGCAGTGCTTAATAAATTGCAGTCCATCAGACCCTAGAGGTCTCCATCACGCTCTCAGTGAATCCACAAATATTATATATTTTCCTTTATCACTATATTGCATTTACACTAACTGTGCAAAGGTAATGGTTGTACCTTAGCTCAAATCAAGGCAATGGCACAAAACTGCCTAGTAGTCACTGTATTTCTTCACTGCCAGCTACTTGCAGTCCCTGATAAAGCAGAGAAATTATTCATTTTATCACATCTTCATGCCTTGCATAAACTTCTTAACATTTTGTGTGATAAAATGGGATGTACACATGAAGCACTTCTGCTGCATTCCAAAGAAACATGGATGTCTTAAAAAAAATAAAAAAAATAAAAAAAAAAAAAAACACTTGTGTAAATCACCAGCATTACAGGCTGACTGGCAGCATTTATCAGGGAATATCTAATTTCACAAACTCTGTCTGTTAGGATTTGGGTATCTGAGGGATATTTTCTTGAAAATGAATGAAGTGCAGAAGTTTTTATTTTAATTAGGTCCCATTTGTTTATTTTTGCTTTTATTTCCAATATTCTGAGAGGTGGGTCATGGAGGATCCTGCTGTGATTTATGTTGGAGAGTGTTTTCCCTATGTTTTCCTCTAGGAGTTTTATAGTTTCTGGTCTTACATTTAGATCTTTAATCCATTTTGAGTTTATTTTTGTGTATGGTGTTAGAAAGTGTTCTAGTTTCATTCTTTTACAAGTGGTTGACCAGTTTTCCCAGCACCACTTGTTAAAGAGATTCTCTTTTCTCCACTGTATATTTTTGCCTCCTTTGTTGAAGATAAGGTGTCCATAGGTCTGTGGATTTATCTCTAGGCTTTCTATTTTGTTCCACTGATCTATATTTCTGCCTTTGTGCCAGTACCATACTGTCTTGCTGACTGTGACTTTGTAGTAGAGTCTGAAGTCAGGCAGGTTGATTCCTCCAGTTCCACTCTTCTTTCTCAAGATTGCTTTGGCTATTTGAGGTTTTTTGTATTTCCATACAAATTGTGAAATTATTTGTTCTATTTTCTGAAAAATACCGTTGGTAGCTTGATAGGGGTTGCATTGAATCTATAGATTGCTTTGGATAGTATACTCATTTTCACTATATTGATTCTCCTGATCCATGAACACGGTATATTTCTCCATCAACTTCTGTCCTCTTTGATTTCTTTCACCAGTGTTTTATAGTTTTCTATATATAGGTCTTTTGTTTCTTTAGGTATATATATTCCTAAGTATTTTATTCTTTTCATTGCAATGGTGAAAGGAATTGTTTCCTTAATTTCTCTTTCTGTTTTCTCATTCTTAGTGTATAGGAATGCAAGGGATTTTCTGTGTGTTTATTTTAAGCTTCTGCACAACAAAGGAAACTATAAGCAAGGTGAAAAGATAGCCTTCAGATGGGAGAAAATAATAGCAAATGAAGCAACTGACAAAGAATTAATCTCAAAAATATACAAGTAACTCCTGCAACTCAATTCCAGAAAAATAAGTGACCCAATCAAAAAGTGGGCCAAAGAACTACACAGACATTTCTCCAAAGAAGACATACAGATGGCTAACAAACACATGAAAAGATGCTCAACATCACTCTTTATCAGAGAAATGCAAATCAATGAGGTACCATTTCATGCCAGTCAGAATGGCTGCTATCCAAAAGTCTACAAGCAGTAATGCTGGAGAGAGTGTGGAGAAAAGGGAACCCTCTTGCACTGTTGGTGGGAATGCAAACTAGTACAGCCACGATGGAGAACAATGTGGAGATTCCTTAAAAAACTGGAAATAGAACTGCCATATGACCCAGCAATCCCACTTCTGGGCATACACACTGAGGAAACCAGAATTGAAAGAGACACGAGTACCTCAATGTTCATTGCAGCACTGTTTATAATAGCCAGGACATGGAAGCAACCTAGATGTCCATCAGCAGACGAAAGGATAAGCAAGCTGTGGTACATATACACAATGGAATATTCAGTTCAGTTCAGTTCAGTCGCTCAGTCGTGTCAGACTCTTGGCAACCCCATAAATTACAGCACGCCAGGCCTCCCTGTCCATCACCAGCTCCCGGAGTCTACTAAAACTCATGTCCATAGAGTCCGTGATGCCATCCAGCCATCTCATCCTCTGTCGTCCCCTTCTCCTCCTGCCCCAATCCCTCCTGGCATCAGGGTCTTTTCCAATGAGTCAACTCTTCGCATGAGGTGGCCAGAGTATTGGAGCTTCAGCTTCAGCATCAGTCCTTCCAATGAAAACCCAGGACTGATCGCCTTTAGGATGGACTGGTTGGATCTCCTTGCAGTCCAAGGGACTCTCAAGAGTCTTCTCCAACATCACAGTTCAAAAGCATCAATTCTTTGGCACTCAGCTTTCCTTATAGTCCAACTCTCACATCCATACATGACCACTGGAAAAACCATAGCCTTGACTAGATGGACCTTTGTTGACAAAGTAATGTCTCTGCTTTTTAATATGGTGTCTAGGTTGGTCATAACTTTCCTTCCAAGGAGTGAGTGTCTTTTAATTTCATGGCTGCAATCACCATCTGCAGTGATTTTGGAGCCCAAAAAAATGAAATCTGACATGGTTTCCACTGTTTCCCCATCTATTTCCATGAAGTGATGGGACTGGATGCCACAATCTTAGTTTTCTGAATGTTGAGCTTTAAGCCAACTTTTTCACTCTCTACTTTCACTTTCATCAAGAGGCTTTTTAGTTCCTCTTCACTTTTTGCCATAAGGGTGGTGTCATCTGCATATCTGATGTTATTGATATTTCTCCCGGCAATCTTGATTCCAGCTTGTGCTTCCTCCACCCCAGCGTTTCTCATGATGTACTCTGCATAGAAGTTAAATAAGCAGAGTGACAATATACAGCCTTGACGTACTCCTTTTCCTTTTGTAACCAGTCTGTTGTTCCACGTCCAGTTCTAACTGTTGCTTCCTGACCTGCATATAGGTTTCTCAAGAAGCAGGTCAGGTGGTCTGGTATGCCCACCTCTTTTGGAATTTTCCACAGTTTTTTGTGATCCACACAGTCAAAGGCTTTGGCATAGTCAATAAAGCAGAAATAGATGTTTTTCTGGAACTCTCTTGCTTTTTCGATGATCCAGCAGATGTTGGCAATTTGATCTCTGGTTCTTCTGCCTTTTCTAAAACCAGCTTGAACATCTGGAAGTTCAGAGTTCACATATTGCTGGAGCCTGGCTTGGAGAATTTTGAGCATCACTTTACTAGCGTGTGAGATGAGTGCAATTGTGCAGTAGTTTGAGCATTGCCTTTCTTAGGGATTGGAATGAAAACTGACCTTTTCCAGTCTTGTGGCCACTGCTGAGTTTTCCAAATTTGCTGGCATATTGAGTGCAACACTTTCACAGCATCATCTTTCAGGATTTGAAACAGCTCAACTGGAACTCCATCACCTCCACTAGCTTTGTTCATAGTGATGCTTTCTAAGGCCCACTTGACTTCACATTCCAGGATATCTGGCTCTACGTGAGTGGTCACACCATTGTGATTATCTGGGTTGTGAAGATCTTTTTTGTACAGTTCTTCTGTGTATTTTTGACATCTCTTCTTAATATCTTCTGCTTCTGTTAGGTCCATACCATTTCTGTCATTTATCAAACCCATCTTTGCATGAAATGTTCCCTTGGTATTTCTAATTTTCTTGAAGAGATCTCTAGTCTTTCCCATTCCGTTGTTTTCCTCTTTATTTGCATTGGTCACTGAGGAAGGCTTTCTTGTCTCTCCTTACTATTCTTTGGAACTCTGCATTCAAATGGGAATATCTTTCCTCCTCTCCTTTGCTTTTCACTCCTTTTCACAGCTATTTTTAAGGCCTCCTCAGACAGCCCTTTTGCTTTTTTGCATTTCTTTTCCATGGGGATGGTCTTAATCCCTGTCTTCTGTACAGTGTCACAAACCTCTGTCCAGAGTTCATCGGGCACTCTATCAGATCTAATCCCTTAAATCTATTTCTCACTTCTACTGTATAATCATAAGGGATTTGATTTAGGTCATACCTGAATGGTCTAGTGGTTTTCCCTACTTTCTTCAATTTAAGTCTGAATTTGGCAATAAGGAGTTCACAATCTTAGCCACAGTCAGCTCCTGGTGTTGTTCCTGTTGACTGTATTGAGCTTCTCCATCTTTAGCTGCAAAGAATATAATCAATCTGATTTCGGTGATGACCATCTGGTGATGTCCATGTGTAGAGTCTTCTCTTGTGTTGTTGGAAGAGGGTGTTTGCTATGACCAGTGTGTTCTCTTGGTAAAACTCTATTAGCCTTTGCCCTGCTTCATTTCATACTCCAAGGCCAAATTTGCCTGTTACTCCAAGTGTTTCTTGACTTCCTACTTTTGCATTCCAGTCCCCATGGATATCCTTTTTGGGTGTTAGTTCTAAAAGGTCTTGTAGGTCTTCATAGAACCATTCAATTTCAGCTTCTTCAGCATTACTGGTTGGGGCATAGGCTTGGATTACCGTGATATTGAATGGTTTGCCTTAGGAACAAACAGAGATCATTCTGTCGTTTTTGAGATTGCATCCAAGTACTGCATTTCAGACTCTCTTGTTGACCGTGATGGCTACTCCATTTCTTCTAAGGGATTTCTGCCCACAGTAGTAGATATAAGGGTCATCTGAGTTAAAGTCACCCATTCCAGTCAATTTTAATTTGCTGATTCCTAGAATGTTGACGTTCACTCTTGCCGTCTCCTATTTGACCACTTCCAATTTGCCTTGATTCATGGACCTTACATTCCAGGTTCCTATGCAATATTGCTCTTTACAGCATTGGACCTAGCTTCTATCACCAGTCACATCCACAACTGGTTATTGTTTTTGCTTTGGCTCCATCCCTTCATTCTTTCTGGAGTTATTTCTCCACTGATCTCCAGTAGCATATTGGGCACCTACTGACCTGGGGAGTTCCTCTTTCAGTATCCTATCATTTTGCCTTTTCATACTTTTCATGGGGTTCTCAAGGCAAGAATACTGAAGTGGTTTGCCATTCCCTTCTCCAGTGGACCACATTCTGTCAGACGTCTACCACCAAACCATAGGTTTGACTAGACAGACCTTTGTTGGCAAAGTAATGTTTCTGCTTTTCAATATGCTATCTAGGTTGGTCATATCTTTTCTTCCAAGCAGCAAGCGTCTTTAATTTCATGACTACAGTCACCATCCGAAGTGATTTTGGATCCCCAGAAAATAAAGTCTGTTACTGTTGCCATTGTTTCCCATCTATTTGCCATGTGTGATGGGACTAGATGCCATGATCTTAGTTTTCTGAATGTTGAGTTTTAAGCCAACTTTTCCACTCTCCTTTTTCACTTTCATCAAAAGGCTGTTTAGCTCCTCTTCGCTTTCTGCCATAAGGGTGGTATCAGCTGCATATCTGAGGTTATTGATATTTCCTCCAGCAATCTTGATTCCAGCCTGTGCTTCATCCAGACCAGCATTTCCCACGATGTATTCTGCATGTAAGTTAAATAAGCAGGGTGATAGTATGTAGCTTTGACATACTCCTTTCCCAATTGGAACCGGTCCGTTTTCTGGTTAACTCTTGCTTCTTGACCTGGCTTAATAAGCCGTAATTTTGGCTTTCAGTTAAGTCAATGAGATCATGTATATTTTTCCTTTCTGAAGGTTTTTCTACCCAATTATACTTCATCAAAACACATCATTTATAGCTCGAGAACAACATTCCCAAACTTTTTGGTCACCAGGGACAATTTTCATGGAAATAACAGACTGGGGAGTGGGGAATGGTTTCCCAATGATTCAAGTGCATTATATTTATTGTGCATTTTATTTCTGTTGTTTTTACATCTGCTCTATCTCAGATCATCAGGCATAAGATCCAGGAGTTTGAGGATTCCCTGCTCCAGAAGACAAGCAAACACTTCAAAGAGCAGAGTCCTTATTTCAGAAGAAAAATCCAGGTGTGATCGTAGTTAACAACTAAGAGAATATAATGTCTTACAATTAAAGCACGTGCCAATATATCTCATTTCTATTCTGATAAACCTATATGTTGTCAAACCACTGATTGTTTTGTTCTTTTGAAAGTTAGTGAGATGGAGAATAGATATTTCCAAGTAATACAAGAGGCAAAGAAAAAGGCAACACAGAGGGAAGGAAAAAACCATGGCTTTATGGTCAGAAAACCTGGGTTTGACAAAGTTTCAACCTGATCCTGGCTTCCTGTGTGACTTTGGACCGGTTATTAAAATTTCTTGATCCCTGTTTTTCTCAGCTGGTAAGTGGATCAAGATTTTTTGATACTTTTCCAAGTCTATTCCATCCACCAAATTCTGCAGAGCTGAAATGCCATTTTCTGTTTTTACACACTTGTGTTTCAATGGCATGTGCATAATTGGAGGTTGTATGCAGAGCTGGACATTGAGAAGATCTCCTTCCTCTGAGCAGACACATTACTTGAGCTCTAGGATTGAATAAAGAAAGTAATAGTTTGATGCTGATATTCAATTCAACTAAATTAGACACCATAATGAAAGAGATTTTCATGGTGGTTAAGGAAACTGTGGAGAGAAGCTTGCAAATGAGCTTTTGTTCTTTTCTTTCACTATAATCTGAATAACTGTTTCCATCTGTATGTCTTTGAAACAGTAGAAATGTATTAACTGAAATAAAGGCAAAAATTGATTAAACTCTGCACTCTGCATAATTTGCCTTCAACTGCTATAGATATAATAACAAGAGCTGAGCACTGACAAAGAGAGAACTTGCTGATTCTTAAAAAGCAGTTTAACGGATTCACTTACAATAGACACGTGGAACATTTATGCCAGAAATCTGGGTGCTTTTATAAGACAGATTGCTTCTTCCCTCCAGAACTACCTCTTATACTCTACTCACTCCTAACCTATTCCCCCTGAAGTACTGGCAGCTCTTCCAGGCTTGTGGCATTGGTTGGCATCCCCTGAGACTGCACTCTTTTCTTAAGCCCGTGTTAGATGAACAAAACACTGTCTATGGCTTTTCTCTTCCTTTTGGTAGACTTAGTCATGTGGTAACTCATCAAGCTGTGGTACACTTGGGCTAGGTACATATGCTTATGAAGGCTTCCTGGGACTTATTAGAAGTTGAGATGTCAGAATGGAATTGTCTCTCTCCCTGGGCAAACTATACTCTGATTCAGATGTTCTTCCTATGGGTATCAGTGACAAGTATACACTTGTATACACAAGCATACACAGGTATACACTGAGGATATGTTAGTATTTAGAGGGAAAAGAATACAGTGTGAGTTTGAACATTGTTTTTTCAAATGGGCCTCTGAGTGGTAATGATGTGTCAATGTATGCTCATCAACTGTAACAAATGTGACACTCTGGTGGAGGATGTTGCTAGTGGGGCAGACCATGCATATATTGAAGCAGGGATTATATGGAACATCTCTGTACCTTCTACTCAATTTTGCTGTAGACTTAAAACTGCTCTTTAGAAGTGAATGAGAGCTTATATGTTGTTTCTACCACAACCACCCTTGATTCTGGAAGCCATTTCCTGTGTACTTCTGATGACTTTGAAATACTATGCAAAGAAGATAAATTCTTCACAGACACAATCAACAGTTGTGTAATAGATCAAATGAACATCTTTATAGGAACAACAAAAACCTTTCTACTAGTGCAACTTGCCTCCATAGGGCATTCAATTAATTATGAGCTGGGAATAAAGAATGCTTTTTACAGTACCGTGACATTTATCTGAGTTCATTGTTTTATACAAAACATTATCACTCACATTATTTCAGCAATACCTTTACTACATGGTGATCTTATAATTTTAAATGAGAAATTTTCACCTTAAGAACTTGGCAGATTTACAAATGAGTTTTCTTAAAGACTTCAGGTTGTTGTTTCATAATAAGAGATGATATTTTAAATTTTATCATACATTTATCATACCATTCTTTGGTTTATCATTCTAAATTCTCTTTGCTCAATGGTTTACTATATTTTGTGCTAGTTATTAAGGAATCAAGAAAGAACTCTAGTAGAATACACATGACATTTAAAAGCAATAATAATACAGTCAACAGGCACATGGAAAGATGCTCAACATTGTTAATTATTAGAGAAAGGCAGATCTAAACCCCAGTGAGGTATCACCTGTCACTGATCAGAAAGGCTATCATAAAAATGTGTGCAAATAACAAATACTGGAGAGGATATGGAGGAAAGGGAATCCTCCTCTACTGTTGGTGGGAATGTAAGTTGGAGCAATCAGTGTGCAAAACAGTATGAAAGTTTCTCAAAAAATTAAAAACAGAATTACTATATGATCCTACAGTTCCACTCCTATGCATATATCCAGACAAAACTATAATTCAAAACCATAAAGCCCCCTATGTTCACAGCAGTACTATTCACAATATCCAGGACGTTGTGCATGCATTCTCAGTTGCTAAGTTGTGTCTGACTCTGTGACCCCATGGACTGCAGCCGACCAGGCTCCCTTGTCCATGGTATTTTCCATGGCAAGAATACTGGAGTGGGGTGCCATGTCTTCCTCCAGGGTATCTTTATGACCCAGCAGTCAAACTTAGGTCCCCTGTGCCTCCTGCAATGGCAGGCAGATTCTTTACCCTACACCACCTGGGAAGCCAAGACATGAAAACAACCTAAATGTCCATCTACAGATAACATATAAAGTAAATGAGGTATATATATATATATCATGGAATACTACTCAGCCATAAGAATGAAATAGAGTCATTTGCAGCAACATGGATGGACCTAGAGATTATTGTAGTAAGTGAAGTAAGTCAGAAAGGGAAAGATAAATACCAAATACCAATTCACTTATATGTGGAATATAAAATATGACACAGATGAACTTATCTATGAAACATAAACAGATTCACATACATAGAGATCAGACATGTAGTTGCCAAGAGGGGGATGAGTGGAGGAGAAATAGATTGAGAGTGTGGAATTAACAGGTGCAAGCTATTATATAGAGAACTGATTAACAATAAAGTCCTACTGCAGAACACAGGGAACTCTATTCAATCTCCTGGATAAATCATGATGAAAATGAATATGAAAAAGAAGGTATGTATGTGTATAACTGAATCACTTTTCTATACAGCAGAAATTAACAAAATGTCATAAATGGACTATGCTTCAATAAAATAAATTCTCAAATAAAGTGACTTAAAATTGTGTTATTTATTCCCTTTCTTGTCTGTATTATTGTTTGACTGTGTGTTTGTACCTCTAAACAATGGTTTAGTTTTGCATGTTCTTGAAATCTGTATGATGAAATCATACTAGAAGTGTTCTTTGGAGACTGCTTTTTAATTCAGCATTGTTGCTGTTGTCTAGTCACTAAGTCGTGTCCAATTCTTTGTGACCCTGTAGACAGTAACCCGCCAGGCTCCTCTGTGCATGGGATTTCCCAGGCAAGAGATATGATCAAATAATGTCAACTGCTGTCAAATTTTTGAATAGCACCAATTTGATAGACATGATATTTCACTGTATCAGTTCAGCGTCAGTTCAGTCCTTCAGTTGTGTCAAACGCTTTGCAAAATCATGGACAGCAGCATGTCAGGCTTCCCTGTCCAGCTCCAAATCCCAGAGCTTACTCAAACTCAGGTCCATCGAGTTGGTGATGCCATGCAATCATCTCATCCTCTATCGTCCCCTTCTTCTCTTGCCTTCAATCTTTCTCAGCACTAGGGTCTATTCCAAGAAGCTAGTTCTTTGCATCAAATGGTCAAAGTATTTGAGTTTCAGCTTCAGCATCAGTCCTTCCAACATTCAGTCCTTCCAATATTCAGGACTGATTTCGTTTAGGATTGACTGGTTTGATCTCATTGCCGTCCAATGGACTTTCAAGAGTCTTCTCCGACACCACAGTTCAATAGCATCAATTCTTCAACATTCAGCTTTCTTTATGGTCCAACTCTCACATCCATACATGACTACTGGAAAAACCATAGCTTTGACTAGATGGACCATTGTTGGCAAAGTAATGTCCCTGCTTTCTTTTTTTTTTTTTTTTTTTTTATGTCTCTGCTTTCTTATACGCTGTCTGGGTTCATCATAGCTTTTCTTCCAAGGAGCAAGCGTCTTTTAATTTCATGGCTACAGTCACCATGTGTAATGATTTTTGAGCCCAAGAAAATAAAGTGTCAGTGTTCCCATTGTTTCCCCACCTCTTTTCCATGAAGTGATGGGACTGGATGCCATGATTTAGTTTTCCAAATGCTAAGTTTTAAGCCAACTTTTTACTCTCCTCTTTCTCTTTCATAAGAGTCTCTTTAGTTCTTCTTCACTTTCTGCCTTAAGAGTGGTGTCATCTGCATATCTGAGGTTATTTATATTTCTCCCAGCAATCTTGATTCCAGCTTGTGCTTCATCCAGCTTGGCATTTCACATGATGTACTCTGCATACAAGTTAAATAAGCAGGGTGAAAACATACAGCCCTCAAGTACTCCTTTTCCTATTTGGAACCAGTCTCTTGTTTCATATTCAGTTCTAACTATTGCTTCATGACCTGCATACAGATTTCTCAGGAGGCAGATAAGGTCATCTGGTACTCCCATCTCTTGAAGAATTTTCCACAGTTTGTTGTGATCCACACAGTCAAAGGCTTTGGCGTAGTCAATAAAGCAGAAGTAGATTTTTTTCTGGAAACCTCTCTTTTTCGGTGATCCAAAGGATGTTGGCAATTTGGTCTCTGGTTCCTCTGCCTTTTCTAAATCCAGCTTGAATATCTGGAAGTTCATAGTTCACCTACTGTTATAACCTGGCTTGAAGAATTTTGAGCCTTCCTTTGCTAGCATGTGAGATGAGTGCAATCATGTGGTAGTTTGAACATTCTCTGGCATTGCTTTCCTTTGCGATTGGAATGAAAACTGACCATTTCCAGTCCTGTGGCCACTGTTGACTTTTCCAAATTTGCTGGTATATTGAGTGCAGCACGTTCACAGACTCATTTTTTAGGATTTGAAATAGCTCAACTGGAATTCGATCACCTCCACTCACTCCGTTCATAGTGATGCTACCTAAAGCCCACTTGACTTTGCATTCCAGCAGGTCTGGCTCTAGGTGGGTGATCACACCATCGTGGAGATCTGGATCATGAAGATTTTTTTGTGTGTGGTTCTTCTGTGTATTCTTGCCACCTCTTCTTATACCTTCTGCTTCTGTTAGGTCCATACCATTTCAGTCTTTCCTTGTGCCCATCTTTGCATGAAATATTCCCTTGGTATTTCTAATTTTCTTGAAGAGATCTCTAGTCTTTCCCATCCTATCATTTTGCTCTGTTTCTTTCCACTGATCACTGAGCAAGGCATCCTTATCTCTCTGTGCTATTCTCTGGAACTCTGCATTCAAATGGGTATATCTTTTCTCCTTTGCCTTTCACTTCTCTTCTTTTCTCAGCTATTTGTAAGGCCTCCTCGGACAACCATTTTGCTTGCTTTTTGCATTTCTTTTTCTTGGGGGTGGTCTTGATGACTTCCTCCTGTACAATGTCATAAACCTCTGTCCATAGTTCTTCAGACACTCTATCAGATCTAATTCCATGAATCTACTTGTCTCTTCCACTGTGTAGTCATAAGGGATTTGATTTAGGTTATATCTGAATGGTTTAGTGATTTCCCCTACTTTCTTCAATTTAAGTCTGAATTTTGCAATAAGGACTTCATGATCTGAGCCACAGTCAGCTTCCAGTCTTGTTTTTCCTGACTGTATAGAGTTTCTCCATCTTTGGCTGCAAAGAATGTAATCAATCTGATTTTGGTATTGACCATCTGGTTATGTCCATATGTAGAGTCTTCTCTTGTATTGTTGGAAGAGGGTGTTTGCTATGACCAGTGCATTCTTTTGGAAAAACTCTATTAACTTTTGACCTGCTTCATTTTGTACTCCAAGACCAAATTTGCCTGTTACACCAGGTGTCTCTTGACTTCCTCCTTTTGCATTCCAGTCCCCTGTAATGAAAAGGACATCTTTTTTGAGTATTAGTTCCAGAAGGTCTTGTAGGTTTTCACAGAACCATTAAACTTTAGCTTCTTCAGCATTACTGGTTGTGGCACAAACTTAAATTACTGTGATGTTGAATGATTTGCCTTGGAAATGAACAGAGATCATTCTGTCGTTGAGATTGCACCCAAGAACTGCATCTCAAACTCTTTTGTTGACTATGGTGTCTCCTCCATTTCTTCTAAGGGATTCTTACCCACAGTAGTAGATATAATGATCATCTGAGTTAAAGTCACCCATTCCAGTCCATTTTAATTCGCTGATTCCTAGAATGTCAATATTCACTCTTGCCATCTCCTGTTTGACCACTTCCAATTCACCTTGATTCCATGGACCTAATATACCATGTTCCTGAGCAATATTGTTCTTTACAGCATCGGACTTTACTTCCATCACCAGTCACATCTTCAGCTGAGCATTGTTTTCACTTTGGCTCCATCTCTTCATTCTTTCTGGGGTCATTTCTCTACTCTTCTCCACTAGCATATGGGCACCTACCCACCTGGGGAGTTTATCTTTCAGTGTCATATCTTTTTGCCTTTTCATACTGTTCATGGGGTTCTCAAGGCAAGAATACTGAAGTGGTTTGCCATTCCCTTCTCCAGTGGACCACGTTTTGTCAGAACTCTCCACCATGACCTGTCCGTCTTGGGTTGTCCTCGTGGCATGGCTCATAGTTTCACTGAGTTAGACAATCCTGTGATCCATGTGATCAGTTTGGTTAGTTTTCTGTGACTAACTGGTTTTCATTCTGTCTGCCCTCTGATGGATAATGATAATGGGCTTATGGAAGCTTCTTGGTGGGAGAGACTGATTGTGGGGAAACTGGGTCTTGTTCTGATGGGCTTAGTAAATCTTTAATCCAATTTTCTGTTGATGGGTGAGGCCGGGTTCCCTCCCTGTAGTTTGGCCTATAATGGTGACCTCCTTCAAAAGAGCTAGTGTATGCACTGTTGTATTCAGTGCCCTTGACCCGCCGCAGGCCATTGTTGACCCACGCCTCTGTTGGAGACTCCTGGACACTCACAGGTATGTGTGGCTCAATCTCTTGTGGGGACATTTCTCCTATCTCCTGGCTCCCAGTGTACACAAAGTTTGGTTTGTGCCCTTCAAGAGTCTGTTTCTCCAGTCCTGTGGAAGTTCTGTAATGAAATCTCACTTGCCTCCAAAATCAAATTCCCTGGGATTTCTGGAGAAGTCCTTTTGCCAGATCCCCAGGTTGGAAAATCTGTTGTGGGTCCTAGAAGTTTCTTAACAGCACGAGAATTTCTTTGGTATAATTGTTCTAAAGTTTATGGGTCATCTGCTCAGTAGCTCTATGATGGGGCTGATGGTGACCTCCTCCAAGAGTACTTATGCCACATACTGCATGACTCAGGTCTGCTGCAGCCAGAACCCCTGCCACTGCTGACCTGTGTCTCCGCAGGATACACTGAAACACAAAGGCAGGTCTGGCTCAGTCTCTGTGGAGTCTCTGGGTCCTGGTGCACACAAGGCTTTGTTTGAGCCCTCCAAGCATCTCTGGTGGGTATGGGGTTTGATTCTAAATGCGATTTCTCCCTCCCTACTATCTTGTTGGGTCTTTGCCTTTGCCCTTGGACATGGGGTAATTTTTTTGGTGAGATCCAACCTTCTCCTGTTGATGGTTGTTCAGCACTGTGTTGCAATCTTGGAATTCTTGCAGGAGAAGATGAGTGCACGTCCTTCTATTCCGCCATTTCACTGTGGTCCTAACTTATTTTTTTTCCTGAATCCCAATGACACTAAGCATATTTTCAGATGTTTATTATTGACCATTTGATTTGATCTTAAAAGTGAAGTGCCTATTTTTCCATTTAATTATTAAAAATGTTTAACAAAAATTTTTATTGTGTGAAATGCATGGTCTGTGAAACTTGATCCATTTTTATAATGCATACACTCCTATAATTCACATCACAATTGGTGAGAGGACATTTTATTACTTTAAAATGGTCTTGTCTTCTTTCTCTGTTTATCCCCCCATCACAGAAGGAACCATCATTTGATTTCTACCATCATAGTTTAATTTTTACCTGTTTGAAACTTTTGAATACTTGGAATCATTCCAACAGTATGTACTGTTTTAGGCATGGCTTTTTTTCACACAGAAAAAGTATTCTTGAGATCCATTGCTGTTGTATGTTTTTCAGAATGATCCTTCTTATTGCTAAGTGCTCTGTTTATCCATATTCCTGCTAATGGATGGCTGGACTGCTTCCAGTCTTAACTATCGTGAATACAGTTTCTAGGAACATTTTGTACAAGTTTTTGATGGATAATAAGTGTTTTAATACCCTACTCTGCTAATTCTGGATTTGGCAATAAGGAGTTCATGATCTGAGCCACAGTCAGCTCCTAGTCTTGTTTTTGCTGACTGAATAGGGTTTCTCCATCTTTGGCTGCAAAGAATATAATCAATCTGAATTTGGCATTGACCATCTGGTGATGTCCATGTTCAGAGTTGTCTCTTGTGTTGTTGTAAGAGGGTATTTGCTATGACAAGTGCATTCTTTTGGAAAAACTCAATTAGCCTTTGCCCTGCTTCATTCTGTACTCCAAGGCCAAATTTGCCTGTTGCTCCAGGTATTTCTTGACTTCCTACTTTTGCATTCCAGTCTCCTATAATGAAAAGGACATCCTTTGGGGGTGCTCTAGAAGATCTTGTAGGTCTTCACAGAACCATTCAACTTCAGCTTCTTCAGCATTACTGGTTGGGGCATAGACTTGGATTACTGTGATATTGAATGATTTGCCTTGGAAACAAACAGAGATCATTCTGTCATTTTTGATATCACACCCAAGAACTGCATCTCAGACTCTTTTGTTGACTATGATGGCTCATCCATTTCTTTCAAGGGATTCTTGCCCATAATAGTAGATATAATGGTCATCTGAGTTAAAGTCACCCATTCCAGTCCATTTTAGTTCACTGATTCCTGAAATGTCAGTGTTCACTCTTGCCATCTCCTGCTTGAACACTTCAAATTTACCTTAATTAATAGACCTAACATTCCAGGTTCCTATGCAATATTGCTCTTACAGCATTGGACTTTACTTCCATCACCAGTCACATCCACAACTGGGTGTTGTTTTTGCCTTGACTCTGTCTCTTCATTCTTTCTGGAGTTATTTCTCCACTCTTCTCCAGTAGCATATCAGGCAGCTACTGACCTGAGGAGTTCATCTTTCAGTGTCCTATCTTTTTGCCTTTTCATACTGTTCATGGGGTTCTCAAGGCAAGAATACTGAATCAGTTTGACATTCCCTTCTCCAGTGGACCACGTTTTGTCAGAACTCTCCACCATGACCTGTCCATCTTGTGTGACCCTACAGGGCATGGCTCATATTTTCATTGAGTTAGACAAGGCTGTGGTCCATGTGATCAGATTGGTTAGCTTTCTGTGATTGTGGTTTTCATTCTGTCTGCCCTCTGATTGAGAAGGATAAGAAGCTTATAGAAGCTTCCTGATGAGAGATACTGACTGAGGGGGAAACTGGGTCTTGTTCTGATGGACAGGGCATGCTCAGTAAATCTTTAATCAAATTTTCTGTTGATGAGTGGAGATGTGTTCCTTCCCTGTTATTTACCTGGGGCCAGAAACTTAATATCATGGCATCTGGTCCCATCACTTCATAACAAATAGATGGGGAAACAGTGGGAACAGTGACAGACTTTATCTCTGGGGGCCCAAAAATCACTCCAAAATCACAGATGGCAAATGCAGCCATGAAATTAAAAGACGCTTGCTCCTTGGAAGAAAAGTTATGACCAACCTAGACAGCATACTAAAAAGCAGAAACATTACTTTGCCAACAAAGGTCCTTCTAGTCAAAGCTATGGCTTTTCCAGTAGTCATGTTTGAATGTGAGAGTTGGACTATGAAGAAAGCTGAGCACCAAAGAATTGATGCTTTTGGACTGTGGTGTTGAAGAAGACTCTTGAGAGTCCTTTGGACTACAAGGAGATAAAACCCATCCATCCTAAAGGAAATCAGTCCTGAATATTCATTGGAAGGACTGATGCTGAAGCTGAGACTCCAGTATTTTGGCCACCTGATTTGAAGAACTGACTCATTGGTAAAAGACCCTGATGCTGGGAAAGTTTGAAGGCAGGATGAGAAGGGGATGACAGAGGATGAGATGGTTGGATGGCATCACCAACTCGATGGACATGAGTTTGAGTAAGCTCCAGGAGTTGGTGATGGACAGGGAAGCCTAGTGTGCTGCAGTCCATGGGGTCAAAAGGAGTGGACACAACTGAGTGACTGAACTGAGCTGAACTGCTAATTCTAATTTCAGGGCCAGTTTTGTGTTGCTTTCCTTTGATTAGTCTCTCATTGTGGGTGTGTTTTCTTGCCTCTTTACACACCTGGTAATCTTTCTTTTTTTTTTCCATTTATTTTTATTAGTTGGAGGCTAATTACTTTACAATACTGTAGAGGTTTTTGTCATACATTGACATGAATCAGCCACGGACTTACATGTATTCCCCATCCCGATCCCCCCTCCCACCTCCCTCTCCACCCGATCTCTCTGGGTCTTCTCAGTGCACCAGGCCCGAGCACTTGTCTCATGCATCCGACCTGGGCTGGTGATCTGTTTCACCCTAGATAATATACATGTTTCAATGCTGTTCTCTCGAAACATCCCACCCTCGCCTTCTCCCACAGAGTCCAAAAGTCTGTTCTGTACATCTGTGTCTCTTTTTCTGTTTTGCATATAGGGTTATCATTACCATCTTTCTAAATTCCATATATATGTGTTAGTATACTGTAATGGTCTTTATCTTTCTGGCTTACTTCACTCTGTATAATGGGCTCCAGTTTCATCCATCTCATTAGAACTGATTCAAATGAATTCTTTTTAATGGCTGAGTAGTATTCCATGGTGTATATGCACCACAGCTTCCCTAACCATTCGTCTGCTGATGGGCACCTAGGTTGCTTCCATGTCCTGGCTATTATAAACAGTGCTGCGATGAACATTGGGGTGCACGTGTCTCTTTCAGATCTGGTTTCCTCAGTACACACCTGGTAATCTTGATTGGATGCCGAACATCATGAATGTCATCTTGCTGGGTCATGGAAATTTTGGTATTTTTATTGCTTTCCTTGAGCATTGTTTTAATATGTGGTTAAAACCCAAAAGGAGAAAACTATTTGAAGTAACTCACTTTTATGATTTGTTAGGCAGATTTGCAATTAAGTCTGCCTAGTCTAGGTTAATTATTCCTCTCTACTGAGGCAAGATATTCCTGAGTACTTACCCAAGGCATGAATAATGAGTTTTTCCAGTGTGACTAGTGGGAACAGAGGTAGTTCCCAGTCCTTCATGATAATGAGTCACTGTTTCCTCTAATTCTCTTGATGGTTCTTTCCCAAATCTGGAGGAAAAGGGGTTTCTTTTCCTAAGAATGTAGGAAATGTATGAATGTATGAAGGGAAACTTCTGTAGCTCCCCAGGTTTTTCTTTCTATGCAACTCTCTCCTCTCTGGAACCCTGCCTATGGACTCCAGCTCCTTGGTCTCCCTGGATGCTCAGCTCTATCTCCTCGCCTCAGGGGAGTACCTCAGTTACCCCTCCCCACACTACTGTCTAGAAACACTTATAGGAAATAAGCTGGAGCAACAGCAATTGTCTGTCTTCCATTTATCAGAGATCTCTGCCCTTTACTGCCTGATGTCCAGTGTTTTGAAAACTGTTGTTTTATGTATTTTGCCACTTGGGGTTTATTGTGGGTGGAAGATAAATCTGGTTCCCGTTACTTCACTCTGTCATACATCACCAATATTTTGAACTGTATGTCTGTCTGTCACTCTGGGAGGATTTTGCCCTTCAAGGTAGGGGACCATCATTATATTCAAGATAAGTGTGCCTTTCTTTACACAGTGGGGCTAATGGGCTAGGGTGTGGAAAGAGAGATGGAATGACACTTGAAAGGCATCACTCATCAGGCTGCTCAAGGGTGAAGAATATTTCCAGGGGTTCTCTGTTCTCTCTATGTGAATCAGGAAGACATCTTATTTAGCATTTGTAAGCCTGAGTGTTTATTCTAGTCCCCACTGAGGTTTGGGGCCTTGGTGAGGACCCATTAGTTAACAAGAGAAGTAAGAATAATTCTCATTAAAGCTGGACATGTGTTGGGAATTAACTTTGAGATGCTAATGTGTCTGAACACCTAAGTGTTTAATAAGTGTTTTTACTTAAAAGTGGTTTGTACACCCCACAATAGGGTTGGCAGTGGCTCCACTTGATATAAGATGAATGTTCTGAGATGAACAGGCTGATTAATTGGGGATTCTCTACCAAGTATGATTTCTTTGAGGGGAAATCTATGTTCTTCTAGAGAGTAGCTCTCAAGAAAAAGCTACGCTGAAACAGGGCTGTTTGTAAAGTGACTCGGAGCATTTGAGAGCATTCAGAACTCCAGCAGCTCTTTACGTTCTGCCTCCAGGCCCCAAATCCCTGACTACCTCCCATGTCTGCTCCAACTATTCAGTCCTCCTCACTTCATTATAGCAATGTTAGAAATATAGTGCCATTTGCAGTTTACATCTTCAGCTAACCAGTTACACTAAGATCTTAGAACATTGCATTTAAATTTTTTTAGAAGAAGGATAATGCAGTTAAGTTAGAGAGAAAAGAAAATCATGGTGCTAATGCAGAATTTAGAACTCACAGAAACTTATTTGTCTTCACAAAATCCTTTATAATCCTCCCTTCTAAATCCAACATAAAAATGATTCTTCATTTTGTAAAATATTTACATTTTATACTTCTTCATCTGAAAATAATTTTCTAAAGGTAGGTTTTGCCAAAGCCATTTGAGGTCCAGGTTAATGCCAAACACTGGGCATCAGCATCATTTGGTGTCTCAGTCATGTGGTCCTGAGACCTCCCTGAAATAGGGGTGCCTTTCAATGGCTGCAGAAAGAGAGCAGCTCACAGACTAATTGACATGCAGTGGGAGCACAAGCAGCCAAATGACTTACAAGGCATCCACTGTGTCCTAACAGGCCTGCAGATTCTCTGCAGACCCTGGAAATGAGGTGCAGGCTGCTTTTGGAGTAGCTCAGTCTGGAAACCACACCGGTAGCAGTGTGGCAGCTGCTTGATTAAAGAATGAACATTTCCGTAGAAATGAAGAAAACAAAAATCAACTATAGATTCTATTTGCTCCTCTGAAGAAACAAAAGAGCATCATTGAACACTATACCAGTAAGGAGGGGGTCTTTCTCGTTTGCTGAGAACTTATCAAAAACACTTATTTTTGGCTCATAATTTGCTACTATTGACCTTTCCTTTAGCAGATTAATCTTAATATCTGTATAAGGGAAACTGCCCTCCTGCTGTGAATTATCTACTTTCTTTACATCATTTCTCCACATTCATAATGATGAAGCATTTTATGATTTAAATATATTTTATGTTTGTATTGCAGATCCTGTTCATGATGCCAATTGCCTTGCTGTCCACACTGTGCACACTGTTCGATGAACCCAGAGTAGGAAAGGCTTAAGTTAAGAGGCTGGAAGAAGATGCAAGGAGCCTTAGCAACTTCAGACACGTTTATTCTCTCCTGGCTGGCATGGCAATCATAACATAGCCTCTCTCCTGGCTGATGCAGCAGCTGTAGCAACAGCCATAACATAACCATAATGTAGCCAAAACATAACCTCATATAACATAACCATGATGCCTCTCCAGTGTTGCCCCAATGCAGCAGCAGCCAGGGCTTTCATGGTAAAGCTTATACAGGCATGTGGCACGAAGAAGCCTGTGGTCAAGTGAATACCTCCTGATGTGCATACACAGAGCTGTAAGTGATCTTACAAATGTAAGCTCAGGGGCTCAGTCATGTCCGACTCTTCACGACTCCATGGACCGCAGCAGGGAGCCCTCCCTGTCCATAACCAACTCCTGGAGTTTACTCAAACTCATTTCCACTGAGTCAGTGATGCCATCCAACCACCTCATCCTCTGTCATCCCCTTCTCCTCCTGCCTTCAATCTTTCCCAGCATCAGGGTCTTTTCCAGTGAGTTGGCTCTTTGCATCAGGTGGGCAAAGTATTGGAGCTTCAGCTTCAGCATCAGCCATTCCAATGAACACTCAGGACTGATTTCCTTTAGGATGGACTTGTTGGATCTCCTTGCAGTCCAAGGGACTCTCAAGAGTCTTCTCCAACACTACAGTTGAAAAGCATCAATTCTTTGATGCTCAGCTTTCTTTATAGTCCAACTTTCACATCCATACATGACTACTGGAAAAACCATAGCCTTGAAAAGACAGAACTTGGTTGACAAACCAAGTTGACAAATGTCTCTTCTTTTTAATATACTGTCTAGGTTGGTCATAACTTTCCTTCCAAGGAGTAAACCTCTTTTAATTTCATAGCTGCAGTCATCATCTGTAACAATTTTAGAGCCCCCAAAAATAAAGTCAGCCACTCTTTCCACTGTTTCTCTCTCTATTTGCCATGAAGTGATGGGACTGGATGCCATGATCCTAGTTTTCTTAATGTTGAGCTTTAAGCCAACTTTTTCACTCTCCTCTTTCACTTTGATCAAGAGTTTCTTTAGTTCTTCTTTACTTTCTGCCATAAGGATGGTGTCATCTGCATATCTGAGGTTATTGATATTTCTCCCAGTTACATAATCATCATTTACAAAATGTGAGGCAAGACTGAGAGGCCGTGGTGCAAGAGAGTGTGATGACACCATCTTGGCTAATTTGCTCTTTCCCTACAATGCTTTAAATATATTTTATGCTTCCATATATTGCATCATTAAAACATCATAGCAACCATAAGAAACCTATCTTACAATAAAGAATTGAAGTTCAAATATTAAAAATTTTTAATAATAGCATTTTAATTTTTATTTTAAAAAAGAGATGTACAATTTTTTTTTAATTATAAACACATTTTGGAAAGCAGACAAAAGACTACAAAAAGTGTTGTCTACTTGTGACTGGCTTCATTACCAACTGCATTTGAATTTCTCTTAAAGAAAGAAGGGGTTTCCAGATGGTGCTAGTGAGAAGGAATCTGCCTGCAATTCAGGAAACTAAGAGATGTGGGTTCTATCCCTGGGTCAGGAAGATCCCCCAGAGAAGGAAGTGGCAACCCACTCCAGAATTCTCACTTGTAAAATCCCATGGACAGAGGGCAGTGCAAAGATGATGAAGGAGTAGGATGGGGAGACCACTTTCTCCCCCACAAATTCATCAAAAGATCATTTGGATGTTTAGCAACTTCCACAAAACTACTTCTGGGTGCTAGCAGAGGACACCAGGCACCCAGAAAGGCAGCCCAATCTCTTAAAAAGGAGATAGGACAAAATATAAAAGACAAAAACAGAGACAAAAGATTTAGGGATACAGACCCATCCTGGGGAGGGAGTAGTGAAGGAAGAGCAGTTTCCACACAGTAGGAAACTCTCTCACAGATGTGTCTGTGGGAGCCCACCACCAGCAAGGGGGGGCTGGGCAGGGAGGCGCAGGTTGCATCATTAGTCCTTAGGGTAAAGGGCCCGCCTGAATGCCCTCAATCTGAGGGAGCTAATGCGAGATAGCAACCCAAACCGTGGGATTGCCTGGGAGACAAAAAGAAAAACAAAAAAAAAAAGACTTTTCCTGCAAAAGGCTCTAATGCTGCATGGTGACCCCTGGTGTGCTCACAGAACAAAGGATTGAGCAAATACCAAAGGAGAGCAAGCTGGTGGCAGCATAGGGCCCTCCCTCCTTGGAGGCACAGAGGCAGATGAACAACAGCCAGAGCTGGAAAGCAAGGGGCTGCTGCAATCTCAGCCCCAGAGACCACATCTTCCACCAAACTGTGAGCAGGCTGCCAGTTGCTAACCCCGTCTTCCTGGGAACCTGGATGATTCACGTCTGCCAGGAGTGTCACAGCTTGAGATCTGCTCCCCAGAGGAGACACACAGCACACCTGCGACTGCACTTTCATGGCGCACCCGGGAAACCGAGCAGCGAGGACTGGGCAGGTGAATAAGGATACATGGCCCACCTGAGACAGTGCGCTCACCAAGCGCCCAGTCACCTGAGCTGCTTGGACCTTGGTAGGGCCCAAAATGCACAGCCCATCCAGGTCTATGCTCTTTTGGAACACCCAAGATCTGAGCAACTTAGACCTGGGACACCATACACAAAAACAAACTCAAAATGAATAAATTTAAGACCAGAAACTATAAAACTCTTAGAAAAAAACATAGAACACTCTCTGACATAAATCACAGCAAGATCCTCTATGACCCACCACCTTGAGTAATGGAAATAAAAACAAAAATAAACAAATGGGACCTAATTAAACTTAAAAGCTTTTGCACAACGAAGGAAACTATAAGCAAGGTGAAAAGGCAGTCTTCAGAATGCAAGAAAATGATAGCAAATGAAACAACTGACAAAGAATTAATTTCCAAAATACACAAGCAGCTCATGCAGCTCAATACAAGGAAAATGAACAACCCAATCAAAAAGTGGGCCAAAGAACTAAACAGACATTTCTCCAAAGAAGACATACAAATTTAATAAACAAGTGAAAAGTTGCTCAACATGAATCATTATCAGAAAAATGCAAATCAAAACCACAACGAGGTACCACCTCATGCCAGTCAGAATGGCTGCCATCAAAAAGCCCATAAACTATAAATGCTAGAGAAGATGTGGAGAAAAGGGAACTCTCTTACACTGTTGGTGGGAATGCAAACTAGAACAGCCACTATAGTGCGGAGATTCCTTAAAAAACTGGAAATAGAACTGTCATATGACCCAGCAAACCCACTGCTGGACATACACACTGAGTAAACCAAAAGTGAAAGAGATTTATGTACCCCAGTGTTCATTGTAACACTGTTTTCAATAGCTAGGACATGGAAGCAATGTAGATGTCCATTGGATAAGGAAGTTGATGTGTATATGCACAATGGAATATTACTGAGCTATAAAAAAAGGAATGCATTTGAGTCCGTTCTGATGAGGTGGATGAAACTGGAGCCTATTATACAGAGTGAAGTAAGTCAGGAAAGGAAATACCAATATAGCATATTAAGGTGTGTATATATGGGATTTAGAAAGATGATAATGATGACTCTCTATGCAAGACAGCAAAAGAGACACAGAAGTAAAGAACAGACTTTTGGACTCTATAGGAGAAGGTGAGGGTGGGATGATTTGAAAGAATAGCATTGAAACATGTGTATTACCATATGTAAAATGGATACCAGTGCAAGTCTGGTGCATAAAGCAGGAGACTCAGAGCTGGTGTTCTGGAACAACCCAGAGGGATGGGGTGGGGAGGGAGATAGGAGGGGGCTTCAGGATGGGGGGACACATGTGCACCCATGGCTGATTCATGTTGATGTACAGCAAAAACCACCACAATATTGTAAAGTAATTAGCCTCCAACTATAATTAATTAATTAATTTTTTTAAATCCCATAGACAGAGGAACCTGATGGGCTATAGTCCATGGGATCACAAAGAGACACAACTGAAGTGACTGAGTGTGAGCACAAAGGAAAGAAGCACAGAGAAAAGATAAACAGGTTCAGGCAAGTGGGGAATTTCTCTGCTTACTCTTCTAGGTTTTATTTTTCTACTTTTGTTTTGGAAATTTTTGAGATTTTCCCTAAAACTTTTTATCCAAATGTACTTTATTTTACTTGCACATGGAAACATATCGTCCCTGCTCCTGCCTCTAATGACAAAATTTGAGTAGGAAATGGCTACCTACTCCAGTATTCTAGCCTGGAGAATTCCATGGACAGAGGAGCTTTGCAGGCTACAGTCCATGGAGTCACAAAGAGTTGGACATGACTAAGTGATTGAGCACACAATGAGAAAGTACTTTTTTCTGTTTTCTTTGAATTCACTTACTCAGTTCTTTCTTAATGTGCCAGATACTAATGTGCCAGTGCTAAGCTATAGCAACATATTATACTGAGTCACATACATATAATTACATGAATTATTTTATCTAATCTACACACAAGCCTATGAGGTATTATTATTCCAATTTTACAGGAGACAAAACTAAAGGTGGGTCGTTGACTCCAAAGCATTGTTATAATGGCATTAGGTATAATCTGTATTGTTAAAGTGGCATTCTAAAGTCTGAAACTTTTCAGGAGAGTGACCAAGATCATGGAGTAGGAAGACTCTGAATTCACCTCCTCCCATGCATACACCAAAATTACAACTTTTACAGAGCCGCTTTCAGTGAGAATGCCCTAAAGATTAGCAGAAAAGAAGGAACCACAGTGAGACATTTTGGAGAGGCAGAGACACAGTATAGTTAAGATCCACACACCCTGGTAGGTGACCACCAAATTAGAGGATAATCAAAATTGCAGAAGTTCTCCCCAAGCAGCAAGAGGATCAAGCTCCATATTAGGCTCCTCAGTGTTGGGGTCCTGCACCAGGAAGATGAGTCCCCAGAACATTTGGCTCCAAAGGACAGTTGTGCTTGTGTACAGGAGAGTCAGATAGCTATAGGAAACAGATAGTACAACTTTAAATGTCACACATGGCATCTCATACACTGAGTCCCAACACAAAGACAGTCATTTGAAAGGCTCCTAGACCAGATCCAACTGCTGAGACAGAGACACTACCAGAAGACAGGAGGCCACTGGAACTGGGGACATAGACAGTGGGAGCAGCATTTGGGGAGCTTGTTTAACCATGAGGACACTTGGTGCTGGTAAGTGCCAGTTTGGAGTTTTCCCACTTGGCTATTAGTGCTAAAACACAGTCCCACCCTCCAGACAAACTGTGCCAGGCCTGGGTCCCACAGGCCCACATCCAGCCATGCCAAGGCCCACGTGGGCCAGAACTTGCCTAGGACCTGGTCCCACCAAACAGCTGGCCAGTACAATGCCCAGGACACCTCAGCTAGTAATATCAGGACTGACATTGCCCACCAGTGACTGTCAGCCTCAAGATGAGGCATGGCCAGGCAGCCAACAAGACTGCAGATCAACCTCACCTACCAGCATACCCATAGTAGTAGCCAGCTCCACCACAAAAGGATGGTACACACAACCCACAAAGGGAGCATCCCAAAATTATATAGTTCTGGTGACCAGGGGAACAGTGCTACTGAGTCACACACAGGTTGTCTCCTACATAAGAGCACCCATCCAAGGTCAGGAAATGTATCAATCTACCTAATACATACAAATAAACATGGAGAATTAAACAAAATGAAGCAACAAAAGAATATGTTTCAAACAAAGGGACAAGGTAAAACCCCAGAAGAAAAACTAAGCAAAGTGGAGACAAGCAATCTGTCTAATAAACAGTGAAAGGTAATTATCAACAAAGATACTCAAAGACTTCAGGAGAATAGATGAACACAATGAGAAGTTTAACAAAGAATTACAAAATATAAAGAAGAACCAAACACAGCTAAAGAATATAATAATTGAAATTTTAAAATATACTAGAAGAAATCAATAGTATATTAGATGGTATAGAGGAATGGATCAGAGAACTGAGGACAGAATATTAGAAATCATCCTAGCTGAGTATGAAAAAGAAAAATGATTTTTTTTAAATGAGGACACATTAAGAGATGTTCGGAATAATACCAAACATACTAACATTTGCTTTATAGGGTCCAGAGAAAGAAAAAAGAGAGAAAGAGACAGAAACCTTACTTGATCAATAATAGCTGAAAACATTTACTAACCTGGAAAGGAAACAGACATGCATATCTAAGAAGAAAAGAGAGGCTCAAATGAGATGTACTCAAAGAAGTCCACAGGCTTCCCTTATGGCTCAGCTGGTAAAGAATCCACGTGCAATGCGGGAGACCTGGGTTTGATCCCTGGGTTGGAAAGATCCCCTCGAGAGGGGAATGGCTACCCACTCCAGTGTTCTGGTCTGGAGAATTCCATGGACTGTACAGTCCATGAGGTTGCAAAGAGTCGGACACAACTGAACAATTAACACACACAAAGGAAATTTTAACAAACATACAGGGGAAATTTACATTAATATAATAATAGTAGGGGAATTTAACACTCCACTTACATCAACAGATTATCCAAACAGAAAATCAATAAAGGAAAACTGGCCTTAATTGACAGGTTAGACCAAATAGACTTAGTAGATATTCGAATATGTATCTAAATAGATACAGCCCATCCAAAAGCAGCAAAATGCACATTGTTTTCAAGTGGACATAGAATATTTTCTAAGAAAGATTACGTGCCAGGTCATGAAAAAACTCTCAATAAGTATAAAAGATTGAAATCATATCAAGCATTTTTTTATGCTGACAGTGGTGAGACTAGAAATCAACTACAAGGGGAAAAAAATGCAAAAATCACAAACATGTGAATGCTGTGCAGTATTCTACAGAATAACCAATAGTTCACTAAAGAAATCAAAGAAAAAAATTTTTAAAACCTTGACAGGAAAGAAGAAAAACAATGATCAAAAATCTATAAGACAGAACAAAAACTTTTCTTAGAAGGAAGCTTTTAGTGATACAAGCCCACCTCAGGTCACAAGAAAAATACCAAATAAGCAACCTAATCTTACACTTAACAAACCAGAGAAAGAAGAAAGCACAAAATCAAAAGTTAGTAGAAGGAGGCTTCCAGTTCAAGATGGAGTAGAAGGATGTGCGCTAATCTCATTTGAAAGCATCAAAATTGCAACAAACTGTTGAACAACCATCAACAGGAGGATGCTGGAACCCACCAAAGAAAAAGATGTCTCACGCCCAAAGACAAAGAAGAGGTTGCAGTGAGAGAGTAGGAGGGGTGCATCATGATAAAATTAAATCTCATACCCATCAGTCTGTGACCCACAGACTGGAGAACAACCAGGCTTCCCAGCCTGGGGATCTGACAGGGCCAGGGAATCTGGCCTTGAGGGCCAGTGGGATTTGATTATAGGATTTCCAGAGGACTGGGGTAAACAGAGACTCCAGTCTGGAGGGCACTAAATTTTGCCTGCACTAAGACCCAGAGGAGAGGAGCAGGGACCCACAGGAAACTGAACCAAAACTACCTGCTAGTGTTAGAGGGCCTCCTGTGGAGGCGTTGGTTAGCAGGGACTCACTGAGGGACAGCGGCACTAGAAGGTTGCCCTTGGTGTAAACACTCTGGGAGTTCACAATTAACCCTACCATAGAGCTCATACACCCCAGGGCTCTGTCGCCCCAGGCTGAACAACTACTGGGGAGAGAGAGCAACCCCACCCATCATCAGATAATTGGATTAAAACTTTATTGAGCAAGGCCCTGCCCACCAGAGCAAGACCAAGTTTCTCCCATCACCAGTCCCTCCCATCAAGAAGCTTACACAAATCTCTTAGTCTCACCCATCAGAGGGCAGATAGAAGAAACAAGAGGCACAGCCTCACAGTGGCTAACACAAAATCCATATTACAGAAAGTTAATCATGAGGAAAAAGCAGAAAGTTTTATCCTGATGAAGGGACAAAATAAAACCCCAGAAAAACAACTAAATGAATTGGAGATAGGCAACCTTCCAGAAAAAGAATTCATAATAATGATAGTGAAGATGATCTAGGATCTCAGGGAAAGAATGGAGGCAAAGGTTGATAAGATTCCAGAAATGTTTACCAAAGACCGATAAGAACTAAAGAGCAAGCTGACAGGGATGAATAATACATGAGAAGGAATCAATAGGAAAATAACTGAGGCAGAAGAATGGATAGATGATCTGGAGGACAGAATGGAAGAAATCACTGTCATAGAATAGAATATAGAAAAAAGAACAAAAAGAAGTAAAGACAGCCCAAGAGACCTCTGGGACAATATTAAATGCACCAACATTCACATTATAGGGGTCCCAGAAGGAAAAACAAGAAAGGACTTGAGAAAATATTTGAAGAGATGATAGTTGAAAACTTCCTGAACATGGGCAAGAAAATAGTACACAAAGTCAGAAAAGCACAGAGTCCTAGGAAGGATAAACCCAAGGAGGAACACACCAAGACACATAGCAACCAAACTGACAAAAATTAAAAACAGACATAAAATAGTAAAACCAATAATGGAAAAACAACAAATAACATACAAGGGAACTCCCATCAGGCTATCAGCTGATTTCTCAACAGAAATTCTTCAAGTCAGAAGGGAATGGCATGATACATCTAAAGTGATGAAAGAGAAGAACCTACAGTCAAGAATATTCTACCCAGCAAAACTCTTCTTCACATTTGATGAAGAAATTAAAAGTTTTCCAGAGAAGCAAAAGTTAAGAGAATTCAGCACCACCAAACCAGGTTTACAACAACTGCTAAAGGAATTTCTCTAGGCAGGAAACACAAGAGGAGAAGACCTACAGAGAGAAAACCCCAAATAATTATCAGTATCGATATCAGTTCAGTTACTCAGTCATGTCCAACTCTTTGCAGCCCCATGGACTGCAGCACACCAGGCTTCGCCATCCTTCACCATCTCCCTGAGGTTTCTCAAACTCATATCCATTGAGTCAGTGATGCCATTCAACTACCTCATACTCTGTCGTTCCCTTATCTTCCTGCCTTCAATCTTACCCAGCATCAGGGTTTTTTTTCCAATAAGTCAGTTCTTCACATAAAGTGGCCAAAGCTTCAGCTGGAGCTTCAGCTTCAGCATCAGTCCTTCCAATGAATATTCAAGACTGATTTCCTATGGGATTGACTGGTTTGATATCCTTGCTATCCAAGGGAATCTGAAGAGTCTTCTCCAACACCACAGTTCAAAAGCATCAATTCTTTGGTGCTCAGCTTTCTTTATAGTCCAACTCTCATATCCATACATGACTACTAGAAAAACCGTAACTTTGACTAGACAAACCTTTGTCAGCAAAGCAATGTCTCTGCTTTTTAATATGTTGTCTAAGTTGGTCTTAGCTTTCCTTCCAAGGAGCAAGAGGCTTTTAATGTCATGGTTGTAGTCACCATCTGCAGTGATTTTGAAGCCCAAGAAAATAAAGTCTATCACTGTTTCCATTGCTTCCCCATCTATTTGCCATGAGTGTTGAGACTAGATGCCATGATCTTTGTTTCCTGAATGTTGAGTTTTAAGCCAGCTTTTCACGCTCCTCTTTCACTTTCATCAAGAGGCCCTTTAATTCCTCTTCACTTTCTGCCGTAAGTGTGGTGTCATCTGCATATCTGAGGTTATTGATATTTCTCCCTGCAGTCTTGATTCCAGCTTGTGCTTCACCCAGCACAGCATTTTGCATGATGTATTCTGCATATAAGTTAAATCAACAAGGTGACAATATACAGTTTTGACCTGCTCCTTTCCTGATTTGGAACCAGTCTGTTGTTCCATGTTCAGTTCTAACTGTTGCTTCTTGACCTGCATACAGATTTCTCAGGAGGCAGGTAAGGTGGTCTGGTAGTCCCGTCTCTGGAAGAATTTTCCACAATTTGTTGTGATCCAACAGTCAAAGGGTTTAGGGTACTCAATAAAGCAGAAGTAGATGACTTTCTGGAACTCTCTTGCTTTTTCTATGATCCAACAGATGTTGGCAATTTGATCTTGATTCCTCTGTCTTTTCTAAATCCATTTTGAACATCTGGAAGTCTTTGGTTCACATACTTTTGAAGCCTTGCTTGGAGAATTTTGAGCATTACTTTGCCAGCATGTGAAATGAGTGCAATTGTGTCGTAGCTTGACCATTCTTTGGCAGTGCCTTTCTTTGGGATTGGAATGAAAACTGACCTTTTCCAGTCCTGTGGCCACTGCTGAGTTTTTCAAATTTGCTGACATATTGAGTGCAGCACTTTCACAGCATCATCTTTCAGGATTTGAAATAGCTCAACTGGAATTCCATCACCTCCACTAACTTTATTCTTAGTGATGCTTCTTAAAGACCACTTGACTTCGCACTCCAGGATGTCTGGCTCTAGGTGGGTGATCACACCATGGTAGTTTTCTGAGTAATGAAGATCTTTTTTGAATAGTTATTCTGTGTATTCTTGCCACCTCTTCTTAATATCTTCTGCTTTTGTTAGATCTATACATTTTTTGTCCTTTATTGTGCTCATCTTTACCTGAAATGTTCCCTTGGTATTTCTAATTTTCTTGAAGAGGTCTCTAGTCTTTCCCATTCTATTGTTTTCCTCTATTTCTTTGCATTGACCACTTAGGAAGGCTTTCTTATCTCTCCTTGCTATTCTTTGGAACTCTGCACTCAGATGGGTCATACAATATAGGATCATACAATACCAATAATTATCATAAATGAAATGCATTATATACACTAACCAAAAGATACAGACTGGCCGGGTGGCTGAAAATACATGCATGTATGCACTTCCACTTACCACACCACTTTTCTTGACCCTGCCATGTTGCATGTAGCTATTTTATATTGTTAAATTAATCATGTTCTCATTATGGCTTGCAATTGTAATTATATTGTATTTTTGTCTTGCTGTTGATTTGAAAACTGACAAACATCTTTTATTATTATGATTATGTAACTATTATTCACTTAATACCATTGTATCATGATTGGTCAACAGAAAAATAATAAAACTCTGTATCACAAAACCTAGGATCTAATAGAAAAACCTGCAATCACTTTTCAAAATCCAGATGCATATCAAAATTATCTTGAAATATTTTGAAAAATGTAAATATTCAGGTGTTGCTTGTTTACTCCAGGGCTCCAGATATGTATCTAATGAGCAGTCATGTTTAAAAACAACTTGACTATATGATGATCTTTTACTTTTACCTGGTTTGTTTCACTTTTTCTATTTCATATTCAGTGCTCACACTTCATTTAGTTTATGGTCTTCAAATTCTCCATCTTTTCATTTTTTTGATGTTCTTTCTCAAGCCTTATCATGTGTACATATATATATGTATGTATAATATATATATATTTTAGAAAACTTATGAATTTTGTCTAACTAAAAAAATTATGACATTTAAAAAAAAAGATGAAACACAAAAACATAGCATCGTAATAAGAAAATGGGTTAGAAAGTAAAAATTACAAGCGCAAATAAGATGGGTCCTTTGATCTGGATGTTTTGCCTGAGATCTCTGGACCAAACCTATTTTACAGATAATGAGCCAGAACCAAAAGCTGGGCATTTCTTGTGTTGTTTATTACACATTTCCTGGGTCTTCAGAATGTGGGGCCAGAGCCCCTCAAAGTGAGATCTAGTCTCAAGTACACTACTAACTCACCATGTCTTCTCTCCCTCTAATTGAGTTACAAAAACCACAGTATTATTTATATTGCTTGAACATGTTTTGTTAAACAATAAAATAAAGCTCATAAATTAACATACAGTCAATGATTTATGTCAGTTTCTTAGAAAATAAGTGTTGAGAAAATCTATTTCAAGCATTTTCTTTAACGTGCCAGTTATAACCAATGAAAAAGTTTATTTTTATCATTTTTAAGAAAATTACAAATTGAATTTTGTGCCAGTGAACAACAAGATTTGTATAGGCCATTTTATTGTCTCAGAATTTTATTATATTCCACTTTTAAAATAGGACTACATCAGAATACAATTTGTTTTCTCACATTTTGTATTAAAATCTCAAAAATGTCTTTTCAATGTTTAATGCACACTATAGTGTGACTCACAAAAAAAGAGCAAAGAAAACCATCAAATAAGAGAGGCATCTAATATAGATCAATGCAATCCTAAATCATTTGCTTTTTGCTCCTTAAGTGAGATAGAAAAGTGCAATAAATTTTGGAAACTATGTTACATTGTATAAGGTGTCACAAAGTCAAGAAGCTTGGAATAAATTTATTTCCAAGAGTCAATAAAAAATTTTTAAAATAGCACTGCCATTCCTGAATAAATAAATATGGCCCAAAAAAATGGTTATTTGTTACTTTGTTAAATATTATGCTCAATATATCTTTCTTCATTATCCTAATAACTTTTCAAGAGGAGAACCTTAAAATTTAAAACAATGGGTCTAATTGTTAACCTTAAAAAAATACAATAAATAATATTTTACTTGTTAGAATACTTCTTTTTCCAGGTTAGCACTTAGATTCATTGCTTTAAATTTTAGAATATTTCACCTGATATTTTATGAAACACTTTTAAATGTAATTAATATACTGTTTAAGCCTAAGTTTTCCCTATGTTCTCCAATTTCGTTTTCATAATGAAAAGAGTTCAGGCCAATCTTTTCACTTTATTTTTAATACCTAGAACCAAAATGAAGGTATTTTAAAATGAGGGGGAAAGAAGATTTCACAACCAGAATCTAGAGGAAATGTGAATAACAGATGATTCATGTTAAATATATTTATTGTAACCAGCTAGAAAAAAAAACATTGTTTCAAAGAATTATCTGTTCAGCCAGAAAAAATCACATTTGTTTGGTTTTTTTTAGGCATTAAATTTCACCATACTTACTCTCTTTTGAATTATTTTTTGCCTGTGCTTCCTATTAGTTTCTTTTTGACTTTTCTTTGACTTCTTTTTCTGCATAAGATATCTCTCAAGGCTCATAAGAAGCACTATTATTAAAAAGAATACTAAATGTGGGGTTAAAATTTCTGGATTTAAGACTGAATTTTAAAGGAAAATTACCTTGCCTTACATTTACATCCACAGTACATTTAGAATTGATATTCGTGTTAGGTAGAGATACGGATCAAGATTTATTTTTTTTCCCTGTATGTTATGCAAATTGACTCAGCATTATTTTTCAAAAAGTCTACTCTTCCCCTACATTTGTGGTCAATTTCTGTCACAAGCTAAATGAGCAAATGTATTTCGCTCTGTTTATGAATTCTTACTCTCTCTATTTGATATATGTGTCTATGCTTGCATCGAGACATAACACTGAAAAGAATCGTGTCAGACTCTTTGTGACCCCATGGATTGTAGCCTGCCAGGCCCCTCTATCCATGGGATTTTCCAGGCAAGAAAACTGGAGTGGGTTGCCATTTCCCTCCCCAGGGGATCTTCCCAACCCAGGGATGGAACCCTGGTCTCCCGCACTGCAGGCAGACCCTTTACCACCTGAGCCACCAGGGAAGCCCACAAAATCACTGCAGATGGTGACTGCAGCCATGAAATTAAAAGACACTTAATCCTTGGAAGAAAAGCCATGACCAACCTAGACAGCATATTAAAAAGCAGAGACATTACTTTGCCAACAAAGGTCCATCTAGTCAAGGTTATGGTTTTTTCCAGTAGTAATGTATGGATGTGAGAGTTGGACTATGAAGAAAGCTGAGCACCGAAGAATTGGTGCCTTTGAACTGTGGTGTTGGAGAAGACTCTTGAAAATCCCTTGGACTGCAAGGAGACCCAACCAGTCCATCCTAAAGGAAATCAGTCCTGAATATTCATGGGAAGGACTGATGTTGAAGCTGAAACTCCAATACTTTGGCCACCTGATGTGAAGAACTGACCCATTGAAAAGACCCTGACGCTGGGAAAGATTGAAGGCAGGAGGAGAAGGGAACCACAAATGATGAGATGGTTGGATGGCATCACTGACTCAATGGACATGAGTTTGAGTAAGCTCCTGGAGTTGGTGATAGACATGGAGGCCTGGAGTGTTTCAGTCCAAGGGGTTGCAAAGAGTCGGACACAACTGAGTGACTGAACTGAACTGAACTGAAATGATTATAATCTTATAATAGGTCTCTGTATCTGATAGTATTAGTGCTCCACCTCTGTTCTTCAAGATTTTTTTTGGATATATTTGGCTTTTTATTTCCACATAAAGTTTAGGACCAACTTTTCGTGTTCCAAGACAAAAAAATAGCTTTCAAGGAATTTTACTGAAACTGTGTTGAATATTTAGATCAATGTCGAGAAAAGTGATGTCTTTATTATGGGATATTCCACTATTTATTTCAACCTCTAATTTATCTCCACAATGTTTTGTCATTTTCAGTGTAGAGGGCTTTTACATCTTTTCATTCACTCTATCTCTAGGCATATGATAAAATGTATGTTATTGTAAATAGTGCAATTTCAAGCTTTTCACTTCTGTTTGTTTTTACCTGGTATAATTGTTTCTTTTAAAAATTGATCCAGTATTCAATTTGAATAGCCTATCTACAAAACATTTTAGGTTTTCTTTTTTTACACATACTGTCATAACAACTGCAAATAATGGTGTTTAAAAACCTCTAATTTTAACATAATTTTGGACTTACAAAAAAGTTTCAAGAATATTTTTTTAAAAAACTAGTAGATTCTTTGCCAAGATTTTCAAATGCTAACATTTAACAAAGTTTGCTTAATCATTCCCCTTTTAATGTATATATACATATGTTTTTCTGAACCATTTGAGTATAAGATGCAAAGCATAATGCCTTTTGGCCCTAAATATGTCACAATAAATTTCTTAAAAATCAAAGGCAGCACAATGATCAAATTCCAGAAAATAGCATTGATAAAAAATTTTAATAAATATAATACTATCAGCTAAAAAGAAAGTTAGTAAAAGGAAAGATGTAAAAATCCTAGTAGAAGTAAATGAAACAGAGACTTAAAAATCAATAGAAAAAGCTAATGAAACTAAGAGATGTTTCTGTGAAAAGATAAACAAAAAGCAATAAATATTTAGGCTAGACTTACGAAGAAAAAAAAAAGAAAGAAAGAGAGACAGAGCATCCAAATAAATAAATAAAACTATAGTGTCTTTGGGCTTCCCTGGTAGCTCAGTTGGTAAAGAATCTGCCTGCAATGCAGGAGACCTGGGTTTGATCCCTAGGTTTGGAAGATCCCCTGGAGGAAGGCAACGCACACCAGCATTCTTGCCTGGAGAATCCCCATGGACAGAGGAGCCTCATGGTCTATAGTCCATGGGGTCACAAAGAGTTGGACATGACTGACAAAGCACATACTGACTTTAAACTATACTATAAAGCTTCAGTAGTCAAAACAGTATGTTACTGGCACAAAAAACAGACATATAGATCAATGGAACAGACTAGAGAGCCCAGAAATGAACCACACTTAAATCGACAACTAATATATACATGGGAGATAAGAAAACCACTTTAATAAATGCTGTCAGGAAAACTGGGCAAAAGAATTTAATTGAACTACTCTCACATAATATAGAAAGATAAACTCAGAACAGATTAAAGACTTAAATGTAAGACCTAAAACTATAAAACTGTTAGAAAAAAATAGGCAGTACACACTTTGACACTGGTCTTAACAGTATTCCATTTTATATGTAGATATATATATATATATATATATATATATATATAAACAAGATTCTATTTATATATATTCTATTTTATATATATACATATATATATGTTTCTCCATAAACAAGAGAAACAAAATCAAATGTAAACAAATGGGACTACATTAAACTAAGAAGGTTTTGCACAGTACAGGAGACTACCAGTAAAACAAAAAAGCCCTCTCTTAAACAGGAGAAGAGTTTTGCAAATGATATATCTGATAAAAAGTTAATATTCAAACTGCATCAAAAACTCATATAGCTCAACATCAAAAAGACCAACAACCCAATTAAAAAGTGGGCAGAAGACTTGAATAGACATTTTTCCAAAGAAGACATACATATGGCCAACAGGTGTGTGAAAAGGTATTCAACATCACTAATCACCTGGTAAATGTGAATCAAAGCTACAATGAGGTATCACCTCATACCTGTTGGAATGCCTGTTATTAAAAAGCAAATAAGTGCTAGCAACAAGAATGTGGAGAAAAGGGAATCCTATTGCACTGTTAGTGAGAACACAAATTGGTACAGTCACTATGGAAAAGATGGTAGAGGTTCCTCAAAAAATTAAAAATAGAATTACTGCACCACCTAGCAATATAACTTCTGGGTATTTATGTGAAAAAATTGAAAACAGTACTTCAAAAAGATATACGTACCTATGTGCTCATTGCAATGTTATTTACAATAGCCAAGGTATGAAAGCAATCTAAGTGCCTATCAACAGAAAAATGGATAAAGAAGATATAGTGTGTGTGTGTGTGTGTGTGTGTGTGTGTGTGTGTGTAATGGAATATTACTCAATCATACGAAAAGAATGAAATCTTGCCACTTGTGACATGGATGGACATACAGAGTATTATATGAAGTAAAATAAGTCAGACAGAGAAAGACAAATAAAGTGTTATTTTACTTGCTTGTAAGATGTTTAAAAAAAAAACAGTGTAACTAAACAGAAACAGAGTTATAGATACAGACTATAAATATGTGGTTGACTGCTAGAGGGGCGCATTGTGGGGAGAGAAGGAAAATAGGTGCAGGAGGTTAAAAGTGTCCAAATTTCCAGTATCAAAATAAATGAGTTACAGGTATAAAATATACAATGTGGGGATTGTAGTAAATAATTATGTAATGTCTTTGTACAGTAACAGATGGTAACCAGACTTATGATGATTAGTTTGAAATGTATAGAAATATCAAATCACTATGCTGTGTAACAGGAGCTAACAGTATCCTAGGTCAATTAGACTCAAAAAATATAAACAAACTCATAGGAAAAGATATGTGACCTGTGGTTACCAGGGTTAGGGGATTGGAATTGGACAAAGAGAATCAGGAGGTACAAACTTCCAGTTATAAGATAAATAATTAGTAGGAAAGTAATGTACAATGTGATAAATATATTTAACACTGGTGTATTTACATATGACAGTTGTTAAGAGAGTATATCCTGAGAGTTCTTGTCACAGGGAAAATAATTTCTTCTATTTCTTATATTTTATATCTATATGAGATGATGGATGTTCAATAAACCTGTGGTAATCATTTCATGATGTATTTAAGTCAAATCATTATGCTATCCTCCTTAACCTTATGGAGTACTATATGTAAATTATATCTCAACAGAACTGGGAGAAAAAAACATAATGTAAAAATGAATAAATAAGTCACAAGGAAGTATGTATAGCACAGAGATGTAGTCAATAATATTATTTGTGTATGAGGCATAATCTACAGAAATATAAAATCACTATTTTGTACAAATGAAATGTAATAATGTATATAATAATATAATATTGTAAGCTAATTATATGTTGATTTAAAAAATTGTGATCTTGAATTTTCCAAGAGTCTGACACCATTTTCAATTATATCAATTCAAAATGAAGTTGTTTTCATTACAAGAAAATAATTATAACTATGTATGATGATGCATGTTAACTAGACTTATTGTCAAGTCCATTTTGAAAAGTACACAAACACTGAATCATGTTTGTACACCTAATACTAATACAGCATTCTATTCAGTTATATCTAAATTTTTAAAAATAAAATATTGAGTTATGTTCTAATAAATGAATTTGCAGAAGATCAAATCATAAGACAACTCTTATGGTTGATCAAATTTCACATTATTAAAGTATTCTTTGAATAGAATTATGATACTATAACATACTTGTTAAATTATTTTGTTATTTTGCATCACAATTGCCCATACATTTTATAACTAATAAAAGTATTTTTAAAGAAAACACCATTACACTTTAATACCTTTAATTACATATTTCCTGCATTTTGAACACAAATGCCTACTTTTTTTTTTTTTTGCAGTGGTCTGGTACCTAACCAGCAATATCTCCAAGGTATGTTTGTATAATTTATTTTACTTATCTTTATTTTTTAAATGTTTTATTTATTTTTTCAATTAATTTCATTATTTTAATTGGAGGATAATTACGTTACAGCATTGTGGTGGTTTTTGCCATACATCAACATGAATCAGCCATGGGTGCACAGATGTCCCCCCATTCTGAAACCCCTACCCTCTTCCCTCCACACCCCATCCTCTGGTTTATCCCAGACATCCGGGTTTGAGTGCCCTACTTCATGCATTGAACTTGCACTAGTCATCTATTTCACATATGGTGATACACATATTTCAATGCTATTCTCTCAAATCATCCCACCCTCACCTTCTCCCATATAGTCCAAAAGGCTATTCTTTACATCTGTGTCTCTTTTGCTGCCTTGCATACAGGATTGTTGTTCAGTTTGGTTCTATTTGTCACTTAGACCCAAATGATCACGATGGTGTGATCACTCACCTAGAGCCAGACATCCTGGAGTGCGAAGTCAAGTGATCTTTAAGAAGCATCACTAAGAACAAAGTTAGTGGAGGTGATGGAATTCCAGTTGAGCTATTTCAAATCCTAAAAGATGATGCTGTGAAAGTGCTGCACTCAATACGTCAGCAAATTTGGAAAACTCAGCAGTGGCCACAGGACCAGAAAACATCAGTTTTCATTCCAATCCCAAAGAATGCTCAAACTACCACACAACTGCACTCATCTCACATGCTAGTAAAGTAATGCTTAAAATTCTGCAAGCCAGACTCCAAAAATACGTGAACCGTGAACTTCCAGATGTTCAAGATGGCTTTAGAAAAGGCAGAGGAATCAAGATGAAATTATCAACATCCATTGAATCATAGAAAAAGAAAGAGAGTTCCAGAAAAACATTTATTTCTGCTTTATTGACTATGCCAAAGCATTTGACTGTGTGGATCACAATAAACTGTGGAAAATTCTGAAAGAGATGGGAATACCAGACCACCTGACCTGCCTCTTGAGAAACCTGTATGCAGGTCAGAAAGCAACAGTTAGAACTGGACGTGGAACAACAGACTGGTTCCAAATAGGAAAAGGAGTACATCAAGGTTATATATTGTCACCCTGCTTATTTAACTTACATGCAGAGTACATCATGAGAAATGCTGGGCTGGAGGAAGCACAAGCTGGAATCAAGATTGCCAGGAGAAATATCAATAACCTCAGATATGCAGATGACACCACCCTTATGGCAGAAAGTGAAGAAGAACTATAGAGCCTCTTGATGAAAGTGAAAGAGAAGAGTGAAAAAGTTGGCTTAAAGCTCAACATTCAGAAAACTAAGATCATGGCATCTGGTCCCATCATTTCATGGGAAATAGATTGGGAAACAGTAGAAACAGTGGCTGACTTAATTTTTTCAGCTCCAAAATCTCTGCAGATGGTGATTGCAGCCATGAAATTAAAAGACACTTACTCCTTGGAAGGAAAGTTATGACCAACATAGACAGCATATTAAAAAGTAGAGACATTACTTTGCCAACAAACATCTGTCTAGTCAAGGTTATGGTTTTTCCAGTAGTCATGTATGGATGTGAGGGTTGGACTACGAAGAAAGCTGAGCGCTGAAGAATTGATGCTTTTGAACTGTGATGTTGGAGAAGACTCTTGAGAGTCCCTTGGACTGCAAAGAGATCCAACCAGTCCATCCTAAAGCAGATCAGTCCTGGGTGTTCATTGGAAGGACTGTTGTTGAAGCTGAAACTCCAATATTTTGGCTACCTGATGCAAAGAGCTGACTCATTTGAAAAGACCCTGATGTTGGGAAAGATTGAAGGCGGGAGGAGAAGGGGATGACAGAGGATGAGATGGTTAGATGGCATCACCGACTCAATGGACATGAGTTTGTGTAAACTCCGGGAATTGGTGATAGACAGGGAGGCCTGGCGTGCTGCGGTTCATGTGGTCGCAAAGAGTTGGACATGACTGAGCGACTGAAATGAACTGAACTGAACTGATTTTGGTCATACCCGAATGTTCTAGTGGTTTTCCCTACTTTCGTCAATTTAAGTCTGAATTTTGCAATAAGGAGTTCATGATCTGAGCCACAGTCATCTCCCAGTCTTGTTTTTCCTGACTGTATAGTGCTTCTCCATCTTTGGCTGCAAAAAATATAATCAGTCTGATTTTGGTATTGACCATCTACTGATGTCCATGGATAGAGTCTTCTCTTGTGTTGTTGGAAGAGGATCATCATTATTGTTTTCCAAAATTCCATAAATATGCCTTAATATACTACTTTGGTGTTTCCCTTTCTGTCTTACTTTACTTTGTATCAGGAAAGAAGTACATCATGGCTGAGTATTGACACCCTGCTTATTTAACTTATATGCAGAATATATCACACAAAATGCTGGGCTGGATGAAGCACAAGCTGTAATTAAGATTGCTGGGAGGAATAGCAATAGCCTCAGATATGCAGATGACACCACTCTTATTGAAGAAAGCAAAGAAGAACTAAAAAGTCCTTGGATGAGGGTGAAAGTCTCACATTTTTCATGAGACTAAAAATGTCGACTTAAAACTCAACATTCAGAAAACTAAGATCATGGTATTCGGTCTCATCACTTCATGGCAAATAGATGGGGAAACAATGGAAGCAGTGACAGGCTTTATTTTCGTGGGCTCCAAAATCACCAAAGATGGTGACTGCAGCCATGAAATTAAAAGATGTTTGCTTCTTGGAAGAAAAGCTATGACAAATCTAGACAGCATATTAAAAAGCAGAGATATCACTTTGCCAAAAAAGGTCCATCTAGTCAAAGCTATGGTTTTTCTAGTAGTCATGTATGGATGTGAGAGTTGGACTATAAAGAAAGCTGAGCACCAAGAAACTGAAGCTGTTGAACTGTGGTGTTGGAGAAGACTCTTGAGAGTCCCTTGAACTGCAAAAAGATCCAATCAATCAATCATAAAGGAAATCAGTCCTGAATGTTCACTGGAAGAACTGATGCTGAAGCTGAGACTCCAATACTTTGGCCACCTGATGCAAAGAACTGACTCATTGGAAATGACCCTGATGCTGAGAAAGATTGAAAGCAGGAGCAGATGGGGACAGTGGAGGATGGGATTGTTGGATGCCATCATGGACTTGGACATGATTTTGAGTAAGCTCTGGGTGTTGGTGATGGACAGGGAAACCAGGCGTGCTGCAGTCCATTGGATCACAAAGAGTCAGACATGACTGAGTGACTGAACTTCCTCTGTATAATAGGCTCCAGTTTCATGCACTTCATTAGAACTGACTCAAATTTGTTCTTTTTCATAGCTGAGTAATATTCCATTGTGTATATGTACCACAACTTCCGTATCCATTCATCTGCCAATGGACATCTAAATTGCTTCCATGTCCCAGCTATTGTAAACAGTGCTGTGATGAACATTGGGGTAGACACATGTCTCTCAATTCTGGCTTGCTTGGTGTGTACTCTCAGCAGTGGGATTACTGGGTCATCCATCAGTTCTATTTCCAGTTTTTTAAGTAATCTCCACACTGTTTTCCATAGTGACTGTACAAGTTTGCACTCTCACCAACAGTGTAGGAGGGTTCCCTTTTCTCCCCACCCTCTCCAATATTCATTGTTTGTAGACTTCTTGATGCTGGCCATCCTCACTGGTGTGGGATGATACCTCATTGTGGCTTTGATTTGCATTTCTCTAATATGAGTGATGTTGAGCATTTTTTCCTGTGTTTATTATCCATCTATATGTCTTCTTTGGAGAAATGTCTCTTTAGTCCTTTGGCCCACTTTTTGATTGGGTTGTTCGTTTTTCTGGTATTGAGCTGCATGAGCTGCTTATATATTTTGGAGAGTAATTCTTTATCAGTTGTTTCACTTGCTATCATTTCTTGCATTCTGAAGGCTGCCTTTCACCTTGTTTACAGTTTCCTTCATTGTGCAAAAGCTTTTAAGTTTAATTAGGTCCCATTTGTTTATTTTTGTTTTTATTTCCATTACTCAAGATGGTGGGTCATAGAGGATCTTGCTGTGATTTATGCTGCCTATGTTTTCCTCTAAGAGTTTTATATTTTCTGGTCTTAAATTTATGTCTTTAATCCATTTTGAGTTTATTTTTCTGTATGGTGTTAGAAAGTGTTCTAGTTTCATTCTTTTACAGGTGCTTGACCAGTTTCCCCAGCACCACTTGTTAAAGTGATTGCCTGCTCTGCATTGTATATTTTTGCCTCTTTTTGTCAAAGATAAGGTGTCCATAAGTCCATAGATTTATCTCTGGACTTTCTGTTTTGTTCCATTGATCAATATTTCTGTCTTTCTTCCAGTACCATAGTCTCTTTATGACTGTAGTTTTGTAGTTATAGTCTGAAGTCATGAAGGTTGATTCCTCCAGTTCCATTCTGCTTTCTTGAGACTGCTTTGACTATTCAAGGTTTTTGTATTTCCATACAAATTGTGAAATTATTTGTTCTAGTTCTGTGAAAAATACCGTTGGTAGCTTGATAGGGATTACATTGAATCTACAGATTGCTTTGGGTCCTATACTCATTTTCACTATATTTATTTATTTATTTATTTATTTATTTATTTATTTATTTATTTAGTGGAGTGCAGTTTATTATGCTGGCAGGCCCAAGGCAGAGTCTCCTCTTAGCTAAGGACCCTGACCAGTTTTTCTGAAAACCTTTACTATATTGATTCTTACAATCCATGAACACAGCATATTTCTCCATCTATTTGTGTCATCTTTGATTTCTTTCATCAATGTTTTCTATATATAGGTCTTTTGTCTCTTTAGGTAAATTTATTCCTAAGTATTTTATTCTTTTTGTTGCAGTGGTGAATGGGATTGTTTCCTTAATTTTTCTTTCTGCTTTTTTGATTGTTACTATATAGGAATGCAAATGATTTCTCTGTATTAATTTTATATCCTGCAACTTTACTGTGTTCATTGATTAGCTCTAGTAATATCTTTAGAGTTTTCTATATAGAGGATCATGTCATCTGCAAAAGTGAGGGTTTTACTTTTTCTTTTCCAATCTGGATTCCTTTTATTTCTTTTTCTTCTCTGATTGCTATGGCTAGGACTTCCAAAACCATGTTGAATAGTAGTGGTGAGAGTGGGCACCCTTTGAACACAAATGCCCACATTTTTATTTTGCACTGCATATTATGTAGCTGTTCCAGGTATATTTCTTCTCTATATGGATAAGCTCTGGTGATGTCATTCACCAATTTTCTTTGACTTGTCTGCCCACTAAGGAAGGGGTTGGATGATCTTTACAGTGTCTCCACAGTGACTTGAATTGAATATTTCCATTTGAGCTCTAGCATGTTAGTTGGGATTATCAGAAGACAATTTTCAGATCTACAAAATGTTGTTAGTACATTTGTCTTTCTTGCAAAAGCAGAATTGAATAAGAAAATGATATTCAGTATGTACAGTATAATTTGTGGTATATTAGTGAGTGGAAGGCAATAGTGGAGTTTAGTTAGAGGGAGTGCAAACTCATTCAGTGTAATATGACCTTTCTCAAGAAGGGTGCCAATTACAGAACAGACCCAACTACTATATCTATATAGAAGGAAGGGCTTTTGTTAGTGAAAGAAGCATAAAGCAAGCAAGTGCTCCTAATGTTTGTTTGCACAGCATTCATTTTCCTATGTACAATCACAAGCCTATTTCTAGGACAAGGAAATACATTTGTTTTTGTTGCTATTCCTTAGGTGAAAAGCAGAGCTATGAGTATCTTTTTGAACATAAAAAATTCTGCATTATCTTTAATTCACTTGATAAACAAAAGAGTTTAAATTATAGAGCCTTGCAATTTCATTAAATACCCGTTGATGAATGCCAATTCTTCTGTGAGCTTATCTTCCCCCTCCTTTTTCTGTTAGAATGCCTCTTTAATTTATCCTGTTAGGCTAACCAATGAAAATAAATGACAAAACTGCTTAAGTTAAATTTCTGGAGTCCAATGCTATATATTCCATTTTGTTAGCATGTCATTTCTTCCCTTTAACAGAATTCATAGAATATTTGTGGATAATTTGTTTCACTCTGTTTTTTAAAAGAGAGAGAGAGACCTAGCAAGGCAGATTTTCAATAGATTACTGCGCTTCTGAAATTTAATAAGAATTAAACAAGATGATTGTTTAGAAAATAATACACAAGTCAGTGGGTTAAAAATAAATATTTTTGTTAATGATTACAACTGGTTCTACTAGCACCTCCCTGCCAAGTGTAATTAGTTTTGGAGTGATTCCAAATGGCTTCCTTTAAGGTTAAAATAATTTCAATGCTATGCCAGCTTTCCAAATTTAAACAATTTATTAGCAATATTGATCTGAATTCAAATGAACTACAAGATAGAGGGTATCTACCAGTTTCCACTTAGGATGAATGTATTTTAAAAGGAGCTATTTACCATTTGGGGTAAATAACCATAACTCTATAGTATTAAAGGATTCATTTTAGCTCTATTTCCATTTTAAAACTATTTTTGTTTCAGAAGCTCCTTATTAAAACTCACAATGAATACACTTAAAATACCAATCTAAAAAATTTCTTTGAGATTATAACTTTAAAAAACATTCTTTCTATTTCCCTTTTTAATACTACAGTAAATTTTTAGAATGCAAAAGGAGACTGAAGACAACACACGTGGCAAAGCCAAAAAGAGAGCTTAAGCCAACATGAATAATGCCACACATAGCTGCAAATATTCCATAGTTCTAGCTGCAGCTAGATATGAAATTGAAAATGTTTCTATTTCAATTGTTTCCCATGCCCCTAATTTTCTTTTTAAAAAGTGGTTATTATAATAAATGTACAGTCTTTACAGAGGTAGAGAGAATAGCATAAGGAACCTACATGCTCAGCACCCAGGTTCACAAATCGTCAACATCTGTCCAGCCTCATTTCATCTCTGTTTCCACTCTCCCACCTCAATCCCACATGGTTATTTTGCAGCAAATCTCAGACAACTTATCATCTTATAAGTACATGTGTTAGTATGAATTGCTAAAAGATAACTCTTAAAAAGTATAATCTAGACAGTTATTACTCTAAAATATTAATGATTTTTAAATATCACCATATATCCAGGCAGTGATTAAATTTCTCTAATAATTATCTTACAAATGTTTTTTAACAGTTGTTTTGCTCAAATCAGAAATTAAACCAATTCAACACATTTAATTTGCTTGAGAAATCTCTTAAGTCATTTTAGATCTATAGTTCCTCTTACTTCCTCTTGTTTTTTCCTTGCAGTATATTTATTGGCATAACTGGGTCATTTTATTTAGAGTTTCACACATTCTGGATTGTGCTAATTGTTATGCCGAGGTTATCAGTTGACTTGTATTTTTGTTTCCTGTATTTACTATAAACTGTAAGAGGCTAGACCTAGAGGCTTGGTCAGATCAGTTTCTGATTCCCCTCCACCACCACCACCCCAATTGCCACCCCCAGGCTTGAGTGCTTTGTAAAAGGTTTATTGTACTTCCATCATGAGAATGTCTGCTTTTCTGCTGTGTGGAACTAAAGTTGGTTCTGGTGTTGTCAGGCTGATCCATCTTAATCAGCCTTTGAAAATTTTAGCAGCCATTGTGGATCATTGCCCTAGATCCATTATTTCAAAAGAAAGAGAAATGTAACTTTTAAAATACATTTATAAGAAGCAGGGTGTGGGTATGATGTCTGACAAAACTGTGCCATCTCCCTGTAAAGTCTGATCATCACAGGAGTCTTCACTAAGTTGGTAAGCACACAGCATTGGCCAGGACACTGTGCAAAAGCAAGACTTACTGTGGGAGGATGCAAGGATGACCCAGACCCAAAATGGAAAAAGCAACGGTCAAGCCTTCAGCACATGCTGTACTAACTGTAATTTTTAACAATAACATTTGTAGGGAAAAGAATAGAGAAACACCACTGAAATATACCTATCCTTGCTTTCAGCCCATTTATCCATTGAGGCTCAAGAGTAGTGGGAAATAACCCCACTCCTTGACCCTCAACCTGATCACTGTTGATAACGTTCATTTCCCAACCCTGAAGGAATGGGGAGGAAGGCCAAAATCAGGAGGAAAGAGGTGGGAAGGGCAATTCCAGACCAATAGCTTTGGGTACCTACCGTTCACTTGGATTTTAGTCCCCACATTTTTTAAACTAAATTTTGTATGATCTGTGAAAGAATCAAATTTAGTAGCTTTATGAAAAGTTGGGATGAGTATGAATTCTTTAGAATCTTGCCTTAACTCATAGTTTATCATGCCTGCTACATTATAATTGATTTGTAGGAGCAAATGTAATGGAACACTATACTGGCATGTTAGTAAGGGTTTTCTTTGACTCCCTCTCAACTAATGAAGGAAAGTGCTGATCCCCTAGAGATTGTCATGTTGGCCCGATATGTTAAACATGAACTTCATGACGGCAATAGACTCCACACAGGCAAGCCCTTTTGATACCCAGTGTGATTTTGATAATGTGATAGATGGATGAAAATGTCTTCCGTGGAAGATTATTTGCCTGTGTGTGTGTGTAATTTGTGTCAAAGACTAATGTAGCATGAAAAAAGCAAGAAAGAATTTCAACTGGATTAATAGAAGGATTTAGCTCTTCTGTGGTGGCTTTCATTTTTAAAATTCTTTGCTAAACATTAACTAATCCATCTGGTAATCCAGGGAGGCCAACATGCTGCTACACTGGGTTATTTTAGAGTTTGGAAAAAGAGATTTAGCTTCCATTTCATGTTTTTGTGCCCTGATTTCTCTCTTTCCCAGTTCTATTTATACATTGGAAGGCTTTAGAAGTCAGAGTCTCCTGATACTTTGTAATTTCTCAAGGGAGGAACAAGCATTTTTCTGTGTAAAGATTAATCACTAAAGACATGACTTTAAGTGCTCTGATTCTGTGATAACAAACAGTAAAAGTAAACACCTATGAAAATAGAAATCCTGATTTATGAGCACTTTTCCTAATAAAAATGAACAATGGATGAGATAGATGCAAAAATGTCAATACAGTAACTATAACTCTATTGACCTAGAATGTTTTGCAAGTGATATGTGGGCTATATCGATGAGATTTTCCTTCAAGAGATTTTATAACCCCAGTTATGTCCTTAGATTTTTAAAAAGTAGGTACATACAGCTGATTGTTTTTCAATTGCTAGGTCATGTATGACTCTTTGCTCTCTAAAGGATTCTCAAGACTCTTCTCCAGCATCACACTTAGAAACAATCAATTATTTGGCCCTCAGCCTTCTTTATGATCCAACTCTCACATTCATACATGACTACTGAAAAGACTATAGCTTTGACTATAGGGACCTCTAAAGGGAAAATAATGTCTCTGCTTTTTAATACACTGTCTCAGTTCAGTTCAGTACAGTCGCTCAGTCGTGTCTGGCTCTTTGTGGCCCCATGGACTGCAGCATGCCAGGCTTCCCTGTTCATCACCAAATCCTGGAGCTTACTCAAACTCATGTCCATTGAGTCAGTGATGCAATCCAACCATCTCATCCTCTGTCTCCCCTTCTCCTCCAACCTTCAATCTTTCCCAGCATCAGGGTTTTTTCAAATGAATCAGTTCTTCGCATCAGGTGGCCAAAGTATTGGAGTTTCAGCTTCAGCATCAGTCCTTCCAATGAATATTCAGGACTGATTTCCCTTAGGATAGACCGGCTGGATCTCCTTGCAGTACAGGGGACTCTCAAGAGTCTTCTCCAACACCACAGTTCAAAAGCCTCAATTCTTTTGTGCTCAACTTTCTTTATAGTCCAACTTCTACATCCATACCTGACTACGGGAAACACAATAGCTTTCACTAGATGGACTTTGTTGGCAAAGTAACGGCCAACCTACACAGCATATTAAAAAGCAGAGACTTTTGCATCTATGTTCATCAGTGATATTGGCCTGTAGTTTTTTTGTGTGTGGGTGTGTGGCATCTTTGTCTGGTTTTGGAATTAGGGTGATGGTGGCCTCATAGAATGAGTTTGGATGTTTACCTTCATCTGCAATTTTCTGGAAGAGTTTGAGTAAGGTAGGTGTTAGCTCTTCTCTAAATTTTTGGTAGAATTCAGCTGTGAAGCCATCTGGTCCTGGGCTTTTGTTTGCCGGAAGATTTTTGATTACAGTTTTGATTTCCTTGCTTGTGATGGGTCTGTTAAGATCTTCTATTTGTTCCTGTTTCAGTTTTGGAAGGTTATACTTTTCTAAGAATTTGTCCATTTCATCCAAGTTGTCCATTTTATTGGCATAGAGCTGCTGGTAGTAGTCTCTTATGATCCTTTGTATTTCAGTGTTGTCTGTTATGATCTCTCCATTTTCATTTCTAATTTTGTTAATTTGGTTCTTCTCTCTTTGTTTCTTAATAGTCTTGCTAATGGTTTGTCAATTTTGTTTATTTTTTCAAAAAACCAGCTTTTAGCTTTGTTGATTTTTGCTATAGCCTCTTTAGTTTCTTTTGCATTTATTTCTGCCCTAATTTTTAAGATTTCTTTCCTTCTGCTAATCCTGGGGTTCTTCATTTCTTCCTTCTCTAATTGCTTTAGGTGTAGAGTTAGGTTATTTATGTGGCTTTTTTCTTGTTTCTTGATGTAAGCCTGTAATGCTATGAACCTTCCCCTTAGCACTGGTTTTACAGTGTCCCATAGGTTTTGGGTTCTTGTGTTTTCATTTTCATTCATTTCTATACATATTTTGATTTCTTTTTTGATTTCTTCTGTGATTTGTTGGTTATGGCTATTCTACCCAAAGCAATCTATAGATTCAATTCAATCCCTATCAAGCTACCAACGGTATTTTTCACAGAACTAGACCAAAGAATTTCACAATTTGTATGGAAATACAAAAAACCTCGAATAGCCAAAGTAATCTTGAGAAAGAAGAATGGAACTGGAGGAATCAACCTGCCTGGCTTCAGACTCTACTACAAAGCCACAGTCATCAAGACAGTATTGTACTGGCACAAAGACAGAAATATAGATCAATGGAACAGAATAGAAAGCCCAGAGATAAATCCACGAACCTATGGACACCTTATCTTTGACAAAGGAAGCAAGGATATACAATGGAAAAAAGACAACCTCTTTAACAAGTGGTGCTGGGAAAACTGGTCAACCACTTGTAAAAGAATGAAACTAGAACACTTTCTAACACCATACACAAAAATAAACTCAAAATGGATTAAAGATCTAAATGTAAGACCAGAAACTATAAAACTCCTAGAGGAGAACATAGGCAAAACACTCTCTGACATAAATCACAGAAAGATCCTCTATGACCCACCTCCCAGAATATTGGAAATAAAAGCAAAACTAAACAAATGGGACCTAATGAAACTTAAAAGCTTTTGCACTACAAAGGAAACTATAAGTAAGGTGAAAAGACAGCCCTCAGATTGGGAGAAAATAATAGCAAATGAAGCAACAGACAAAGGATTAATCTCAAAAATATACAAGCAACTCCTTCAGCCCAATTCCAGAAAAATAAATGACCCAATCAAAAAATGGGGCAAAGAGCTAAACAGACATTTCTCCAAAGAAGACATACAGATGGCTAACAAACACATGAAAAGATGCTCAACATCACTCATTATCAGAAAAATGCAAATCAAAACCACAATGAGGTACCATTACACGCCAGTCAGGATGGCTGCCATCCAAAAGTCTATAAGCAATAAATGCTGGAGAGGGTGTGGAGAAAAGGGAACTCTCTTACACTGTTGGTGGGAATGCAATCTAGTACAGCCACTATGGAAAACAGTGTGGAGATTTCTTAAAAAACTGGAAATAGAACTGCCATATGACCCAGCAATCCCACTTCTGGGCATACACACTGAGGAAACCAGATCTGAAAGAGACACGTGCACCCCAATGTTCATTGCAGCACTGTTTATAATAGCCAGGACATGGAAGCAACCTAGATGCCCATCAGCAGATGAATGGATAAGGAAGCTGTGGTACATATACACCATGGAATATTACTCAGCCGTTAAAAATAATTCATTTGAATCAGTTCTAATGAGATGAATGAAACTGGAGCCCATTATACAGAGTGAATTAAGCCAGAGAGATAAAGAACATTACCGCATACTAACACATATATATGGAATTTAGAAAGATGGTAATGATAACCTTACATGCAAAACAGAAAAAGAGACACAGAAGTACAGAACAGACTTTTGAACTCTGTGGGAGAATGTGAGGGTAGGATGTTTCGAAAGAACAGCATGTATATTATCTATGGTGAAACAGATCACCAGCCCAGGTGGGATGCATGAGACAAGTGCTCGGGCCTGGTGCACTGGGAAGACCCAGAGGAATCGGGTGGAGAGGGAGGTGGGAGGGGGGATCGGGATGGGGAATATGTGTAACTCTATGGCTGATTCATATCAATGTATGACAAAACCCACTGAAATGTTGTGAAGTAATTAGCCTCCAACTAATAAAAAAAAAATAAAAATAAAAAGCAGAGACATTACTTTGCCGAAAAAGGTCAGACTAGTCAAAGCTATGATTTTTCCAGTAGTCATGAATGGATGTAAGAGTTGGACTATAAAGAAAACTGAGCACAAAAGAATTGAGGCTTTTGAACTGTGGTGTTGGAGAAGACTCTTGAGAGTCCCTTGGACTTCAAGGAGATCCAACCAGTCCATCCTAAGAGAAATCAGTCCTGAATATTCATTGGAAGGACTGATGCTGAAGCTGAAGCTCCAATACTTTGGCCACCTGATGCAAAGAGCTGACTCATTTGAAAAGACCCTGATGCTGGGAAAGATTGAAGGTGGGAGAAGAAGGGGATGACAGAGCATGAGATGGTTGGATGGCATCACCGACTCAATGGATATGATTTTGAGTAAGCCCTGGGAGTTGGTGATAGACAGGGAAGCCTGGCATGCTGCAGCCCATGGGGCCACGAAGAGCCAGACACAACTGAGCAACTGAACTGAACTGAGGTTGGTCATAGTTTGCCTTCCAAGAAGCAAGTGTCTTTTAATTTCATGTCCTCAGTCACAATCTGCAGTGCTTTTGGAGCAAAAGAAAATAAAGTCTCACTGTTTCCATTGTTTTTCCAGCTATTTGTCTTGAAGTGATAAGACAGGATGCCATGATCTTAGTTTTCCGAATGTTGAGGTTTAAGCTAGGTTTTTCACTCTCCTCATTCACTTTCATCAAGAGGCTCTTTAGTTTTTCTTCACTTTCTGCCATAAGGGTGGTGTCATCTGCATATCTGAGGTTACTGATATTTCTCTAAGCAATCTTGATTCCAGTTTGTGTTTCACCCAGCCCTGCACTTTGCTTGATGTACTCTGCATATAAGTTAAATAAGCAGGGTGACAATATACAGCCTTGATGTACTCCTTTCCTGATTTGGAACCAGTCTGTTGTCCCATGTCCAGTTCTAACTGTTGCTTCTTGACCTGCAGACATCCTGGAATGTGACGTCAAGTGGGCCTTAGGATCACTGTGAACAAAGCTAGTGGAGGTGATCGAATCCTAGTTGAGCTATTTCAAATCCTAAACGATGATGCTGTGGAAGCACTGCACTCAATATGCCAGCAAATTTGGAAAACTCAGCAGTAGCCACAGGACTGGAAAAGGTCAGTTTTCATTCCAACCCCAAAGAAAGGCAATGCCAAACAATGTTCTAGCTACCAAATAATTACACTCATCTCACACACTAACAAAGGAATGCTCAAAATTCTCCAAGTCAGGCTTCAACAGTATGTGAACCGTGAACTTCCAAGGATCAGGATGGGGAATACATGTAAATCCATGGCTGATTCATGTCAATGTATGACAAAAACCACTACAATATTGTAAAGTAATTAGCCTCCAACTAATAAAAATAAATGAAAAAAAAAAAAATGTTCAAACTAGATTTAGAAAAGGCAGAGGAACCAGAGACCAAATTGCCAACATCCATTGGATCATTGAAAAAGCAAGAGAGTTCCAGAAAAGCATCTACCTGTACTTTATTGACTACACCAGAGCCTTTGACTGTGTGGATCACAACAAACTGTGGAAAATTCTTAAAGAAATGGGAATACCATACCACCATACCTGCCTCCTGAGAAATACACTGTCTAGGTTTGTCATAGCTTTTCTTCCAAGGAGCAAGTGTCTTTTAATTTCTTCGCTGCAGTTACCATCTACAGTGATTTGGGAGCCCAAGAAAATTAGATCTGCCACTGTTTCCATTTTTCCCCATCTCTTTGCCATGAAGTGATGGAACTGGATGGCATGATCTTAGTTTTCTGAATGTTGAGTTTTAAGCCAGCTTTTTCACTCTTCTTTCACCTTCATCAAAAGGCTCTTTAGTTCTTCACTTTCTGCCATTATGATGGTATCATCTGCATATCTGAGATTGTCGATATTTCTCCTGACAGTCTTGATTCCAGCTTGTAATTCATCCAGCCAGGCATTTCATAGGACTTCCCTGGTAGCTCAGCTGGTTTTAAAAAAATCCACTTGTAATGCAGGAGACCCTGATTCTAAATTACTGGGGTCAGGGAGATCCCCTGTAGAAGAGATAGGCTACCCCTACAGTATTCTTGGGTTTCTCTGGTGTCTAAGATGGTAAAGAATCCACCTGCAATGCTGGAGACCTGGGTTCAATTCTTGGGTTGGGAAGACATGTTGTACCCTATATATAATTTAAATAAGTGGTGTAACAATATACAGCCTTGAGGTACTCCCTTCCCAGTTTTGAACCAGTCCATTGTTCCATGTCCAGTTGTAACAGTTGTTTCTTGACCTGCATATAGGTTTCTCAGAAGGCAGGTAAGGTGCTCTGGTATTCCCATCTCTTTAAGAATTTTCCACAGTTTATTGTAATCCACACAGTCAAAGGCTTTATCAAGGTCAATGAGGAAGAAGTAAATGTTTTTCTGAAACTCTTGCTTTTTCTATGATCCAATGGATAATGGCAGTTTGATCTCTGGTTCCTCTGCCTTTTCTAAATCCAGCCAGCACATCTGGAAGTTCTTGCTTCACATACTGTTGAAGCCTAGCTTGAAGAATTTTGAGCATTACCTTGCTAGCATGTGAAATGAGTGCAATTGTATGGTAGTTTGAACATGCTTTGGCATTGTCTTTCTTTGGTATTGGAATGAAAACTGACCATTTCCAGCCCTGTGGCCATTCCTGAGTTTTCCAAATTTACTGACATATTGGATTGAACACTTTAACAGCATCATCTTTCAGGCTGCAAGACTAGGGAACTGGGGTTGGGGGTCCCCCTCCTGGGCTCACCACAGGGTTCATCATGCACACCCATGCATGCACTCCCCAGTAGCCAGGCCCCTGGCAGGTAAGAAGAACCCTTCCCCACATCAGAGCAGGGAGAGGTGGGATGAGGATGTGTGTGCCTAGTTGCTCAGTCCTGCTCAACACTTTGCGACACCATGGACGGTAGACAACCAGGCTACTCTGTCCATGGGGTTTCTCCAAGCAAGAATACTGGAGTGGGTAACCTATCCCTTCAGTAGGGGGTCTTCCCCACCAAAGGGTCGAACCTGGGTCTCACATCTGTATTGGCAAGCAGGTTGTTTGCCACTAGTGCCACCTGGGAAGCCTCCATGGCAGTGTGTAAAGTGCATCTGGAATAAGTATATATGTATCAGTTCAGTTCAGTACCTCAGTCGTGTCTGACTCTTTGCGACCCCATGGACTGCAGCATGCCAGGCTTTCCTGTCCATCACCAACTCCTAGAGCTTCCTCAAACTCATGTGCATTGAGTCAGTAATGCCATCCAACCATATAGTCCTCTGTCATCCCCTTCTCTTCCCGCCTTCAATCTTTCCCAGCATCAGAATCTTTTCCAATGAGTTAGTTCTTCACATCAGTTGGTCAGTGTATTGGAACTTCAGCTTCATCATCAGTCCTTCCAATGAATATTCAGGACTGATTTCCTTTAGGGTTGACATCTCCTTGCAGTCCAAGGGACTCTCAAGAGTCTTCTCCAACACCACAGTTCAAAAGTACCACAGTTTGGTGCTCAGCTTTCTTTATAGTCCAACTCTCACATCCATACATGACTATTGGAAAAACCACAGCTTTGACAAGATGGACCTTTGTTGGCAAAATAATGTCTCTGCTTTTTAATATGCTGTCTAGGTTGGTCATAGCTTTTCTTCCAATGAACAAGCGTCTTAATTTCATGGCTGCAGTCACCAATTGTAGTGATTTTGGAACAACCCCCCCAAAAAAGTCTCTAACTGTTTCCATTGTTTCCCCATCTATTTGCCATGAAGTGATGGGACCAGATGACATGATCTTAGTTTTCTGAATGTTGAGTTTTAATCCAGGTTTTTCACTCTCCTCTTCCACTTTCATCAAGAAGCTCTTTAATTCCTCTTCGCTTTCTGCCATAAGAATGGTGTCATCTGCTTATCTGAGGTTATTGATATTTCTCCTGGAAATCTTGATTCCAGCTTGTGCTTCATCCACCCCAGCATTTCACATGATATGCTCTGCATATAAGTTAAATAAGCAGGGTGACAATATACAACCTTGACATACTCCTTTCCCAGTTTAAAACCAGTCTGTTGCTCCACGTCCAGTTCTAACTGTTGCTTTTTGAACTGCATACAGATTTCTCAGGAGGCAGGTAAGGTGGTCTGGTATTCCCATCTCTTGAAGAATTTTCTGCAGTTTTTTGTGATCCACACAGTCAAAGGCTTTGGTGTAGTCAATAAAGCAGAAGTAGATGTTTTTCTAGAACTCTTTTGCTTTTTTGATAATCCAATGGATGTTGGCAATTTGATCTCTGGTTCCTCTGCCTTTTCTAAAACCAGCTTGAACATCTGGAAGTTCATGGTTCATGTACTCTTGAAGCCTGGCTTGGAGAATTTTGAGCATTACTTTGTTAGTGTGTGAGATAAGTGCAACTCTGCTGTAGTTTGAGAACTCTTTGGCATTGCCTTTCTTTGGGGTTGGAATGAAAACTGATGTTTTCCAGTCCTGTGGCCACTGCTAAGTTTTCAAAATTTGCTGGCATATTGAGTGCAGTGCTTCCACAGCATCATCACTTAGGATTTGAAATAGCTCAACTGGGATTCCATCACCTCCACTAGCTTTGTTCACAGTGATCCTTCCTAAAGCCCACTTGACTTCACATTCGAGGATGTCTGGCTGTAAGTGAGTGATCACACCATGGTGGTGATCTGGGTCATGAAGATCTTTTTTGTGAGTTCTGTGTATTCTTGCCACCTCTTCTTAAAACCTTCTGCTTCCGTTAGGTCCATACCGTTTCTGTCCTTTCTTGTGCCTATCTTTGCATGTAATGTTCCCTTAGTATCTCTAATTTTCTTGAACACATCTCTAATCTTTCCCATTCTATTTTTTCCCCTTATTTATTTGCACTGATCACTGAGGAAGTCTTTCTTACCTCTCGTTGCTATTCTTTGGAACTCTGCATTCAAATGGGTATATCTTTCCTTTTCTCCTTTGCCTTTTGCTTCTCTTCTTTTCTCAGTTATTTGTAAGGCCTACAAAGACAACCATTTTGCTTGCCTTTTTGCATTTCTCTTTCTTGGGGATGGTCTTGATCACTGTCTCCTGTACAATGTCATGAGCCTCCATCCATAGTTCCTCTGGCAGTGTATCTGATCTAATCTTTGAATCTATTTGCCACTTCCACTGTATAATCATAAGAGATTTGATTTAGGTCATACCTGAATGGTCTAGTAGTTTTCCCTACTTCCTTCAATTAATTTGACTTTCTTCAATTTAAGTCTGAATTTAAGGAGTTCATGATCGGAGCCACAGTCAGCTCCTGGTTTGTTTTTGTGGACTGTATAGAGCTTCTCCATCTTGGCTGCAAAAAATATAATCTATCTGATTTCAGTATTGACTATCTTGTGATGTCCATGTGTAGAGTTCTCTTGTGTTCTTGGAAGAGGGTGTTTGCTATGACCAGTGTGTTTTCTGGGAAAAACCATGTTATCCTTTGCCCTGCTTCATTTTGTACTCCAAGGCCAAATTTGCCAGTAAATATGTATAGTTGTATTGAAAAAGTGAAAGTGTTAGTTGCTCAGCTGTGTTTCACTCTTTGTGACCCCATGGTCTGTAGCCCACCAGGCTGCTCAATCCATTGAGTTCTCAAGCAAGAATACTGGATTGGGTAGTTGTTACCTTCTCCAGGGGATCTTATATTTGTATTATATTCTTCCCTGAGAGTTCAGTTGGTAAAGAATCTGCCTGCAGTGCAGAAGACCCTGATTCAATTCCTGAGTTGGTTAGATCTACTGAAGTGGGATAGGCTATCCATGTCAGTATTCTTGGGCTTCCCTTGTAGTTCAGTTGGTAAAGAATCTGCCTGCAACCCGGGAGACCTGGGTTCAATCCCTGGGTTAGGAAGACCCCCAGGAGAAGGGAACCGCTACCCACTCCAGTATTCTAGCCTGGGGAATTCAATGGACTGTATGATCCATGGGGTCACAAATAGTCGGACGTGACTTTCACTTTCACCTTTCTTTTCTTTCATATGGATAATGAGGAGTGAATGGTAACCCACTCCAATATTCTACCTGGAAAACCCCAGGGACTGAGGAACCTGGTCAGCTACAGTTCATGGGGTTGCACATGAACTGCTTCAGGCACAACTGAAGCAACTTATCACGCGCAGCATATATATATAATATATGTGAAGCATTTACTTATATAAATATTAATATTTATGTAAATGTTAGCTTAATATTTATATAAATTTTAAGAATTTATATAAATATATTATGTTAAAATAATATATAGTATTAATTTATATAAATATTAACTGTTACTATTTATGTAAATACTAACATAAATATTATTTATGTGTACTTACATAGTGTGTGTCAGGTATTGATTCATACTGTGAAGTAGTCAGGAAAGGCCATGAATATAAGGTAATATTTGAGCAATGGCATGAAGGAAGTAAGGGAACGAGCCATGTGGCTACCTGGGGAAGAACATCTCAGATGAAAAGCGAGTGGCAGAGCCATGAGGAAAGTGTACATATAACAACAAGGAGGCTGACTTGGCTGGAACAAGGTGAGGCAAAATAGAGCCATTTTAAATGATATCAGAGGTGAGGGAGCATTTGTCCACGTGTGTGTATCTGTGCATGTGTATATATAAGATCAAACCCCTGTCCTTTTTGTTTTGTTGAGTTTTATTAATGAAGCCTGGGGTATTTTTCAAATATTATTATTTACTCTGCACAACTGTACATAATATATAACTACAGTTAGCTTTAGAGCAGAGATAATGTGACCCCATGCATCTGACCCATGGTTCATCAAACCCTCTTAATGACATAACAAAGAGATGACTGATTTGTCACAAAAAAATTTTCAATATGTTTGTTGGCCATCTTCATGTCTTCTTTAGAGAAATGTTTGTTTAGGTCTTCCACCCATTTTTTGATTGAGCTGTTTGTTTTTCTGGTATGGAGCTTCATGAAGTGAAAGTCGCTCAGTCATGTCCGACTCTTTGCCACCCCTTGGGTGATACAGTCCATGGAATTCTCCAGGCCAGAATACTGGAGTGGGTAGCTATTCCTTTCAGGGGATCTTCCCAACCTGGGGATCAAACCCAGGTCTCCTGCACTAAAGGCAGATTCTTTACCAGCTGAGCCTCAAGGGAAGCCCATCAAGCTTCATGAGCTGTTTGTAAATTTTGAAGATTAATCCTTCATCGGTTTTTTCATTTGCAATTATTTTCTCCCATTCAAAGGGTTGTCTTTTCATCTTGTTTATATTTTCCTCTGCCTTTAACTTTAATTAGGCCCCACTTATTTATTTTTGCTTTTATTTCCATTACTCTAGGAGGTGGGTCAAAGAAAATCTTACAATGATTTATGTCAAAGAGTGTTCTGCATATGTTTTCCTCTAAGAGTTTTACAGTTTCTGGCCTTACATTTTAGTTTTTTAATCCATTCTGAGTTTATTTTTGTGTATGGTGTTAGGAAGCATTCTAATTTCATTCTTTTACATGTAGCTGTCCAGTTTTCCCAGCACCAATTATTGAAGAGGCTCTCTTTTCTCCATTATATATTCTTGCCTCCTTTGTCAAAGATAAAGTGCCTATAGGTGGGTTGGTTTACCTCTGTGCCTTCTATCTTATTCCATTGATGTATATTTCTGCTTTTGTGCCGGTGCCATACTGTCTTTATGACTGTAGCTTTGTAGTATAATTTGAAGTCAGAAAGGTTGATTCTTCCATCTCTTTTTCTTTCTTAAGATTGCTTTGGCTATTCAGGGTTTTTTGTGTTTCCATACAAATTTTAAAATTGTTTGTTCTAGTTCTGTGAAAACTGCCATTGGTAATATGACAGGGATTACATTGATACTGTAAATTCCTCAAACCTCTGTCTTTTTAAGCCTCATTTATTCTGTTCTCTCCTGCCATGTTTCTTTCCACTTGACTTCTCTGTTGAAAGTCAAGCAGTTCTGTCAGGAGCAAGAGGCCATGGAAGATGGAGACTAGGGGAAAAGAATTCAGATTCTGCAGATGTTTCTGGGTGTGTTTGCAGAGATGGGATGGGGATCGATAGGAAAAATAGACTTTGAGTCAATTAAGAGCCTACAAGACATGTAAATCTTTCCTTTACTGATGTTGGTTTTGGTGCATTTTTATATTTGCAATCTTGTCCCTTTTTCAACTTACAAACATCTTGTTCTTCCATTCTACCTTGCTATGAGTCAGGGAAGTGAGTGACTGAATATTCTATCTTGCTATGATTGTCTTTAATGCTTCATTTCTTCACATATATTTAAACTACATATTATAAAGCTACAGAGCAAGACATTTAAGAAATAAAACCCCAATTAAAATAAAATCCCTGGTGCATTATCTTTCCCTTCCCTAAATTCCACCCTCCCAGGACAGCATAGAATATTTGTTCTTGTATATTTTTACAGTTAATAAAGCAAATACAAACTGTGTATGTTTAAGAAGCATATTGAATTAGATACTGTTCAGGTTGCAGAGTAATTCAGGACACTTCAACATCAGGAGGATTTGTATAAATACATGATGCATAGCATAGATTTAGCGGTGTCTTTTGCAACATTAAAAAAAATTATTGAATTCAGTTCATCCAACAGTTTTTCTGTTGAACACCTATAGCTCATGTCTTTTTATGTGACACTTCAAATCACAACATTGCATCACAAAGAAGAAAAAGATGAAACAAGGAGTGGATTTAGAAATCCGTGGCTGTAACAATCCTGAAAGGAAATAGGTCCAGGAGAGTGTACATCAAGTGACCAATGATATTGGCTATTGAGTAGTATCCCTACTAAAAAGCTATGGGGCCATGGGCATAGCTGTGTTATCCACACCACAGCTTCATCTCCTTGAATGTTACCCTAGAGGGCTCTCCTTATGGACCCAGCCAGATATTTCTCATGACTACCTGTAAACTAGCCATGGCTGAGTAGTGCTATGAGAAGCGACTTAACTAAATGTAGAAATAAAAGCATCTCTGGTATCTTAGTATTGTATTATTGCTGCCATCTGGGTCTAAACACAGAAATATTGTTGTTTTTGTTTGTTTGACAGAGCATAGATTTTTTAATTTGTCAAAATTTTGTCCGTAGTTGAGGAAAAAGAGTCAAAATTCAGAATTCAAGGTTTTGTTATCCTAGGGAAATAATCACAAGATGAAGCTAGACATAAAGTGTCCTTGTCTGTTTTCTCAATGCCTAAAACTTTGGCTTGAGTGGTAGTTTATTATTTGTCAGGAAAAAACGTCAGTTTGTATCTCAGAGAAATGTGGCTCTTGTTACCTAATGTAGAATTTGGTCCATCCTATGCCTCTCCATCATCTCCTCCTACTCCTCACAACCCTGTGCACTCAGGCTGAGTTAATTTTACATGATGGAAAGATCAATTTATAAATTCACCATTGAAATAATTCCTTTGTCAATAATGATTTTTAAATGAACTAATTTTCTCTCAACACTGTGATTAGGATAATCACTCTGTTTGAATGTATACAGTAGAACTAAAGGATATTTAAGCAGTGAAGGTTAATTATTCTATTTTCTTCTATGAATAGTTAGTGTTTATATCCCAGTAGGATATCAGGCTAAAATGCACTTGGGTTTTCCTTTATGACTCTTGCAGATTCAAATTGAACTAGGTATACTGGTAATAATACCTAGTAATACCTGTAATAAGTAATAATACCTGTAATAAATAGAGACATTAATCAGGAAAATAGCCACTTACATTTTGATTATTTAAGAGAATTAATGCCAAAATCTATTTTTTTCTTTCATTTATTTATATTAGTTGGAGGCTAATTACTTTATAATATTGTAGTGGTTTTTGTCATATATTGATATGAATCAGTCATGGATTTACATGTGTTTCCCATCCTGAACCCCCTCCCACCTCCCTCCCCATCCCCTCCCTCTGGGTCAGCCCAGTGCACCAGCCCTGAGCACTTGTCTCATGCATCCAACCTGAACTGGCGATCTGTCTCACACTTGATAATATACATGTTTCAATGCTATTCTCTCAGATCATCCCACCCTCGCCTTCTCCTACTGAGTCCAGAAGTCTGTTCTATACATCTGTGTCTCTTTTTCTGTCCTGCATATAGGGTTATCATTACCATCTTTCTAAATTCCATATATATGCGTTAGTATACTGTATTGGTGTTTTTCTTTCTGGCTTACTTCAATCTGTATAATGGGCTCGTTTCATCCACCTCATTAGAACTGATTCAAATGTATTCTTTTTAATGGCTGAGTAATATTCCATTGTGTATATGTACCACAGCTCCCTTATCCATTCATCTGCTGATGGGCATCTAGGTTGCTTCCATGTCCTGGCTATTATAAACAGTGCTGCAATGAACATTGGGGTTCACGTGTCTCTTTCAGATCTGGTTTCCTCGGTGTGTATGCCCGGAAGTGGGATTGCTGGGTCATATGACAGTTCTATTTCCAGTTTTTTAAGAAATCTCCACACTGTTTTCCATAGTGGCTGAACTAGTTTGCATTCCCACCAACAGTGTAAGAGGGTTCCCTTTTCTCCACACCCTCTCCAGCATTTATTGCTTGTAGACTTTTGGATAGTAGCCATTCTGACTGGCATGTAATGGTACCTCATTGAGGTTTTGATTTGCATTTCTCTGATAAAGAGTGATATTGAGCATCTTTTCATGTGTTTGTTAGCCATCTGTATGTCTTGTTTGGAGAAATGTCTGTTTAGTTCTTTGGCCCACTTTTTGATTGGGTCGTTTATTTTTCTGGAATTGAGCTGCAGGAGTTGCTTGCATATTTTTTAGATTAATTCTTTGTCTGTTGCTTCATTTGCTATTATTTTCTCCCATTCTGAAGGCTGTCTTTTCACCTTGCTTATAGTTTCCTTTGTTGTGCAAAAACTTTTGAGTTTAATTAGGTCCCATTTGTTTAGTTTTGCTTTTATTTCCAATATTCTGGGAGGTGGGTCATAGAGGATCCTGCTGTGGTTTATGTCAGAGAGTGTTTTGCCTATGCTTTCCCCTAGGAGTTTTATAGTTTTTGGTCTTACGTTTAGATCTTTAATCCATTTTGAGTTTATTTTTGTGTATGGTGTTAGAAAGTGTTCTAGTTTCATTCTTTTACAAGTGGTTGACCAGTTTTCCCAGCACCACTTGTTAAAGAGGTTGTCTTTTCTCCATTGTATATTCTTGCCTCCTTTGTCAAAGATAAGGTGTCCATTGGTACATAGATTTATCTCTGGGTTTTCTATTCTGTATTTCTGTCTTTGTGCCAGTACCATACTGTCTTGCTGACTGTGGCTTTGTAGTAGAGCCTGAAGTCAGGCAGGTTGATTCCTCCAGTTCCATTCTTCTTTTTCAATATTGTTTTGGCTATTCAAGGTTTTTTGTATTTCCATACAAATTGTGAAATTCTTTGGTCTAGTTCTGTGAAAAATACTGTTGGTAGCTTGATAAGGAGTGCATTGAATCTGTAGATTGCTTTGGGTAGTATACTCATTTTGACAATATTGATTCTTCCAATCCATGAACACGATATATTTCTCCATCTATTTGTGTCCTCTTTTATTTCTTTCATCAGTGTTTTATAGTTTTCTATGTATAGGTCTTTTGTTTCTTTAGGTAGATATACTCCTAAGTATTTTATTCTTTTTGTTGCAATGGTGAATGGTATTGTTTCCTTAATTTCTCTTTCTCTTATCTCATTGTTAGTGTATAGGAGTGCAAGGGATTTCTGTGTGTTAATTTTATATCCTGCAACTTTATTATGTTCATTGATTAGCTCTGGTAAGTTTCTGGTAGAGTCTTTAGGGTTTTCCATGTGGGGGATCATGGCATCTGCAAACAATGAGAGTTTTACTTCTTCTTTTCCAATCTGGATTCCTTTTACTTCTTTTTCTGCTCTGATTGCTGTGGCCAAAACTTCCAAAACTATGTTGAATAGTAGTGGTGAGAGTGGGCACCCTTGCCTTGTTCCTGACTTTAGGGGAAATGCTTTCAGTTTTTCACCATTGAGGGATAATGTTTGCTGTGGGTTTGTCATACATAGCTTTTATCATGTTGAGGTATGTTCCTTCTATGCCTGATTTCTGGAGAGTTTTTATCATAAATGGATATTGAATTTTGTCAAAGGCTTTTTCTGCATCTATTGAGATAATCGTATGGTTTTTATATTTCAATTTGTTAATGTGGTGTATTACATTGATTGATTCGCAGATATTAAAGAATCTTTGCATTCCTGGGATAAAGCCCACTTGGTCATGATGTACGATCTTTTTAATATGTTGTTGGATTCTGTTTGCTAGAATTTTGTTAAGGATTTTTGCATCTATGTTCATCAGTGATATTGGCCTGTAGTTTTCTTTTTTTGTGGCATCTTTGGTTTTGGCATTAGGGTGATGGTGTCCTCATAGAATGAGTTCAGAAGTTTACCTTCTTCTGCAATTTTTTGGAAGAGTTTGAGTAAGATAGGTGTTAGCTCTTCTCTAAATTTTTGGTAGAATTCAGCTGTGAAGCCATCTGATCCTGGGCTTTTGTATGCTGGAAGATTTCTGATTACAGTTTTGATTTCCGTGCTTGTGATGGGTCTGTTAAGATCTTCTATCTCTTCCTGGTTCAGTTTTGGAAAGTTATACTTTTCTAAGAATTTGTCCATTTCATCCAAGTTGTCCATTTTATTGGCATAGAGCTGCTGATAGTAGTCTCTTATGATCCTTTGTATTTCAGTGTTGTCTGTTGTGGTCTCTCCATTTTCATTTCTAATTTTGTTGATTTGACTCTTCTCCTTTTTTTCTTGATGAGTCTGGCTAACAGTTTGTCAATTTTATTTATCTTTTCAAAAAACCAACTTTTAACTTTGTTGATTTTTGCTATGGTCTCTTTAGTTTCTTTTGCATTTATTTCTGCCCTAATTTTTAAGATTTCTTTCCTTCTACTAACCCTGGGGTTCTTAATTTCTTCTTTCTCTAGTTGCTTTAGGTGTAGAGTCAGGTTATTTATTTGACTTTTTTCTTGTTTCTTGATGTAAGCCTGTATTGCTATGAACCTTCCCCTTAGCACTGCTTTTACAGTGTCCCATAAGTTTTGGGATGTGTTTTCATTTTCACTCATTTCTATGCATATTTTGATTTTTTTTATTTCTTCTGTGATTGGTTGGTTATTCAGAAGTGTTATGTAGCCTCCATATGTTGTAATTTCTTAATAGTTTTTTTTCCTGTAATTGAGATCTAATCTTACTACATTGTGGTCAGAAAAGATGCTTGGAATGATTTCATTTTTTTTTTTTTTTTTAATTTACCAAGGCTAGATTTATGGTCCATGATGTGATCTATTCTGTAGAAGGTTCCGTGTGCACTTGAGAAAAAGGTGAAATTGATTGTTTTGGGGTGAAATGTCCTATAGATATCAATTAGGTCTAGCTGGTCCATTGTGTCCTTTAAAGTTTGTGTTTCCTTGTTAATTTTCTGTTTAGTTGATCTACCTATTGGTGTGAGTGGGGTATTAAAATCTCCCACTATTATTGTGTTATTGTTAATTTCCCCCTTCATCCCTGTTAGCATTTGCCTTACATATTGTGGTGCTCCTATGTTGAGTGCATATATATTTATAATTGTTATATCTTCTTCTTGGATTGATCCTTTGATCATTATGTAGTGTCCTTCTTTGTCTCTTTTCACATCCTTTATTTTGAAGTCTATTTTATCTGATATAAGTATTGCGACTCCTGCTTTCTTTTGGTCTCCGTTTTTGTGGAATATTTTTTTCCAGCCCTTCACTTTCAGTCTGTATGTGTCCCTTACTTTAAGGTGGGTCTCTTGTAGACAGCATATGCAGGGGTCTTGCTTTTGTATCCATTCAGCCAGTCTTTGTCTTTTGATTGGGGCATTCAACCCATTTATATTTATGGTAATTATTGATAAGAATGGTCCCGTTGCCATCTGCTTTGTTTTTTTGGGTTCACATTCACACAACCTTTCTGTGTTTCCTGTCTAGAGAAGATCCTTTAGCATTTGTTGAAGAGCTGGTTTAGTGGTGCTGAATTCTCTCAGCTTTTGCTTGTCTGTAAAGCTTTTGAATTCTCCTTCATATCTGAATGGGATCCTTGCTTGGTATAGTAATCTGGGTTGTAGGTTATTATCTTTCATTAATTTAAGTATGTCCTGCCATTCCCTTCTGGCCTGAAGAGTTTCTATTGAAAGATCAGCTGTTATCCTTATGGAAATCCCCTTGTGTGTTATTTGTTGTTTTTCCTTTGCTGCTTTTAATATTTGTTCTTTGTGTTTGATCTTTGTTAATTTGATTAATATGTGTCTTGGGGTGTTTGCCTTGGGTTTATCCTGTTTGGGACTCTCTGGGTTTCTTGGACTTGTGTGACTATTTCCTTCCCCATTTTAGGGAAGTTTTCAAATATTATCTCCTCAAGTATTTTCTCATGGCCTTTCTTTTTGTCTTCTTCTTCTGGGACTCCTATGATTTGAATGTTGGGGCGTTTCACATTGTCCCAGAGGTCCCTGAAGTTGTCCTCATTTCTTTTGGTTCTTTTTTCTTTTTTCCTCTCTGCTTCATTTATTTCCACCATTTTATCTTCTACCTCACTTATCCTATCTTCTGCCTCCATTATTCTTCTGTTGGTTCCCTCCAGAGTGTTTTTGATCTCATTTATTGCATTATTCATTATTAATTGACTCTTTTTTATTTCTTCTAGGTCCTTGTTAAACATTTCTTGTATCTTCTCAATCCTGTGTCCAGGCTATTTATCTGCAACTCCATTTTGTCACTGAAATAACACAAAAGATACCTTACAGAAAAACAGAGATTATCAAACAAACCTCTGTCTTTCTCTCAACATACCCACATCCCAGCAAAAAGTAAAAATAGAATTTGAGCCACTATTAGTTATCTTACTATGGTGTAAAAAATTATCACACACTTAGGTTACAACAATCTACATTTATTACCTCACAGTTTCTGTAGGTTAGAAGTCCAGACATTGGCTTAGTTGGATCCTCTGCAAGGCTACAACCAAGGTGTTGGCCAGGGCTGGGTTCTCATCTACAGGCTTGACTGGAGATTGATCCACTTCCAAACTCATTCAGTTCTTGGTAGAATTCATCTCCTTGTATCTTTAGGATGGGATCCCTGGCTTCTTGCTAGCTATCAGCTAGGAGTCACTCTCAGCTCCTAGAGGAACTGTAGCTCATGGTCCTTGCTACATGGCCCTCTCCACAGGCCTTCTCACAGCAGACAGCTTATTTCCTCAAAACCTGAAAGGGAGAAAGTCTCTAGTACCTGTCAACTAGCAAGATGGAGAGGTTGTAATCACAGGAGTGATTTCCTCAGCTTTGCCATAACCTAATGGCTAAAATCAAGTTCAGCTCCCATGCCATGGAAGGAAATTGCACAAAGACATCAATCACAGGAGACAGGGACCATGGGGCCACCTTAGAACCTGTCTACCAAGCTACTGTGAAATGATTACTTCATTATATCTCATCTCATTCCAAAACAGATGTGGACTAAATTATGGATATACAGTACAGTACAGAGACCACTGCACTGATATAGATGAGCAGTAAACCAAAAGGCATTTTGCATCTAGCTCAGCTATATCTAAGGTCAAGTGATTTTGTGGTGCATATAACACTTTGTAATACATTTACCAATCCCAAAAAGAACAATCATGAAATTTGGAGGAATAAGCATCATGTCTTAGTACAGCAACCCTGAATACTCATTGGAAGGATGGATGATGAAGCTGAAGCTCTGATATTTTAGCCACCTGATGTGAACAGTTGACTTATTGGGAAAGACCCTGATGCTGGGTGGGAAAGGTTGAAGGTAAAAGGTGAAGAGGATGACAGAGGATGAGATGATTGGATGGCATCACTGACTTAATGGACATGAGTTTGAGCAAACTCTGGGAGAGAGTGAAGGACAGGGAAGCCTGGCATGCTGCAGTTCATGGGGTTGCAAAGAGTTGGACATGACTTAGTGACTGAACAACAGCAACAACTTAGTATACAAAATAGAAAATAAAGTTGGACTTAGAGAATGAAGATTGTTTTGGATGGTGAATGGCACTATACCAATGCCAATCATTTTTTTTCCTCTAGATCACATTTCACCTTTCATTTTCTACTCTCCCCAGACACCATGCTCCCCATCCTCCTCCTGACTTTCTGACCTTATTACATGAAAATTCTCTGCATGCTGGCCATTTACTGCCTGTGTGAGCACATTCTGTGTTGAGACCACAGCGATCATTGATAGATATGCTGGCCATATACCACCATGTTCTGTCCATCTCTGACCACCAGTGAGTGCCCTGGGCATGGTCATTGCCACTCTGTGTCTCTGGCCTCAGTGTTACCACAGTCTCACCTGGGTCAGCCTCTTCTCACTACTCTGAATTGACTCCTAGTTTTGCCACCTGTTTATTTATGATAACTTTCTGCTACCTTCTCAGTTCATTTTCCAGATCTGTATCTGTGACTAACTTTGGTACTTAGGTTGTGTTCTAAAGCTGAAATTTGTGTTTACATGATTTTAACAGTGTTTTAAAATGACCTTACTGATTTATTTGACATGGTGTTAAAAAATATATAGAATTAAGATTTGTACATTACCTTAAAATGAAACATGTTTAAAGGACCATTCCTATTGCTGAAGAAGGAATTCATAGGGCCTGGACTCCATCTCAGGCCTGTCTGTGCTGATCGTGCGTGGCCACCTCTCCGGTGGACTCTGAACTCTGTGCTTAGCGCCTGTGGGAATGACAATGGAAGGATAAGACCCCCCTCTGGGCAGGGGAATCTTAAAGAAGAGAAAACAGACACTAATCACCCCTGCCTCCAGACACTATCTATCAGAATGTAAGCACAGGCTTATCGGTTATTAACTATTTGGAATGTAACTGCGGGCTTATTGATTATTGACTGTTTGAACATATAACATGTGAATGATGGGGTTATTGTAGTTGTATTTACCCTTCCTTTGTTTATGTAAGTCTCAAGGGAATTGGGGTAGTGGGTTTGGACATGTACACATGGGGTATAAAAGATTTTCACAAATGCTGGTCGGGGTCCTTGGCTAAGAGGAGACTCTGCTTTGGGCCCGCTGTTGTAATAAACTGCACTCCACTATCTGCATTGTCCTTCTGAGTGAGTTTGTTTCCTGGAAAGCGTGGCTATAACATTGCTAATGCTTTATCTCAACTATTTTTTTATCTCAGATACATTTATGTTATTTCTTTTTTATATAGGATGCAAATTGTGAGTCACATTCTGTCATTATAATTTTATTTGATCTTACTTTAAATTTATGACCACCTGCCTCAAGTGGGCCCTTGGACCTGCCATGTGATCCTACTCATTTCTTTGCCAATTCACTGTCTCATTTAATAGATAATTATTTCACACCTCCATCTCTCACTTCAAACTTCCAATTCCTCCTTCCACATTACTCTTAGCTGATGACTGTGCTTTCTATTTCTCTGAGAAAATAGAAAATACAAAAACCGACCATACACATACATCTCCCAACTTACCCTGTGTAGACTCTGCCTTCTCTCCTTTTGATGTGGGCAAACTGTCCAAGTTCTTCCATTTTACCCCAGACCCTTTCCCCTGTTATCTACTCAGAAATATCATTTCAGCAATTGCCACTCTTTCTATGGCATCACCCATTTTTCTCACGCTATTGAATTATTTTCTCAGTCATTCTTACTCAATACTCAGTTATTTTTGTGCATAATCATTGCATAGTCATGCTGTAATATCTCCCATCTAAAAATTCTCCCTTGCTCCCACATGTCCCTACAGCCAGTACCTCACATCTCTTCTCTTTGCTCACACACCTGTCCTCTGTTCTCTCTGAATCCTCTCTTGTCAGTCTTCCAATTGCATCACTTCAGCCCATTTCAGCTCTTGTCAAAGTGTCCAGTGATTTCCCCATTTTCTAACCTACTGGTCAACTGTAAGTCCTCATCTTACTAGACCTATGCAATATTTGACAGAAGTGCTGCCCCTTCTTCTCTCCTTGGCTGTACTCCCTCTTAGTTCTCTCCTCACCTCATGGTCCACTTCCAGTTTCCTTTACTGGCTCTTCTTCTTTTCTGTTTCCTCTAAATGTTGGAGTACTCCAAGTGCCATCCTTAGAATTCCTCTCTATCGACATTCTTTTGATTCTATTCAGTCTCCTGGCTTTAAATAACACCTATACACTTTCAAATACAAAATTATATCTCTGGCTTGAATTTTTCCTTGAACTACACATTTATATGACCAAACAACTTCCTGACATCTCTGAATGGATATCTAAAGAACATCTCACACACAACATGTCCAGAACAAATGTTCTGATTCCTACTATCATCAAACCAAGCTTTTGGAAACTCCATAAATAATAAGCTCATTATTTTAGTTCCTTAGGCCAAAAATTTGCCATCATCTATACTCCTATTTCTCTTACACCCATATCCTACTGAAAGGTTGTTGCTGAATCACAAAAGACACCAGTATTCTTGGTCTCCAGAGGAGAACTCAATCCAGGGCCAGGGATGAGGCTTGATGGCTCAGAGCTTTTGTGTAATAGAGTTTTATTAAAGTATAAAAGAGATAGAGAATGCTTCTGACATAGACATCAAAAGGAGGCAGAAAGAGTACCCCCTTGCTAGTGTTAGCAATGGAGTTATATGCTTTTTAATTAGTTATTACAATGAATCAAAAGAATGTCTGGAGAATGTCTTACTAGACCCACTCCCATAATTTACATTTTAAGATAACAGGATTAGCCAGAATGTTTTTAGGAAGGAGAAATTGTCCTCAAGCAGGATACACTGTTGTTATATAATCCTTAGTACAGAGTTTAAGCTGAGTCTTCTGTTGTGTAATCATCAGTTCCAGGCTTAAAGATAACAACGTTTTATGTGACTAAGACTAAGGAATGTAGAGGGAAAAAAACAGTTGTCCTTTTCTTCTCCTTGAGAATTCCAGAGCCCTCTCTCCTTGAGGACCCCCAGACTTCTTATCAACCTGCCTAGGAGTTGACTTTCTCACTCTCCAACAGTAAATTCCATTGGCTCTACCTTTAATTATGTTCAGAATACATACAGACCTGACTACTTCTTTCCACTTCTCAGACTACTGCTACTGCTGCTAAGTCACTTCAGTCATGTCTGACTCTGTGCGATCCCATCCCTGGGATTCTCCAGGCAAGAACACTGCCTACCAGGCTCCTCTGTCCATGGGATTTTCCAGGCAAGAGTACTGGAGTGCCTTCTCCATCTCAGACTACTATCCAGGTCCAAATCATTGTAAAATCCCCCTGACTACTCTCTGCTCTTCCACCATTGCCCCTGGTAACCTACATTCCACACAGAATCAGGGACCTCCTTTTATACAATGTTAGTCAAGTGATGTCACTCTTCTGCTCTAGTCTCTACAAAGGTTTCATCTCATTCAGAGTAAATGAGATGTCCTCCCAGAGGCTTCATGTCCTGCCACTCTTCCCCATTACCATCATGTTCCAGCTTCTTCTAAAACACTCTTCCCCCAGATAGCTATGTGACTTCCTCACTTACTCCAAACCTCTCTCAAATATCACCTTATCACAAGTACCTTCCTAGACTGATGGGTAAAAAAACAGCACTCCCCAACCTTGCCACCATCTTCCTTAACTTTCTATCGTTTTGCATAGTATCAATTGGCACCTGATATGTTATACATTTATGTGTTTATTTCTGCCTTCCTCCACTAGAATATAGCCTCCATAAGAGTAGACCTTTATGTTCAGTACTAGAACAAATAGTACCAAGAACATAGCAGCCACTCCATTAATATTTGAAAAATGAAGGAATTTAGTAACATGTTACATTTGAAAGAATATGCCCTTCAAGAACAATAACAAAAATAAACATCAATTTTGCCAAGTCCTTTGCTGGCATGAGGAAACAAAGCTGTAAATTATGTGTCTCTGATGTGAAATTGCTTTGGGTCAGGTTGGAAGGCAGGATATAGAAATAAAGTAATAATTCAGAATGTAGGGGTGCAGGGAAAATTACCAAATAAGTGACATAGGCAGACTCTGCTTGGTTCAGGCTAGAAATTAATCTTCTCCATCAGTGAAATTGTACTTGTCCAGTGCCAGGCACTGAGCTGGGAGGGTTTTCATATGGAAGGATTTTATTATTAAAAGGTCATATGAGCTTGCCCCTAGTAGAATTTAAATGAGTCGGGACTAGAGAAATAGCATTTCAGACAGGAAAAGGAAGTGAGCAAAGGCATGAAATCGAAAATGTGTGTGATGTGTTTGGATAAAAATGAGGCCACCGGTTACTCCAGGTTTTGCATATGAAAGTAAGAGATGATGGAGTTAGAAATGTGGGGACTATGAATAAAAGGCTAAGAGGTAGAGACTCCACTTCACATCTAATAGGTTCCTATTGAGAGGGAAGCAGATTCTCTCTTCAGGCTTTCATTGCATCCTGCACACACTTTAATCTCTGCAATTCCCTCTATCACATCAGAAATGATAAGAATGGAGGGTCACATACATGTGTAAGTTTAAATGAGATCAACCCTCCACTCAACTACAGCCTTCCTTAGCCTGGGAACCGTATTTTTCCTGCAGGTTGGTTGGCCGTTTGTTTTTGCACCACTGCCTAGCACAGTGACAACACCTTAGGAGGTGCTCAGGAAATGTTAGCTGAATAAATGGATGAAGGAATGAGTCTCAATAAGTGTTTGTTCATTCAAATTGAAAGCATCTGAGAACCTTTGCCTGCAGACTATGTTTTTTATTTAAAATATAGTAAACAAACACACATATACAGCAAAAATAAAATTGAGATACCTTTCAAATTAGCAATATAACAAGAATCTCAGGTTATCTTAGCAGATAAGCGAAGACAAGACCTGTGAGAGTTCATCTTCAGCTTAGTGCAGTATGAGTACCATAGTAGGCATTCCCCTTACATTTGCATGAACCATACTGAAAATTGCCCGCACAGTCTTTGGAGGTTTTTAATCAAAAACAATGGTTGTGATGGCAATGGCCCAGCTGTTTCATTGCCTGACACACAGCCTTGCCCATAGTAGGTGCTTAGTAAAAGTCAGTAGAATGAAATGAGTAAGAGTAAAAAGAAGTGAATTCCATAAGTTTCCTGTATCTCAGTCTTCCTGACATTTAAGCAGAGTCCCCTGTGCAGGGGAGACTGCAATGACTGAAACAGCCCAGTTGTTTCGGAGAGGGAGGATTCCACTTTTCACTAGGAGGTCTTCATAGAGGAACACAGAGCTCAATTAGTACTTAGTACTCATTTGGGTGGTAACTAGCTTCTGAATCTGCTCCCTTAGAAGTAAGAGGCAGATAGAATTGAGGCAGAAGGAAAACTGGGAAGGGACACTTCCTAAGGAACATAAAAAGATATTTTGGGAATGAGTGTGAGGAGTCAGGTGAGATGGTGAGTAGGACAGAAACCCAATCTGAGTGCCTGTAAGCCAGGGGCTAGGCTATCCCTTACACTGTGCTGAGCGGAGTTCAAATGCAGAGCTCGGCTAAGTGTCAACTAACTTTCCTACATGTGCTCCTTATTCATCTAGGCAGCTGGACACATTTATCATCATCTTCCCTCCCCTCGATGGACCATTATGTTCTCTGCAGAGTGATTTATTGTCAGGGTGAAAATCCCAGGAAATTGCCTTCACACAAAAAATCTTCTCCTTGGCCTCAAACCAGTCAATAACTCCCCAGCCCCAGGAAACACTTTTTTTTTTCCTACTCTTAGTATTTTTTAAGTGATTTGTTTGATCATACACAATATATATTATCTCAGAGTTTCTGCTGCCATCTTCAACTTTGGGACTGCTTCAACCTTCCTGTGAATGTCCTTGTAAATCAATCTCATTCTTTTCCATTCTTTCTAAATTCTACATTTGAATGCTTAATGGAATTTGTTTCTTCTTTTTTTTTTTTTTTTTTTTTGAAGGAGTAGAGAAGGCAATGGCACCCCACTCCAGTACTCTTGCCTGGAATATCCCATCGACGGAGGAGCCTGGTAGGCTGCAGTCCATGGGGTTGCGAAGAGTCGGACATTACTGAGCGACTTCACATTCACTTTTCACTTTTATGCGTTGGAGAAGGAAATGGCAACCCACTCCAGTCTTCTTGCCTGGAGAATCCCAGGGATGGGGTCGCACAGAGTCGGACATGACTGTAGTGACTTAGCAGTAGCAGTAGCAGAGATTCCTAAGACAATTCTAGAAATCTCCCCCTCCATTCAATTCAAACATTTCTTGATGGTACCACTTTACAGTTGTTTCCTTAAGAGACTCTGTGTTGGCCCCATGAGGACTGTTCAGAGCCTGAGGTCACCCTGGGATGGAAGGATCAGAGGAGAGTGGCCAGAGCAACGTCAGGGATCCAGGTGCAGGAGTCCACAGGAAGAAGATGATGAAGAAAAAAAGGGATGAAATTCTGGAATTGGACATTTCAGGAAGTGGAAAGGGTGTGAACAAACCTGGGGAATGACTTCAGGGAGGGAAATTTGTATGAATCACAAAGAGTTGCACAGTCTGACTTGAGCCCAGAAGGCACTCTTAAAAATAAAAAAGAAAAAATTTTAATCATAAATTTTATTTTTTAAAAAAGGTTTATTTATTTGGCTGTGTTAGGTCTTATTTACAACATGCAAGCTCTTAGTTGTGGCATATGGGCTCTAGTTCCCTAATTTGGGATTGAACCTGGGACTTCTGCATTAGGAGTACAGAATCTTAGCCACTGGACTACCAGAAAAGTCCCCAGAAAAAAAATTTTAACAGCCAGCTCTCTTTATTTGTGGTAGTTATGTTCTATAAAATGGAAGCAAACACTGAGTTACTAAATATTGAAACATTGCTTCTAGGAAAATATGTCTATATTTCACATGCATACATGCATTTCTCACATAGATTACAAGCTAAAATCCTAAAACAACTCATCCTGGTAAAATCTGCTTTCTTTATCTCACAAAAGGAAACATGCTACAACTATGTCAAAAATTTTCATTTTTTAAGTGAAAATGAGACAAGTCAGAAATTTTAAAGTATCTATAAACTCACAGGAGAATTATTTTTAATTTGGCAAAGATTTAATGAACATCCACTCACCAGGATCCCATCTACTGCAAGGCCCTTGCCTTGTTTCTTCTGTTCTTCCCATCCCAGTGGGATGCTAACTATGAACAAGTTACTTCACCTCTGAGGATTCTCATTTCCCCAGCTATAAAATGACGGAAATGGACAGTTGCTGGATCAAGTCCCTTCTAGTTCTTCAGTAAATTGATTTTATCATCACCATTTTCTATCCTAGAAAAATCACAGAAAGTGTACTTAGGGATAAAAGCAGCTAAAGTAAAAAAAACCTGTTAGAAATGCCTTACTGCATTGGAGACAGATGTAACTTATCATCAAATCCTTAGTGTTTCAACTTACTCTTAAAGATGCTGCCTGAAGTCTCTATAAAAGTGAGATGAACATGATGGACACACTTTCCTGGGGAGAACATACTACCAAAAACAAATCCCCAGAAAGTATTGCTAAAAATTAGTTGCACAAAATATAGGGGAAAACTGCAGTTGGTACATTATTTCTGAATCTTCATACAAATTATATGATTTTATATCCGTGAATTTTTTCACACTTTGAAACGTTGATGATAATATCATCAAACTTTTGTCCAATTTGTTCCACAAACTGGAAAATTCTTCAAGAGATGGGAATGACAGACCACCTTGCCTGTCTCCTGAGAAATCTGTATGTAGGTCAAGAAGCAACAGTTAGAACTGGACAAGGAACAACAGACTGGTTCCAAATTGGAAAAGGAGTACATCAAGGCTGTATATTGTCAACCTACTTATTTGATTTATATGCAGAGCACATCATGCAGAATGCCAGGTTAGACAAAACACAAGCTGGAATCAAGATTGCCAGGAGAAATATCAATAACCTCAGATACACAGATGACACCACCCTTATGGCAGAAAGTGAAGAACTGAAGAACCTCTTGATGAAAGTGAAAGAGGAGAGTGAAAAACCTGGTTTAAAGGTCAACTTTCAAAAAAAGAAGATCATGGCATCCGGTCCCATCACTTCATGGCAAATAGATGGGGAAACAATGGAAACAGTGACAAACTTTATTTCCTTGGGCGCCAAAATCACTACAGATGGTGACTGCAGCCATGAAATTAAAAGACACTTGCTCCTTGGAAGAAAAGATGTGACCAATTTAGACAGCATATTTAAAAGCAGAGACATTACTTTGCCATCAAAGGTCCATCTAGTCAAAGCTATGGTTTTTCCAGTAGTCATGTATGGATGTGAGAGTTTGACTATAAAGAAAGCTGAGAGCCAAAGAACTGAAGCTTTTGAACAGTTGTGTTGGGGAAGATCCTTGAGAGTTCCTTGGACTACAAGGAAGTCAAACCAGTCAATCCTAAAGGAAATAAGTCCTGAATATTCATTGGAAGGACTGATACTGAAGTTGAAACTCCAATATTTTGGCCACCTGATACAAAGAACTGATTCATTTGAAAAGACCCTGATGCTGGGAAAGATTGAAAGCAGGTAAAGAAGGGGACGACAGAGGATGAGATGTTTGCGTGAAATCACCAACTCGATGGACATGAGTTTGAGCAAGCTCTGGGAGTTGGTGAAGAACAGGGAAGCCTGGTGTGCTGCAGTCCATGGGGTTGCAAAGAGTCGGACCCAACTGAGGGACTGAACTGAACTGATTCAGCCTTGGGCCTCAGCCTGGTTCCTCTGCCAGGAACTCTCTACCCTGGGGTTACTCTTTCAAGTCTCTGCTGAATTACTCACTTCACAAGAGGCCTTCTCTAAGCACCCTGTGTAAAATTCAAGCAACCTCCACACACCGTGAAGCCCTGCAATCTACAGACTCTTTGTCGGGCTCTTAATTTTTCCCCTATAATACTTGCCACATTTTTAACATACTAAATAATTTACCGATTTGTTTGTTATGACTCTTGAAACCCATTTAGTATGTGAGCTCCACAGAAGCAGGAAATGTTTCTCTGTTTGACTCATCGCTGTGTCCCAGAGAACACAGAACAGCTCTGGCACATACAAGGCTCCACCTCCAAGTGACTTGAGTGAGAGATGATGATTGGCCCTGCCTGGAGTGAGAGAAGCATCAGGGGGCAGGGAAGGAGATTTGTAAAACAACTCACACCACGTGCCACTAGTGGTAAAGTATCTGCCTGCCAATGCAGGAGACACAAGAGATGGGGATTCAATCCCAGGGTCAGGAATGTCTACTGGAGTAGAAAATGGCACCCCACTCCAGTATTCTTGCCTGGAAAATTCCAAGGGCAGAGAAGCCTGGCAGACTGCAGTTCATGGGGCTTCAAAGAATCAGAAACGACTGAGCGACTAAGGACAGGACACACTAGGTAATTAAGAGGATTTTGTGGTGGTGGTTTCATTGCTAAGTCGTGTCCAACTCTTGCAACACCGTGGACTGTAATGACAAACCTATTAAAAGCATATTAAAAGCAGAGACATCACTTTTTCGACAAAGGTCCACATAGTCAAAGCTAAGGTTTTTCCTGTAGTCATGTATGGATGTGAGAGTTGGACCATGAAGAAAGCTTGAGCACCGGAGAATTGATACTTCTGAATTGTGGCACTGGAGAAGACTCTAGTACTCAATTGACAAAATAGCCACGTGTTCCAGTTATAAAGAATGATTTCTCTTGCTTTAGCTTTTGAGATATGGTATGCCACTCTCAAACATGGGGCCATTTTAAAGGATTTTCAAGAGTAATCTTTACTACATGTGGTTTTTGCTTTCTGTGCTGATTGTAGCATCTAACACTCATATGACTATATGGCGGTCGCTAAGAACCATGGCATTCCAAGCACAGCGACAAAGAAGATTATCCCTCGCTGAAGATTAAAACTCAAGATATATTTAATGACTATATATTCTGTTGCAGCAGAAGGAATAGATGGGCATTCATGAGATTTTCTAAGGGAATAATGATTTCTTACAATGAAAATGATAACCCATTGCTCTCATATATACTAGAAACAGGAAAGCAGAAAATTAGTTCAAAATATGGCAAGAAGGATTATTTCAGATAATTTGTCAGATTTTGAGATGGTTCCTTTCTCAAAAGATTTTATGTGGAAACTTTTATTTTTAACCTCATTCTGTCTGTGATAGTTTATTACCAGTATTTCTCAGTGTATTCTGAATACTGAGGATTTACTAAAAATAGGGATTCTGTCATTAAATACCTTGCATATTATTTTAGAAATGTTGATTTAGACATATTAAAGAAGGGTATTTGTACAAACTTGTAATGACCCCTTCAGTGCATTGTTCAAATTTTTTCTAACTTATGTTATCCCTTCAAGAATAACAACAGTCAAACAAATCTTCACAGAATTATCCCTTTAACATCACTGCCTACATAAGTATATCTTTGGAGATTTTTATTTTAAAGGTATGGAGAGTTTCTAACCCAGTAGTGAAGAACCCACCTGCCAATATAGGAGATGCAGATTCAATTCTTGGGTCCAGAAGATCACGTGGAGTAGGACATGACAACCCATTCCAGTTTCCCTACCTGGGAAATCTCATGGACAGAGGAGCCTGGCTGGGTAGAGTCCATGGGGTTGCAAGAGTCAGACATGACTTAGTGACTAAACAACAACCAGTTGACAGTAAATAGAAAATATTTTGGGAGGAAGGGCAAATTTTCATGTGGTTGACTGTTGATTGAAAAAGAGACACAAAGTAAATAGGGAAGGACAACAGCACAAAATGGGACATTTTATTGTCACTTTAAAAATTAATCAATGTCAACATTGTTGCCTCATGTGAGGTTAGTTAACTTAATGTACAATATATAAATATAGCTGTCATTTTGCTGTACATGAGAAACTAACACAACTTTGTAAATCAACTATACTTCAATGAGAAGAAAAAAGTAAAGTACTATACTCAAGAGTCCTTGCTCTTGAGGGGCCTCTACATATTCTTTCAATATTATTGTCAAAATCCATAACAGAGGTTTGTTCTTCACAGAGAGAATTGTTAGAAAATAACTTTGTACTGGTGAGTAAGTTGGGGCAAGATAGGTGGTTCGCTAGAAAATGTGTACATCCCCCTTGAATGAATGAAGCACAGAAGCCTTACTGAGCTAGAACCCAGGCTCTGTTGGGTCCTTTGTCTCTGCAATTCACAAAGGTTCTGAGCTTGACGTGACTGGAAGGTGGCTGCTATGCCTCAGAGTATTTTTACATTGTCCTCAGAGAGAGTGTTCCATGCAACGCTGTGTAGGAGAGTTACAAGACTGACTGGGCACTTCCCTGAGACTCCCAAGAGTTTTACTTGCTTGTTGATAAATGTTTGTATTTCCAGCTGTATTTTTTCAGTGTTATATCCCCTCTGGCTCCAAACATAAGTGGCCACTAGTGTTCAAAAAGTACCCAGAAATCCTCAAGCAACCAAAATGGCTTCAGTCAATTTCCAACACCAGGCCTTTGGCATTTGATATTAAAAAGTGACCCAATGTAAGAAATACTTTTATTTTCAGCCTTCCTGGATCTTTAAAAAATTCTAGTCATTCAAATCTATGAATGCAAGTCCCTTTATGGATGCAACTTTCATGTCCTGATGCATGTGCATGTGAATATTTGCTTTTGATATTAGTAACTCAACCAGTGGATTCTAATCACCTACACACTGATACTATATATAGATAAGACATAATAAGTTGCTTTTAACAAAGACATTTTTTAGGCAACAAATTAATGCCAAATGCTACTGAAAACTAATTTTACTGTGTGTTTTTAACCAAACCATTTGTTTTTGCATTTTGAAGGAAATTTCTAGGAAAAAAACAGCTCCCTATTAGTGGGATCATTGGGTTGAGTTTTTACTGTCTTTACTACATTTTTGGGCTTCCCTGGTGGCTGGGATAGTGAAGAATCTGCCTGAAATATGAGCGACCAGGATTCAATCCCTGGGTTGGGGAGGAACCCCTGGAGAAGGAAATGACAACCCACTTCAGCACTTTTGCTTGGAGAATTCTATGGACAGAGGAGCCTGAGGTCTGGTGGGCTACAGTCCCTGGGGTTGCAAAGAGTCCAACACAACTGAGCAACTACGTTTTCAAGCCTCATGATGCATATATATCATGCAAGCCTCATGATATATCTATATATATATATATATGTATGTATAATCTCTTCTTTCTTAGATATGCTTTAAAGACTTAGGTGAACACCATTTGATGGAAAGCAGTCCCTTTATGGATGCAACTTTCATGTCCTGATGCATGTGCATGTGAATATTTGCTAAGCTAAGCTCACATGAATACAAGTATTTGGTAAAATTTTTAAATACAGAGCTTCTTTTTCTATCCATTGCTGCATTCGAACTGTCCTTTTAAATGATCAGTTCAGTCGCTCAGTCATGTACAACTCTTTGCAACCCCATGGGCTGCAGCACACCAGGCCTCCCTGTCCATCACCAATTCCTGGAGCCTGCTCAAACTTATGTCCATCAAGTAGGTGACGCCATCCAACCAGCTCATCCTCTGTCCCCTCTTCTTCTCCTGCCTTCAATCTTTCCCAGAATCAGGGTCTTTTTCAATGAGTCAGATCTTCACATCAGGTGGCCAAACTATTGGAGTTTCAGCTTCAGCATCAGTCCTTCCAAACAATATTCAGGACTTATTTCCTTTACGATTGACTGGTTGGATCTCCTTGCAGTCCAAGGGACTCTCAAGAGTCCTCAAACACCACAGTTCAAAAGCATCAATTCTTTGGCTCTCAGCTTTATTTATAGTCGACTCTCACAGCCATACATGACTAATGGAAAAACCATGGCTTTGTCTATATGGACCTTTGTCAGTAAAGTAATGTCTCTCCTTTTTAATATGCTGTCTAGGTTGATCATAGTTTTTCTTCCAAGGAGCAAGCATCTTTTAATTTCATGGCTGCAGCCACCATCTGCAGTGACTTTGGAGCCCAAAGAAATAAAGTTTGTCACTGTTTCCATTGTTTCCCTATCTCTTTACCATGAAGTGATGGGATCAGATGCCATGGTCTTAATTTTCTGAATGTTGAGTTTTAAGCCAATTTTTTCACTCTCTTCTCTCACTTTCATCAGGAGGCTTCCTAGTTCTTCTTCACTTTCTGCCATAAGTATGGTGTCATCTGCATATCTGAGATTTTTTATATTTCTCCCTGATACCTTGATTCCAGCTTGTGCTTCAGCCAGCCCAGCATTTGACATGATGCACTCTGCATATAAGTTAAATAAGCAGTGTGACAAAATACAGCCTTGACATACTCCTTTCCCAATTTGGAACCAGTCTGCTGCTCCATGTCCAGTTCTAACTGTTGCTTCTTGACCTGCATACAAATTTCTCAAGATGCAGGTCAGGTTTTCTGCTATTCCCATCTCTTTCAGAATTTTCCACAGTTTGTTGTGATCCACACAGCAAAGTCTTTGGCATAGTCAATAAAACAGAAGTAGATTTTCTCTGAAACTCTCTTGTGTTTTTGATAATCCAACGGATATTGGCAATTTGATCTCTGGTTCCTCTTTCCTTTCTAAATCCACTTGAACATCTAGAAGTCCATGGTTCACATACTGTTGAAGCCTCACATACTGTTGGAGAATTTTGAGTATTACTTTGCTAGGTTGTGAAATGAGTGCAATTGTGCAATAGTTTGAACATCCCTGGGCATTGCCTTTCTTTGGATTTGGAATGAAAACTGACCTTTTCCAGGCCTGTGGCCCCTGTTGAGTTTTTCAAATTTGCTGGCATATTGAGTGCAGCATTTTCACAGCATCATCTTTTAGGATTCAAAATAGCTCAACTGGAATTCCATCACCTCCACTCATTTTGTTCATAGTGATGCTTCCTAAGGCTCACTTGACTTCACAAACCAGGATGTCTGGCTCTAGGTGAGTAATCACATCATCACGGTTATCTGAGTCATGAAGATATTTTAAATAGGATATTTAAATTTTTATTTTTAATATTTTTAAAGATATTTTTAATATCTTTTATTTTTAATGATATTTATTTAAATGATAAATGATAAATTTAAATGAGAAATGAAGATATTTTAAGTGATAGAGGTCAACTTTTTAAATGTATATTTAATTATATAGAAAGTGAACTATTCTTTTACGTGAGTTATCTGTGAAAGTAGCTTTTTAAATACCTCTTAAAAAACAAAATAATCCATCATACTTTAGCCATATGTCTAAGAAACAGGAAACCGGGTTCTGTCCAAGGAGATTCAACATATTTTGATGATAGAATATATTTTGCCTTGCATAAATCTGGCGTGATAGCAGGAATCAAACCTGTTAATAGACGCTCCTCCAAAGCTGCAATATAATTAAATCTTTCACTTCTTTTTAGTTATTAAAACAGAAGCTTACTGAATTTATTGTTACTTTTATATGTCATGAAGTAAGCCAGAAATTTCTCACCATATTTGTTTGATAAAATATCATGAACATTTGACTCTCGTTAGGATATAGAATTCTAAAATAATTGAATCTTCACCAAGTGAGTGAAATTCTATAGATTGTATTAGGTTTCTTTTCCTTATTGATTTCATATTACAGAGCAAAGGCACCATCTTCTAGGTGACAATCAATAATAAGTGATAGAAGAATGAGATAGTATGTCTTGTAATTTTATAAACACATTGATTTTAATCTACCTTCAATTGTCTTTCATTGATGCCTCTTGGGGAAGAAAGTTCAGCCTTGGAAAAGCAAGTTTCAAATTGACTGGGAGAAGACCAAAGTATATAAATCTACATTTGTCTCCCAGATATTTCAGTACTTCATTTAAATTTTATCATTGCATTTCAGAGTTTACAAAATTTATCAAATGAATTGCCAACTCGAGCCAAGTAGTGCATGGGCTGGCAGCCATGCTGTTTGATGTCCTGTAACAACAATTTTCTCCTCCAGTTCAACTTTCTTCTGTTGTTTTTAGAGGAAAGAAAAAACTAAATGGGTCATCTGGTCGACCATGTCTACATTTGAGAAACAGATATGGTCTGTGTTCAAGTCATAGGAGATCTGTTCTGTTCCTTCTGTGGCATAATACTATGGCAGTTCAAACCTCAATGAGAGACACAGCCAAATACAAAATCATTAAGAGAAAAGGCAGAAGTGACTGCACTTTCAGAATCAGCTTTTAACTTTTATTACTTTCCTGGTGGCTTACATGGTAAAGAATCTGTCTGCAATGTAGGAGATCCAAGTTCAGTTCTGGGGCCAGGAAAATCCTCTGGAGAAGTGAATGGCAACCAGCTCCAGTATTCTTGCCTGGAGAATTCCATGGACAGAGAAGCCTGGCGGGTTATAGTTCATGGGATCACAGTAAGTTGGACACGACTGAGGGACTTTCAGTTCACCATAAGACTGCCCTTCAGATATTCCTGCCCCACATTGCTGCCTGTGTCTGTGTACATGTCTGTGTCCACTTGTATCTGTATGTGCATCTTTGTTTCCTCACCTATGCCCAGTAAGGAAGCTGAGCTCAGAGTAAAAGAAGAAGGGACAGGCAGGAGCTCCCAGGTTACACTTCAGCTATCTTTTCTAGCACCGAATAAAACTACTGTTCTTCCATTAGTGGCTTAGCAGATGTGTGGCTGTGCGGAAGCTGAGTGACTTGGCCTACATTAAGTCACCATGGAGACTCTTCTCAGCTGTTGGGAGAAGGTATTTACCTCTTTGCACCTCAGGAGGAAGCTTTTCTGTATCTTCCCAAGACAGAAAAGAAGACTCAAGCTAGTAATAGCTGCCATGGAGAATGCTTTGATATTCCACCTCTGTTTTCACAAGTATATTGTAAGACAGGCTACATCAGATATCAACACCTTTCTTTTTAGCTGATCATCTAGTTAAAGCACAAAAAAAGCAATTTTCTTGAAGTCACACAGTTGCTTATGGGTAAAATAATATATGCTGTTAGTAGCTATATTATTAGGTATTTTAATTCTAATCTCTATTCCCTTTCCTAGTTAATTAGAATAAGCCAGTTTTTTTTGTTTAACTCTTTTCCTAAAAGTTAAGTTAGTCTTCTAGGAAATTAAAGTGCTTCCTTTGGAAAATATCCCCAAATCCCTACTTGAAAAATGAAAAAAAAATTTTCCTAACTTCCCATTTTCTGCTTGGCATGTTCACTCATGTTTTAAAGAAATACCTTCTGACATATTTTAAATCTAACTAAGCTGGTTGAAGAGGAGGGAGGACAAATAGTAGCATGGACAATCAAAGTTTAGGTTAAAGAATCATTTGTGAATATTATTGTTTTAAAAATTATCTTCATGGAACTTAGATAGATTGCCCTGAGCTTAAGTGAAATGTTTTTTATTTTTGTTTTTTATTTTATTTTTTAGTTGGAAGATAATTGCTTTACAATATTATGTTGGTTTCTGCTGTACAACAATGCAAATTAGCTATAATTATATGTATGTGTGTGTGTGTGTGTGTGTGTATATATATATATATATATATATATATATATATATATATATATCCCCTCCCTGCTGAGCTTCCTTCCCCAATCCCATCCCACCACTCTGTGTCATCATAGAGCACCAGGCTAGGCTCCCTAGCCTAGCTTTATATAGCAGCTTCCCACTAGTATCTATTTTACACATGATAGTGTATATATGACAACACTATTTTCTCAATTTGTCCTACCCTCTCCTTCCCCTACTGGGTCCACAAGTCCATTCTATTTTGTAGCAATATTTACAATAGCCAGGACATGGAAGCAACCTAGATGTCCATTCACAGATGAATGGATAAAGAAGATGTGGTACATTTGAACAATGGAATATTACTCAATCATAAAAGGAACAAATTTGAGTCAGTTCCCATGTGCTAGATGAGCCTAGAGCCTGTTACACAGACTGAAGTAAGTCAGAAAGAAAAAAATAAATACCACATATTAACCTATATATATGGAACCTATATACCAGCCTCAAAAATGACAGAATGATCTCAATTCATTTCCAAGGCAAGCCACTCAACATCACAGTAAACCAAGTCTGTGCCCCTACCATTGATACTGAAGAAGCTGTGGTTGAGCCATTCTATGAAGACCTAGAAGACCTCCTAGAACTAACAACAAAAAAGGATATTCTATTTATCATTGGGGATTAGAATGAAAAGTAGGAAATCAAGAGATACCTGGAACAACAGGCAAGTTTGGCCTTGGGGGTAGAAATGGGCAAAGGCTAGCTGAATTCTGCCAAGAAAATGCACTGGTCATAGCAAATATCCTTTTTAAATAGCACAAGAGACAACTTTACCCATGGACATCATCAGATGGTCAACACCAAAATCAAATTTGATTACTTTCTTTGTAGCCAAAGATGGAGAAGCTGTATACAGTCAGCAAAAACAAGACCTGGAGCTGATTGTGACTCAGATCATCAGCTTCTCATAGCAAAATTCAGGCTTAAACTTAAGTGAGGAAAATCATTAGGCCAGCCAGGTGTGGCTTAAATCCCCTATGAATATGCCCTAAATATGCCTTAAATCCCCTATGAATGTAGGTGATGAATAGATTCGAGGGATTAGATCAAGAAAACAGTGTGCCTGAAGAACTATGGACAGAGGTCTGTAATATTGTACAGGAGGCAGTGAACAAAGCCATCACAAAGAAAAAGAAAAGCAAGAAGGAAACGTGGTTATCTGAGGAGGACTTATAAATAGCTAGATAAAGAAGAGAAGCAAAAAGCAAGGGAGAAAGGGAAAGGTATATCCAACTAAATGCATATTTCCAAAGAACAGCATGGAGAGACAAGAAGGCCTTCTTCAATGAACAGTGTATAAAACTAGAAGAAAACAACAGAAGGGGAAAGACTAGAGATCTCTTCAGGAAAATTGGAGATATCAAGGGAACATTTTGCCCAAAGACGGGCACAATAAAAGATGAAGTTGTAGAGATCTAGTAGACACTGAAGAGATCAAGAAGAGATGGAAAGAATACATGGAAGAACTGTACAAAAAAAATCTAAAAGAACCAAATTACTACGATGGTGTAGTCAAGTCACCCAGAGCCAGACATTCTAGAGAGTGAAGTCAAGTGGGCCTTAGGAAGCACTGCTGTAAACAAAGCTAGTGGATGCGATGGAACTCCATTAGAGATATTCAAAACCCTAAGGGATGATGCCATCAAAGTATTGCATTCAATATGTCAGCAAATCTAGAGGACCCAGCAGTGACCACAGGTCTGGTAAATGTCAATCCTCATCCCAATTCCCAAGAAAGATAGTGCTAAAGAATGTGATAACCATTGGACCATTACACTTATCTCCCATACTAGTAAGGTCATGCTTAAGATCTTCCATGGTAGGCTTCAGCATTATGCAAACCGAGAACTTTCAGATGCCCAGGCTGAGTTGAGAAAAGAAAGAAGAATCAAAGTTCAAACTGCCAACATTCACTGGATCACAGAGAAAGTGAGGGTATTCCTTCCCACTGTTTCATTGACTATACCAAACCCTTTGACTGTGTGGATCATAATAAACTGTGGAAAGCTCTTAAAAAGATGGGAATACCAGACCATCTTACCTGTCTCCTGAAAAACCTGCATGCTGGTCAAGAAGCAACAGTTAGAACTGCACAGAACAACAGATTCATTCAAGATTAAGAAAGGAGTATGACAGGGCTGTCTGCTGTCACCCTGTTTGTTTAATTTATATGCTGAGCACATCATGAGAAATGCCAGGCTGGATGAGTTACAAGCTGGAATCAAGACAGGCAGGAGAAACATCAACAGCCTCATTTGTGTGGATGACATCAACCTAATGACAGAAAGCGAAGAGGAACTAAAGAGTCTCTTGATGAGGGTGAAGAAGAAGAGTGGAAGAGAGTGGGCTTAAAACTAAATATTAAGGGGGGGAGGTTCAAAAGAGAAGGGTTATATGTATACCTATGGCTGATTCATGTTGAGTTTTGACAGAAAACAGCAAAATTCTGTAAAGCAACTATATTTCAATTAAAAATTTTTTAAGCTAAATATTAAAAAAAAAACTAAAATTATGCATCCAGCCTCATTACTTCATGGCAAATATAGAGGGAAAACGTGGAAGTAGTGACAGATTTCCTCTTCCTAGGCTCTAAAATAACTATGGATGGTGACTACAACCAAGAAATCAGAAGTTTGCTTCTTGGCAGGAAAGCTATGACAAACCTAGACAGTGTGTTGAAAAGAAAAGACATTACACTGCTGATGAAGGTCCATATAGTCAAGGATATGGTCTTCCCTGTGGTCATGTATGGTTGTGAGAGCTGGACTGTAAGGAAGGCAGAGGCTGCCAAAGAATTGATGCCTTCAAATGGTGGTGCTGGAGAAGGCTCCTGAGAGTCCCTTGGACAGCAAGGAGATCAAATCAGTCAATCTTAAGGAAAATCAACCCCTGAATACTCATTAGAAGGACTGATACTGAAGCTAAAACTCCAGTATTTTGGCCATCTGATGGGAACAGCCAACTCACTGGAAAAGTCCCTGATGCTGGGAAAGATTGGGGGCAGAAGGAGAAGAAGGCATCAGAGGAGGAGATGGCTGGTTGGTATCACCGATGCAAAGGATGTGAACTTCAGGAAACTTGGGGAGATGGTGAGGGACAGGAAGGCCTGGCATGCTGCTGTCCATGGGGTCACAAAGAGTCAGACACAACTGGGCAACTGAACAATAGCAAATGGAATCTAGAATAATAGCACTGATGAACCTATTTGCAGGAAAGGAATGAGGATGTTTTCAAAATAAAGAGAAACACACGCCTGCTTCCTGCCTTTTCAGATAAGCACACCCTATAAAAACAGGGAGGGTACCTCTCCTCTCCTGTCAAACCACATGCTCTGGAACCCCCCCTTTCTTACTGCCCTTCCTCCCAATGATCTAAAACCACAGAGTAATATAACAACCTGTCTGAGCTGGAGGAACCTTTGGAACCAGCACTGTTGGGCAGAGCTCTGAGCCTTAAGCCTCACTTGTCACATTTTACCTTCTACCTGGAAAGACCCTCACTTTGAGCCCCTCCTCAATTTTTTCTGCCATGTGAGCATTCACTCACTTAGTTTTCAACCCCAGATTGTCCCCTCCATCAGGAAACCCTCTCCATCCTCTCCCTTTCTCACACCCAGTTTTCTGTCTCACCTAGAACATTTATTCATTTATTGATTTACTCAACAAATGTTTCTAAAAACTCACTAAGTGCCAGGCACTGAGCTAAGCAGAAACCACACACCTCTGAATACAGATGACCAGCTCCTGTCTTCATAGAGCTCAGAGTCTGGTGAAGACATTAGTAAACGTGAGGCCACAGAAAAAAAATGTAATTACAACTGGGATGAGAGCCAGGAAGGGAATAAGGGCGGTGCCTGGAGACTGCAGCCCCATCTCTGCAATTCCACCAGCAGCAGCACCCTGATCACCTGCTGCAGGGGCTCCAGAACCGAGCAGGGAGGCAGCCAATGGGGCCTCTGCGAGCCTGGGACACGCGCCTCCTACCCACCTACTGGCTCCCAGAGGCATAAGAGCATAAACATGTGCCACCACAGTGAGGAAGGCCTTTGTCAGGCAGCAAGGTGTTGACACTGGGACTGCGAGGCAATGACAGAGTCGCAATGAGGGCGGTTCACCAATAACCGCGATGAGGCAGGGAGGCAGCTCACTGGGCAGCTCACATGATCCGGGGCCGTGGATAGTGAGCTGGTCAGAATTTGTCAATCCCTGCCCTTGTCTTCTTAGGATTAATTAATAGGGGGTGTTACAATCTCTTAAAAATCTCTCTGGGAAGACACAATAATACTTTTGTGAAACTATTTCCGTTTTTGGAAAAGAGTCCAAAAATGTCAACTCTCTCTGAAAAATAAAAGTGCATATATAAAAAAAGAACATCACTATTAGGCCGAGCGTTCATGGGGAACACTCCACATTCTCTAGGATTTATTCTCAACTTTTTCGGGAAATATTTCCTTTATGTTATAGGATTCTTGGACTCCAAGGAGATCAAACCAGTCAATCCTAGAGGAAATAAGTCCTGAATGTTCATTGGAAGGACTGATGTTGAAGCTGAAACTCCAATACTTTGACCACCTGATGCAAAGAACTGACTTACTGGAAAAGACCCTGATCCTGGGAAAGATTGAAGGTGGGAGGAGAAGGGGACAACAGAGGATGAGATTGTTGGATGGCATCACTGACTCGATGGGCATGAGTTTGAGCAAGCTCTGAGAGTTGATGATGGACAGGGAAGCCTGGCATACTACAGTCCATGGGGTTGCAAAGAGTCAGACATGACTGAGGGACTGAACTGAACTACAGGATTCTTCTAAGCTCTTATAAGGGTGTTTGTTGTTGGTGTGGTGGTGTTTTAATTAAGTACTTTAAATTCTTGAATTTAGATGTAGTTTGTAAGCTCAAACTATAAATTTTGAAGACAGCTCAGAGCTTTTAAATAAACTCACTTGCTCTTTTTTCTTTTTTTCAATTTTGGAGGGACATAGAAATGTAGTTCCACAGATGGAGTATCCGTGGACATAACTACATGTGTTGGATCATAGAAAAAGCAAGAGAATTCCAGAAAAACATCTGCTTCACTGACTACACCAAAGCCTTTGACTGTGGGATCACAACAAATTGTGGAAAATTCTTCAAGACATGGAAATGTCAGACCACCGTACCTGCCTCCTGCCAAACCTGTATGCAGGTTAAGAAGCAACAGTTAGAACCAGACATGAAAAAATTGACTGGTTTAAAATTGGGAAAGGAAGTACAGCCACTATGGAGAACAGTGTTGAGATTCCTTTAAAAACTAGAAATAGAACTGCCATATGAGCCAGCAATCCCACTGCTGGGCATACACACTGAGGAAACAAGAACTGAAAGAGACACGTGTACCCCAGTGTTCATCGCAGCACTGTTTACAATAACCAGGACATGGAAGCAAACTAGATGCCCATTAGCAGACGAATGGATAAGAAAGCTATGGTACATATACACAATGGAATATTACTCAGCCATTAAAAAGAATACATTTGAATCAGTTCTAATGAGATGGATGAAACTGGAGCCCATTATACAGAGTGAAGTAAGCCAGAAAGATAAACACCAATACAGTATACTAACGCATATATATGGAACTTAGAAAGATGGTAACAATAACCCTATATGCAAAACAGAAAAAGAGACACAGATGTATAGAACAGAACTTTGGACTCTGTGGGAGAAGGCGAGAGTGGGTGTTCTGAGAGAATAGCATTGAAACAACTATGTTATCAAGTGTGAAACAGATCACCAGTTCAGGTTGGATGCATGAGACAAGTGTTCAGGGCTGGTGCACTGGGATGGCCCAGAGGGATGGGATGGGGAGGGAGGTGGGAGAAGGGACCAGGCTGGGGAACACATGTAAATCTATGGCTGATTCATGTCAATGTATGGCAGAAACCACTACAATATTGTAAAGTAATTAGCCTCCAACTAATAAAAGTAAATGAAAAAAATAATAAAATTGGGAAAGGAGTATGTCACAGCTGTATATTGTCACCCTGCTTATTTAACTTATATGCAGAGTACATCATGTAAAATGCTGGGCTGGATGAAGCATGAGCTGGAATCAAGATATCTGGGAGAAATACCAATAACTTCAGATATGCAGATAACACCACCCTTATGGCAGAAAGCAAAGAAGAACTGAAGAGCCTCTTGATGAAGGTGAAAGAGGAGAGTGAAAAAGTTGACTTAAAACTCAATATTCAAAAAACTTAGATCATGTCATCTGGTACCATCACTTTATGGCAAATAGATGTGGAAACAATGGAAACAGTGGCAGACTTTATTTTCTTAGGATCCAAAATCACTGCAGATGGTGACTGCAGCCATGAAATTAAAAGACGCTTGCTCCTTGGAAGAAAAGCTATGACAAACCTAGGCAGCATATTAAAAAGTAGAGTCATTACTTTGCCAGCCAAGGTCCATATAGTCAAAGCCATGGTTTTTCCATTAGTCATGTATGGATGTGAGAGTTGGGCCATACAGAAAGCTGACTGCCGAAGAATTAATGCTTTCGAACTGTGGTGTTGGAGAAGACTCTTGAGAGTCCCTTGGACTGCAAGGAGCTCAAACCAGTCAATCCTAAAGGAAATCAATCCTGAATATTTATTGGAAGGACTGATGGCTGAAGCTGAAGCTCAATACTTTGGCCACCCAATGCGTACAGCCATTTCTTTAAAAAAAGACCATGATGCTGGGAAAGATTGAAGGCAGGAGAAGAAAGGGACAACAGAGGATGAAATGGTTGGATGGCATCAGCTACTTGATGGACATGAGTTTGAGCAAGCTCCAGGAGATGGTGAAGCATAGGGATGCCTGGTGTGCCACAGTCCATGGGGTTGTAAATAGTCAGACAGGACTGAGTGACTGAACAACAAGGATAGAAATGTAACATCTTATTGTATCTGAGGTAAAAGCTTGTTAATATTAGCTTTTTTTCTTTTTCCTTTTTATTTTAAATCTAAAAGATATAGTTCTTTTAGGTAAAAAAAAATAGCATAATTACTTACAAAACCATTGTTTAAAAGAAACTATGCAAAGCACAATTGTTCAAATGTAATTCCTTTTAGAAATTTTATTACTCTATAGTCAAAAACAAAGTTTTTAAAGAAGATTCAGGTAACAAATATCCCAAAACGCTTAAAATCTTTCCTCTTATGTTCTTAAAGTATTAATAGTTTGCATTAAGTGCTCTTTCTTTAATTTTTTCATTCTTCTGTAATTATTCATTGCAATTAACTACTTTAAATGTTCTTGGGAAATACTTTCAGTGGAAACAGAAAGTTCTATATGGTTTTATTGTTAAACAGTTTTAAACTAGAAAACAAGACCATTCAATATATTAAAGTCTATTTTACATAGGCTTTCCTTTGACTGCAATATATTATATATACACATGGAAATAAAAACTATTTTTTATTGTCCATTGCAACATATTACTAATAATAAATAGACATTTTTCTCTTACCTAAAGATGATAGGAAAACCCCAACAAATTAATATATACATTATCAGAGAAAATTCTTCCTCAATTTAATAAATTATTGTAAAGTTTTTATTCCAAAAACAATTGTCATGGAACAAATATTTGCTTACTGGTTAAATTCAAGAGGTACTAAGAACTAGGCTCCAATGAGCTCCCTCACTAACACCAGATTTCACCATTAGTGTTTAATTTCCTTCATGATGAGCTTTGTTTCTCCTGGTGGGTTTTTGTTTATGCTGCTGCTGTTGCTGTTTAAATTCATTCTCTTTCTGAAGGGACAATAATTCTCCATGATGTCTTAGTGAGCTTGATCCTACCCAACTGCTTTGCTCCCTGGTATGAGTTGCCTAGGGGCACAGGGACTCTAAAAGGAGCCAGACCAAGAAACAGGACTGTTGTAGGGTCAGCCCAGAAGGAGAGGTAATGGTCACTGACCATTTTATACAAATAGCAGATGCTTCTGGGATGCAAATGTGTGTCTGGGGCACATGCAAATAGCTCCACAAGCCAGAGGTTTTAGCCTGAGGGCTTTCTCTGATGAATTCAGCACACTGATCAAAAGTTTTACATTGGTCTAATTTATTCATTCCTTCAATAAGAACTTGAAATTAAAGAGATGGTTAAGTAATGACTGCAGTGGAATTAAAACCAGATTAATTGGTCCTCTACTATTGTGTGTTTAGGCTTCCCAGATGGCTCAGTGGTAAAGAATCTGCCTGCCAGTGCAGGAGACACAGGAGACACGGGTTCAGTCCCTGGGTCAGGAAGATCCCCTGGAGAAGGAAATGGCAACCTTTCCATTATTCTTGCCTGGGAAATCATATAGACAGGAGAGCGTGGTGGGTTACAGTCCACGGGGTCGCAGAAGAGTTTAACAGGACTTAGCAACTAAAACAATAACAATGCTTCAAGTTTCAGAGACCAGAACACAGGGAAGTTTTTTGGGCTTGTTGTTTCCAGTTTTCCAGTTCATCCCAGCCTGCAACCTCCTCTTCAATATGGTTTTCATGGTGGCCAAGAGAGTTCTATACATGCCTAGGCAATTGCTCCTCCTGGATTCCTCTTTTTTAATTAACTTTATTTATTTTATTGAAATATAGTTGATTTACAATGTTGTGTTAGTTCCAGGTACATAGCATAATGATTAAGATATACGTGTATATATATATATATATACATATTTATTCTTTTTTAGATTCTTTTCCATTATATGTTACTATAAGATATTGAGTAGCGTTCCCTATACTATACAGTAGGTTCTTGTTGGTTATCTATAGTGGTGTATACATTTTAATCCCAAACTCCTAATTTATCACCCCTTTCCACTTTGATAACCATAAATTTGTTTTCTTTGTCTGTAAGTCTATTTCTCTTTTGTAAATAAATTCATTTGTATCACTTTTAAAATTCCACATATAAGTGATATATTTGTCTTTGTCTGACTTACTCTACTTAATATGATAATCTCTAGGTCCATCCATGTTGCTGCAGATGACATCATTTCATTCTTTTTTGTGGCTCAGTATTATTGCATTGTATATATATACCACATCTTCTTTATCCTTTCATCTGTCAATGGGGTGCTTCTATGTCTTGGCTCTTATAATCAGTGCTTCAATGACCATTGGGGTGCATGTATCTTTTCAAACTGTAGTTTTCTCTGGGTATATATTCAGGAGTGGAATTGCTGGATTATATGGTAACTCTATTTTTTTTAGTTTCTAAAGGACCCTCTGTACCTAAATGTAAGACTGGATACTATGAAACTCCTAGAGGATAACATAGGCAGAATACTCTTTGACACGAATTGCAGCAAGATCTTTTTTGACTCACCTTATTTATTTTGAAAATAAAAACAAAAATAAACAAAGCTCAAAATCAAGCAACCCAATAAAAATTGAGTAGAAGTTTAAATAGACATTTTTGCAAAGAAGACATTAAGATGCTTATCGTTGCTATTATTATTAGAGAAATGCAAATCAAAACCGCAATGAGGAATCACCTCACACTGGTCAGAATGGCCACCATCCAAAAGTCTAAAAACAATAAATGCTGGAGAAAGTGTGGAAGAAAAAGAAATCCTCCTACACTATTATGGGAATGTAAATTGGTCCTGATCTCATCTTTACGAGATCTGTCCTCTGTCATCAGCACTGATGACTCCAGAGAGACTGTTCTTTCCATATATAATGACAGTTACAACCTTGTAGAGTTAAGGTGTTTACTTCAGCTTAAAAAACAGCCACAGAGGAAGCTAGATGACATCAAGTTTGCACATGTTCACTCTAGCTTACAGTGCTTACTTCCAGATGAAAGCTTGACAGCTCCACATGAAATATTGACTGGAATTTGTTTGGGATTTTAGCAGCAATAATTTACAACGACTTCTTTGTCCAAGTGTCTGTGTTTATTAAGCATAATTACAGTAGTAACTTCCTAGAAATATTTGTTGATCTGCATAAAAGTATTAACTATGTTAAGTAGAATGATTATAGTTAACTTCTTATCTTCTTTCTTTCCCTCTTTTTTATTTAATTTAAAAATGGGGAGGCTGCTTCCTATTTGGGAGGCGGGGGCTGCAATAGCAACCGAGCTTCCGACTGGTTTCGGTTTCCTTCCGTCTCCAGCTCTGTTGGGTGGCCGCACTGTCTAGGATTCACCGCCGCCTGTCGGGCCGGCGCCTGGTCCGTCTTCCTCCCTTGTGCGCGCGCTCGCCGGCCAGCCGCTGAGAGCCAGATTTAAAAAATAAATAAATAAATAAATAAAAATGGGAAACGAACTGAGAGTAGATGCCCATCAGCAGATGAATGGATAAGGAAGCTGTGGTACATATACACCATGGAATATTACTCAGCCATTAAAAAGAATTCATTTGAATCAGTTCTAATGAGATGGATGAAACTGGAGCCCCTTATACAGAGTGAAGTAAGCCAGAAAGATAAAGAACATTACAGCATACTAACACATATATATGGAATTTAGAAAGATGGTAACGATAACCCTATATGCAAAATAGAAAAAGAGACACAGAAATACAGAACAGACTTTTGAACTCTGTGGGAGAATGTGAGGGTGGGATATTTCAAAAGAACAGCATGTATACTATCTATGGTGAAACAGATCACCAGCCCAGGTGGGATGCATGAGACAAGTGCTCGGGCCTGGTGCACTGGGAAGACCCAGAGGAATCGGGTGGAGAGGGAGGTGGGAGGGGGGATCGGGATGGGGAATACGTGTAAATCCATGGCTGATTCATATCAATGTATGACAAAACCCACTGAAATGTTGTGAAGTAATTAGCCTCCAACTAATAAAAAAAAAAAAATAAGATAATAATAAAAAAAATAAAAATAAAAAATAAAAATGGGAAACAAACTGAGAGTAGATTTCAGGGAAACTTATCACACAAAAATGATAATTATGTAAAGAAGATATGTTAATTAGCTTTTCTGTAAAATTCATTTCACTATGTATGTATATATATTAAGTATCATGTTGTAGAACTTGAATATATACAATTTTATTTTAATATATATAAATAAATGAAAATTTTAAATAATTAAAATAAAATTATAAAGGGAATAATCTCAAGAAATCTGTCCTTCAAAGTATTGATTTAAAAATTATAAAGACATTCAGACATGTGAGATTGCATAATACCACTTAGCTCTGAATACTTAAATTGTACTAAAGCTTATCTCTTCTCTTCTTTCCTCTTCCCTTATCTTGTCTTCTCTTCTCAAGTGTCAGCATTCCAAGACATTTCCTTTTGGAAATGACCCTCAATCAAGGAACACAGTCTTTGTTCTGGCAGTTTTCAGTCACATGTCCAGGAGCAAGACATGAAGCTTCTTTAAGCCAAAGTTTTCTCATTTGACTAAATGATCTCTGGAATTGCCTCAACAGACTCTGAAATAATATCATTTTAGAAATGATGTATAAGAATAACCATTTTCTGAAAATCAATTATCAGTAGCCAAAATATTATCAAGAAATCATTACTTTGTATGATTTTGAGCTAGCAGTATAATGAACAAAATCAAATGTTTTAATTAGAAATGGATTTCAAAATTGTCAAGCCCTTAAGGACCAAGATCTTAGTAGTTTAATTGAGATATCTCAAAACACTGTTTTCAATTGACTATAGAAACAGTCAGCCCATTATGTGCTTTATAAGTCTAGCACAATTTGAGAAACAGCTTATTATTTTTCAATAAAAGTTATTTGAAAGTATTTTTGATGTTTTAAGAATAAAAATAAGTCAATAATTATAGATATTCTATGTGTGCTCTCTGTTTTCTCTCCATTTTAACCTCAAAAGTATCCCAATATTACCCTCCTCTCAGTTGCACTCAGAAATCTGGATGGAGAATGGGAATGGTTCCTTGGTATTGACCACCTACTTAGCACTGTATAGTTTTTGAGTCAGAATTTCATCAGGAAAATATATGGGAATAATCTTTTATTTTGATGACAAGTGCCAATTTTCGAGTATCCTTTTTGATTAGGCAAACAATTACAAAATTTTTGTTCTCTTATTTTTATCCAGAAGGGTACATATAATTTAATGACTTCTTTTTCCATGTTCCACTCAAATTTCAACTGACTAGAATTTTTTACAAGTGAAGAATTTGGAATGGTTAATGAGAGATGTCAAAATAAGTAATAGATTCTTATTATTCACATACCAGAATAAGATAACTTTTTTTACTTTAGTACTAAAGAAGAAATCCTAAACTAATATAAAACATGAATGAATTGGAATGGGGTAAAAATAGAATTAGCAACGGTAGAAATATCTTGGATAGAAATTTTTAGGATAACTGAGAGTGTTGCTGTATTGTTGCAGTTTAGTCACTCAGTCATGTCTGACTCTTTGTGACCTCATGGACTGTAGCCCTCCAGGCTCCTCTGTCCATGGGATTTCCCAGGCAAGAATACTGGAACAGGTTGCCATTTCCTTCTCCAGGGTATCTTCTTGACCCAGGGACCAAACTCATGTCTCCTACATTGGCAGTTGGGTTCTTTACCACTGAGTCACCTGCTGCTGCTGCTGCTGCTACTGAGTCGCTTCAGCCGTGTCCAACTCTGTGCAACCCCATAGACGGCAGCTCACCAGGCTCCCCCGTCCCTGGGGTTGGAACCCCTGACTGAGAATACAGAGAAATCGGATAGTCAGGGAAACAAAGGAAAAACTTAAAGTGACTGTAAACTTAAAAAGAGATGCTCTTTATGAACTTATGAATGCTTGAGAATGAGGAATTCAGAGTGACCTTCTGTTATTTTCTATTATGAGTAAAAATTTCAAATCCTATTTATTAATATAAGATGAAAATTTTTAATCAAATAAAAATCTCAATAAAAATGAAGTTCCATATTTATTTCTTGAGAAATGTTACATACAATATGTGAGATCCATTCTGTTGTGTTCTCTGTGCATGTGAATCTCTGGTGCTTCAGAGTCACTGGAGAATAAAGATGGTTAATTGAGCCTGAATCTAATAGTTGCCAATGTTGTCATCACGAGGTAAGGTTTTTATGCTATCAGAAACTTAATTTAGCAAAAGTAGTAAAAATAGCATTGAAGTAGCTGGTAACCTTGGAAAAGCATTGAAATTTGCCACATGACTACTTTCTGATATAATAAATGAGAAGGTTGGAGTCCCTCAGTGACTTCCAAATAGAGTTGAAGGAACATTGTGGACTGTTGGGCCATGACAGTTTTTACTGACTTGTGGCCACATGGAAATTAAAGGAAGATAATACAATAAATTTTTCATAAAACTAAATCTAGATGGTTTTTAAATCTTGAAATAATGTAGGTTCTGTTTTGTTGCTGTTAGGAAATCCTATCTTTTGTGAAATGATAATAAAGGTCAATGGTAGTTTTATTTATAATATTTTACTTTACAAAATTAAAGCTTCCTGATAGCTAATTATTTATATCCTTACTTAACACCCCTCTGACAGTCTCCCACAGTGTTTTTTAAAAACCTAAAATTCAGCCTCTGTATGGCAAAAACCACTACAATATTGTAAAGTAATTAGCCTCCAACTAATAAAAATAAATGGGGAAAAAAAAAAAAACTAAAATTCTGGTGCCACTAAATAAGCAGTGCTGCCTGTCTTTTTCTCCCCCACATTTGAAACATTTGAATGGATCTTTAATGAGAATTTTAGTTCAGTTATCTAAAATATACACAAGCATAATTTAGTAATATAATATGAAGATCCATCAGAAAGGTAAGGACATTTTGAGAAATGCAAAGAAAATGTGACTTTATTCATAATATATACACCATGAAATGGACACTTTCCATTATATTGGTTACTTCAAAATTTAAATCCTACTTGTTTTTTTTCAGTTAATATTTCTCATGGCAGATACTGAATATTAACCAGTTTCTTTCCTGACAATATTAATTGGTTGCCCAAGATACAACTGATTTGTACATTTAATTTGAAAAACTATGGCTCAATGTTTACAAAATCAGGTTAAATGATTTCTAAGATTTCAACTACCTCTAAATTTCCATTGATTTGTGAGTCAAAATAATGTCATAGAAAACATATGGAAGATTCCCAAAAAAGCATTTGTGCAAAGATTTCCACATTTTGAAACATGACTGCCTAAGTCTGCTTAGTAAGAAGAATGGGTCCAGTAAGGAAAGGTAGATGCACCCCTGGAGTTGGGTGAGTGGGACCAGAAAGGGAGAAGTGCATATGCCATGAGGACAAGCTCTCTGAGGGAAAAGGGCAGTGGTCAGGCATGAGTATGTGACCTCCTCTGTGAGGTAGTAAGATGTCTTCAAAAGCAACAGGAGAAGCTTAGGAGTTCACATTGGCAAGAAACATCAAAGAATGTGTGTCAGGAAGAAATGTGGTCTTGGTCACAGAGGTGACAAGACCCTGCTCTTCAAGAGGTGATAGTACAAACAGCTTACCATGAGAGTTTACAGTCCATGAGAACAGGAGAAATCAGCTAATATTGTATTGACAATTTAGCAGCTATACACACTCCCCAGTTCTTTGCCTGGTTGTGGAAAGAACAGACAGCTGAGAAAAATCAGCTGAAGATATTCCAAGTGGAGTAGGAGAGCTGACAGAAACTCCTCCGGGCAATCCAGACTCTCAGATGGCAGGGAATGAAAAGCAGCCAGGAGGGCAAGTATGACCCCTCACAAGCATTTCCAGAAGAATGACATCTCCCTGGATGCAGAAAATTTAGGGCAGGCCTGAAGATCAAAGCAAATTCCCCAATCATGAGCTCTAAAGCTGAGAAGTATTTCCTACAGTTTGGAAAGTTTCTGCTTGGATGTAAAGCACAAAGATAATGCTGGAATTTTGGACTTCCCTGGTGGTCCAGTGGTTAAGAATCCACCTGCCAATGCAGGGAACACAGGTGCCATCTCTGGTCCAAGAAGATTCCACATGCCTCGGAGGAACTAAGCCCACGCCCTACAACTACTGAAACCTGTGCGTCCTAGAGCCTTGCTCGGCAACAAGAGAAGCCCCTGAAAGGAGAAACCCAAGAAACACAGCTAGAGAATAACCCCTGCTCCCTGCAACTGGAGAAAACCCATGCATAGCAGTAATAGGTAAATAAACAATTTTTTTCCATTTATTGTTATTAGTTGGAGGCTAATTACTTTACAATATTGTAGTGATTTTTGCCATACATTGACATGAATCAGCCATGGATTTACATGTATTCCCCATCCCGATCCCCCCTCCCACCTCCCTCTCTACCCGATCCCTCTGGGTCTTCCCAGTGCACCAGGCCCGAGCACTTCTAATACTGGAATTTCGTGAGAGCTTACATTCAAGGTTTGCAAGAGAAAAGTTCTGATCCTAGTCTTAAAACATTTGAAACCAGTGATAAGCTGCATGAACTGAAGCTTCAAGAAAACCTAGACACAGACTAATCACAGATGAGTTTGATTCAGTTCTTCAATGTCCTTCAAGAAGGAAAATGATTTCTATACAGATAAATAGTATTTACCGCAGCCTCTACTATTCTACTACACAAAATGCCTAACATAAAATTGTAAGTTATAGGACACAGAAAGAAGTCAGAAATGTGGCCAGTGGTAAAGAGAAAACAGTCGATAGAAGCAAAAAAGGAAGCTATATATTGCCAGACCAGGATTTTTAAATGACTGTCATAAAAATACCAAAGGATCTAGTGGAAAGAGAGTAAAATGAATGTGAAGAGATGAATAATTTCAGTAAACATGAAAACTATAAAAAAGAAATTTAAGTGGTAGAAATAAGAAATATGGAATTATAAACATTCACTACATAATGGGGAGGAGACAAGATGGCGGAGGAGTAGGAAGGGGAGACCACTTTCTCTCCTACAAATTCATCAAAAGGATAACTGAACGCAGAGCAAACTTCGCAAAACAACTTCTGATCGCTAGCTGAGGTCATCAGGCGCCCAGAAAAGCAGCCCATTGTCTTCAAAAGGAGGTAGGACAAAATATAAAAGATAAAAAGTGAGACAAAAGAGCTAAGGACGGAGATCCGTCCCGGGAAGGGAACCTTCGGCGGCATTGCTTGGGGTAGGGTCCGGGCCTGAGTGCCCTGAGGACAATCGGAGGGAGCTTCTGTGAGTTGCCAACTTGAACTGTGGGAGACCAAAAGAGAGAGAGTAAATTAACTGGCCCGAACACACTGCCAGCCGTTCGCAGAACAAAGGGACCGAGAAAGTCCAGAGAAGAGCTCGCAGGCTGCGGACCGGCCCAGCCCCGCCGGCGGCAGGAGGCAGGGGGGAGGGGAAGGTCGCGGCGAGACACAGGGCGCAGGCACCCGACCGGCGCGGGCGGGGACTGGGGCTGGGGACGCGGAGGGCAGAAGGCGCAGGCACCCGACTGGCGCCAGCGGAAACTGAGACTGGGTCCGTGGAAGGGAGGGGGCACGCCACACCTGGGGAGAGTGCGCCCACCAAGCCCCTGGCTGCCTGGACCGCTCTGACGGGGAAGGCACAGAGAGCAGGCGCAGCTTTTCGTTCGGCGCTTTTGTGGAACACAGGAGGGCTGGAACCTCGCGCAGCGCGGGGCGCCCTCCATATAGAACAGCCAGGAGCCTGAGCAGCGCAGACGGAGAAAGCAGCATCAGCCCCTCCCAGCAGGGCCAGCCCATCCCCGCGGCGCAAGCCCGTCCCCGCATCGCCAGCCCCTCCCCGCAGAGCGACGGAACTAACTACCTGAATAAGAGTCCACCTCCGCCCGCCTGTGTCAGGGCGGAAATGAGGCTCTGAAGAGACCGGCAAACAGAAGCCAAATAAACAAAGGGAACCGCTTCAGAAGGGACTGGTGCAACATATTAAAATCCCTCTAGAAAACACCGACTACACCGGAAAGGGCCTGAAGATATCGAGAAGTGTAAGCTGGAACGAGGAGCTATCTGAAACTGAGCCAAACCCACACTGACCGCAACAGCTCCAGAGAAACTCCTAGATATAATTTTACTTTTTTCTCTTTTTCTTTTTTATTTTTTCTCTTTTATTTTCCTTTAAAATCCCCTATTACTCCCCCATTACTCCTTAACTATCATTTCCATAGATTTTTACGATTTTTTTAATTAGGGGGAAAAAAAATTTTTTTTCTTTTTTCTTCTTTTTTTCTTTCCTTTTTCTCTTCTATTTTCTATTTTTCTTTTTCTCTTATTTCTTTAAAGTCCTCTAGTACTCCTCTACTACTCCTTAATTTTCATTTTCAATACACTATAACCTTACAAAAAAAGAAAGAAGAGAAGCCCTATTTTTAAACCGAAGATTATTCTCTCCCAATCTTGACTCTGTTTTCTACCTCAGAACACCTCTATTTCCTCCTTTCCCCTTCTCTTCCCAATCCAGTTCTGTGAATCTTTATAGGTGTCTGGGCTACGGAGAACACTCTGCAAACAGACAGCTGCGCAGATCTGTCTCTCTCCTCTTGAGTCCCCCTTTTTCTCCGCCTGCTCATCTCTATCTCCCTCCTCCCTCTCCTCTTCTTCATGTAACTCTGTGAACCTCTCTGGGTGTCCCTAACGGGGGAGAATATTTTCGCCATTAACCTAGAAGTTTTCTTATCAGGGCTGTATAGCTGGAGAAGTCCTGAGACTACAGGAAGAATAAAATTGAAATCCAGAGGCAGGAGACTTAAGCCCAAAACCTGAGAACACCAGAAAACTCCTGACTACATGGAACTTTAAGTAATAAGTGACTGTCCAAAAGCCTCCATACCTACACTGAAACCAACCACCACCCAAGAGCCAATAAGTTTTAGAGCAAGACATACCACGCAAATTCTCCAGCAACGCAGGAACATAGCCCTGAACATCAACATACAGGCTGCCCAAGGTCACACCTAACACATAGACCCATCTCAAAACTCATTACTGGGCACTCCATTGCTCTCCAAAGAGAAGAAATCAAGTTCCATGCACCAGAACACTGACGCAAGCTTCCCTGACCAGGAAACCTTGACAAGCCAATCGTCTAACCCCACCCACTGGGTAAATCCTCCACAATAAAAAGGAACCACAGACCTCCAGAATACAGAAAGCCCACTCCAGACACAGCAATCTAAACAAGATGAAAAGGCAAAGAAATACCCAACAGGTAAAGGAACATGAAAAATGCCCACCAAGTCAAACAAAAGAGGAGGAGATAGGGAATCTACCTGAAAAAGAATTTAGAATAATGATAATAAAAATGATCCAAGATCTTGAAAACAAAATGGAGTTACAGATAAATAGCCTGGAAACAAAGATTGAAAAGATACAAGAAATGTTTAATAAAGACTTAGAAGAAATAAAAAAGAGTCAATTAAAAATGAATAATGCAATGAATGAGATCAAAAACACTTTGGAGGGAACCAAGAGTAGAATAACAGAGGCAGAAGATAGGATAAGTGAGGTAGAAGATAAAATGGTGGAAATAAATGAAGCAGAGAGGAAAAAAGAAAAAAGGATCAAAAGAAATGAGGACAACCTCAGGGACCTCTGGGACACTGTGAAACGCCCCAACATTTGAATCATAGGAGTTCCAGAAGAAGAAGACAAAAAGAAAGGCCATGAGAAAATACTCGAGGAGATAATAGCTGAAAACTTCCCTAAAATGGGGAAGGAAATAGCCACCCAAGTCCAAGAAACCCAGAGAGTCCCAAACAGGATAAACCCAAGGCAAAACACCCCAAGACACATATTAATCAAATTAACAAAGATCAAACACAAAGAACAAATATTAAAAGCAGCAAGGGAGAAACAACAAGTAACACACAAAGGGATTCCCATAAGGATAACAGCTGATCTATCAATAGAAACCCTCCAGGCCAGAAGGGAATGGCAGGACGTACTGAAAGTAATGAAAGAGAATAACCTACAACCTAGATTACTGTATCCAGCAAGGATCTCATTCAGATATGAAGGAGAATTCAAAAACTTTACAGATAAGCAAAAGCTGAGAGAATTCAGCACCACCAAACCAGCTCTTCAACAAATGCTAAAGGATCTTCTCTAGACAGGAAATGCAGAAAGGTTGTATAAACGTGAACCCAAAACAACAAAGTAAATGGCAACGGGACCACACCTATCAATAATTACCCTAAATGTAAATGGGTTGAATGCCCCAACCAAAAGACAAAGATTGGCTGAATGGATACAAAAACAAGACCCCTATATATGCTGTCTACAAGAGACCCACCTCAAAACAAGAGACACATACAGACTAAAAGTGAAGGGCTGGAAAAAAATATTTCATGCAAACGGAGACCAAAAGAAAGCAGGAGTCGCAATACTCATATCAGATAAAATAGACTTTCAAATAAAGGCTGTGAAAAGAGACAAAGAAGGACACTACATAATGATCAAAGGATCAATCCAAGAAGAAGATATAACAATTATAAATATATATGCACCCAACATAGGAGCACCGCAATATGTACGGCAAACACTAACGAGTATGAAAGAGGAAATTAATAGTAACACAATAATAGTGGGAGACTTTAATACCCCACTCACAACTATGGATAGATCAACTAAACAGAAAATTAACAAGGAAACACAAACCTTAAATGACACAATGGACCAGCTAGACCTAATTGATATCTATAGGACATTTCACCCCAAAACAATCAACTTCACCTTTTTCTCAAGTGCACACGGAACCTTCTCCAGAATAGATCACATCCTGGGCCATAAATCTGGTCTTGGAAAATTCAAAAAAATTGAAATCATTCCAGTCATCTTTTCTGACCACAGTGCAGTAAGATTAGATCTCAATTACAGGAAAAAAATTGTTAAAACTTCAAACATATGGAGGCTAAATAACACGCTTCGGAATAACCAACAAATCATAGAAGAAATCAAAAAAGAAATCAAAATATGTATAGAAATGAATGAAAATGAAAACACAACAACCGAAAACCTATGGGACACTGTAAAAGCAGTGCTAAGGGGAAGGTTCATAGCATTACAGGCTTACATCAAGAAACAAGAAAAAAAAACAAATAAATAACCTAACTCTACACCTAAAGCAATTAGAGAAGGAAGAAATGAAGAACCCCAGGATTAGCAGAAGGAAAGCAATCTTAAAAATTAGGGCAGAAATAAATGCAAAAGAAACTAAAGAGACCGTAGCAAAAATCAACAAAGCTAAAAGCTGGTTTTTTGAAAAAATAAACAAAATTGACAAACCATTAGCAAGACTCATTAAGAAACAAAGAGAGAAGAACCAAATTAACAAAATTAGAAATGAAAATGGAGAGATCACAACAGACAACACTGAAATACAAAGGATCATAAGAGACTACTACCAGCAGCTCTATGCCAATAAAATGGACAACTTGGATGAAATGGACAAATTCTTAGAAAAGTATAACTTTCCAAAACTGAACCAGGAAGAAATAGAAGATCTTAACAGACCCATCACAAGCAAGGAAATCGAAACTGTCATCAAAAATCTTCCAGCAAACAAAAGCCCAGGATCAGATGGCTTCACAGCTGAATTCTACCAAAAATTTAGAGAAGAGCTAACACCTATCTTACTCAAACTCTTCCAGAAAACTGCAGAAGAAGGTAAGCTTCCAAACTCATTCTATGAGGACACCATCACCCTAATTCCAAAACCAGACAAAGATGCCACAAAAAAAGAAAACTACAGGCCAATATCACTGATGAACATAGATGCAAAAATCCTTAACAAAATTCTAGCAAACAGAATCCAACAACATATTAAAAAAATCATACACCATGACCAAGTGGGCTTTATCCCAGGAATGCAAGGATTCTTCAATATCCGCAAATCAATCAATGTAATACACCACATTAAAAAATTGAAAGATAAAAGCCATATGATTATCTCAATAGATGCAGAGAAAGCCTTTGACAAAATTCAACACTCATTTATGATTAAAACTCTCCAAAAAGCAGGAATAGAAGGAACATACCTCAACATAATAAAAGCTATATATGACAAACCCACAGCAAGCATCACCCTCAATGGTGAAAAATTGAAAGCATTTCCCCTGAAATCAGGAACAAGACAAGGGTGCCCACTCTCACCACTACTATTCAACATAGTGTTGGAAGTTTTGGCCACAGCAATCAGAGCAGAAAAAGAAGTACAAGGAATCCAGATAGGAAAAGAAGAAGTTAAACTCTCACTGTTTGCAGATGACATGATCCTGTACATAGAAAACCCTAAAGACTCTACCAGAAAATTACCAGAGCTAATCAATGAATATAGTAAAGTTGCAGGATATAAAATTAACACACAGAAATCCCTTGCATTCCTATATACTAACAATGAGAAAACAGAAAGAGAAATTAAGGAAACAATACCATTCACCATTGCAACAAAAAGAATAAAATACTTAGGAGTATATCTACCTAAAGAAACAAAAGACCTATACATAGAAAACTATAAAACACTGATGAAAGAAATCAAAGAGGACACAAACAGATGGAGAAACATACCGTGTTCATGGATTGGAAGAATCAATATTGTCAAAATGGCTATTCTACCCAAAGCAATCTATAGATTCAATTCAATCCCTATCAAGCTACCAACAGTATTTTTCACAGAACTAGACCAAAGAATTTCACAATTTGTATGGAAATACAAAAAACCTCGAATAGCCAAAGTAATCTTGAGAAAGAAGAATGGAACTGGAGGAATCAACCTGCCTGACTTCAGACTCTACTACAAAGCCACAGTCATCAAGACAGTATGATACTGACACAAAGACAGAAATATAGATCAATGGAACAGAATAGAAAGCCCAGAGATAAATCCACGAACCTATGGACACCTTATTTTCAACAAAGGAGGCAAGGATATACAATGGAAAAAAGACAACCTCTTTAACAAGTGGTGCTGGGAAAGCTGGTCAACCACTTGTAAAAGAATGAAACTAGAACACTTTCTAACACCATACACAAAAATAAACTCAAAATGGATTAAAGATCTAAATGTAAAACCAGAAACTATAAAACTCCTAGAGGAGAACATAGGCAAAACACTCTCCGACATAAACCACAGCAAGATCCTCTATGACCCACCTCCCAGAATATTGGAAATAAAAGCAAAACTAAACAAATGGGACCTAATGAAACTTAAAAGCTTTTGCACAACAAAGGAAACTATAAGTAAGGTGAAAAGACAGCCCTCAGATTGGGAGAAAATAATAGCAAATGAAGAAACAGACAAAGGATTAATCTCAAAAATATACAAGCATCTCCTGAAGCTCAATTCCAGAAAAATAAATGACCCAATCAAAAAATGGGCCAAAGAACTAAACAGACATTTCTCCAAAGAAGACATACAGATGGCTAACAAACACATGAAAAGATGCTCAATATCACTCATTATCAGAGAAATTCGAATCAAAACCACAATGAGGTACCATTACACGCCAGTCAGGATGGCTGCTATCCAAAAGTCTACAAGCAATAAATGCTGGAGAGGGTGTGGAGAAAAGGGAACCCTCTTACACTGTTGGTGGGAATGCAAACTAGTACAGCCACTATGGAAAACAGAAAACAGTGTGGAGATTTCTTAAAAAACTGAAAATAGAACTGCCATATGACCCAGCAGTCCCACTTCTGGGCATACACACTGAGGAAACCAGATCTGAAAGAGACACGTGCACCCCAATGTTCATCGCAGCACTGTTTATAATAGCCAGGACATGGAAGCAACCTAGATGCCCATCAGCAGATGAATGGATAAGGAAGCTGTGGTACATATACACCATGGAATATTACTCAGCCATTAAAAAGAATTCATTTGAATCAGTCCTAATGAGATGGATGAAACTGGAGCCCCTTATACAGAGTGAAGTAAGCCAGAAAGATAAAGAACATTACAGCATACTAACACATATATATGGAATTTAGAAAGATGGTAACGATAACCCTATATGCAAAACAGAAAAAGAGACACAGAAATACAGAACAGACTTTTGAACTCTGTGGGAGAATGTGAGGGTGGGATATTTCAAAAGAACAGCATGTATACTATCTATGGTGAAACAGATCACCAGCCCAGGTGGAATGCATGAGACAAGTGCTCGGGCCTGGTGCACTGGGAAGACCCAGAGGAATCAGGTGGAGAGGGAGGTGGGAGGGGGGATCGGGATGGGGAATACGTGTAAATCTATGGCTGATTCATATCAATGTATGATAAAACCCACTGAAATGTTGTGAAGTAATTAGCCTCCAACTAATAAAAAAAAAAAAACTTCACTACATAGGTTTTATAGCATACTGGACACAATAAAGAATGAATAAACATCAAGACAGGACAACAGAAAGTTTTTAAACTGAAACACAAAAGACCAGAGAAAAAAACAGAGCACCTAAGATATTTGGGACAATAAATAATCTAGCATATGTGTAATTGAAGTTCCATAAAGACAGGAGAGTGAGAGAGAGAGAGGAGAAATACTTGTAAAGATAGCAGGTGAGAATTTTCCAAAATTTTTTAAAGGCAGTATCCCAAATATTGAAGAAGTTCAGTGGACCATAAATGATGATGTAACAGCTAAATATCCCTATGGAACAAAACAAATTTTGACCTTTATCTCACACCTTTTATAAAAATGAATTCATGATATGTCATAGAAATAAGCATAAAAAACAAAACCATAAAGCTCTTAGAAGAAAAAAATGACATATCTTTTCCACCACAAACTTTCTTAAACAAGATGCAAAAGTATTAAACACAAGAAAAAATCTACATGAAGAAAGTAATAAGTGACCCATAGACTGAGCATTGTGCACACCAAATAGCAAAGGATTATATCCATTGCATATAATAAACTATGACTCAACAACAAAATATTAACAATTTTAAGAAACTATTAAAAGAGTTAAATGGACAGGTCAAAATAGAAGTTATATGAATGCACTATGAGTAAATGAAAAGTTCTTTGTTAGTTATCAGAGAAATGGTAATTAAAAACAAATTATAATTTATACATCTGTGTCTCTTTTTCTGTCCTGAGAGAATAGCATTGAAACATGTATGTTATCAAGTGTTGAAACAGACCACCAGCCCAGGTTGGATGCATGAGCCAAGTGCTCAGGGCTGGTGCACTGGGATGACCCAAAGGGATGGGATGGGGAGGGAGGTGGGAGGGGAGTTCAGGATGGGGAACACATGTAAATCCATGGCTGATTCATGTCAATGTATGGCAAAAACCACTACAATATTGTAAAGTAATTAGCCTCCAACTAATAAAAATAAATGAAAATATATATATATATATAATTTAATACCCACTAGAAGAGCTAAAAATTTTGGAACACAAAAATCACTGGTAGAAATTTAAAATGATACAAGTTCAGCTCAGTTCAGTTCAGTCGCTCAGTCAGGTCCAACTCTCTATGACCCCATGGACTACAGCATGTCAGGACTCCCTGTCCGTCACCAATTCCCAGAGTATACTCAAACTCATGTACATTGAGTCAGTGATGCCATCAAACCATTTCATCCTCTGTCATCCCCTTCTCCTCCCACCTTCAATCTGTCCCAGCAACAGGGTCTTTTCAAATGAGTCACTTCTTCATATCAGGTGGTCAAAGTATTGGAGTTTCAGCTTCTGCATCAGTTCTTCCCATGAATATTCAGGACTGATTTTCTTTAGGATTGACTGGTTGGATCTCCTTGCAGTCCATGGGACTCTCAAGAGTCTTCTCCAACACCACAGTTCAAAAGCATCAATTCTTCCGCACTCAGTTTTCTGTATGGCCCAACTCTCACATCCATACATGACTACTGGAAAAACCATAGCTTTGACAACATGGACCTTTGTTGGCCAAGTAATGTCTCTGCTTTTTAATATGCTGTCTAGGTTGGTCATAGCTTTTCTTCCAAGGAGCAAGCGTCTTTTAATTTCACGGCTGCAGTCACCATCTGTAGTGATTTTGGAGCCCAAAAAAATAAAGTATGCCACTGTTTCCATTGCTTCCCCATCTATTTGCCAATCCCAAAGACAGGCAATGCCATACAATACTCAAACTACCACACAATTGCACTCATCTCATACACTAGAAAAGTAATTCTCAAAATTCTCCAAGCCAGGCTTCAACAGTGTGTGAACTGTGAACTTCCAGATGTTCAAACTGGATAGAAAAGGCAGAGGAACCAGAGATCAAATTACCAACATCCATTGGGTCACCAAAAAAGTAAGAGCGTTCCAGAAAAACTTCTACTTCTCCTTTATTGACAATGCCAAAGCCTTTGACTGTGTGGATCACAATAAACTGTGGAAAATTCTTAAAGAGATGGAAATACCAGACCACCTGACTTGCATCCTGAGAAACCTGTATGCAGGTCAGGAAGCAACAGTTAGAACTGGACATGGAACAACAGACTGGTTCCAAATTGGGAAAGGAGTATGTCAAGGCTGTACATTGTCACCCTGCTTATTTAACTTTTATGCAGAGTACATCATGAGAAACACTGGGCTGGATGAAGCACAAGCTGGAATCAAGATATCTGGGTGAAATATCAGTAATCTCAGATATGCAGATGACTCAACCCTTATGGCAGAAAGCGAAGAAGAACTAAAGAGCATCTTGAGGAAAGTGAAAGAGGAGAGTGAAAAAGTTGGCTTAAAACTCAACATTCTGAAAATTAAGATCATAGCATCTGGTCCCATCACTTCATGGCAAATGGATGGGGAAGCAATAGAAAAGTGGCAGACTCTACTTTGATGGGCTCCAAAATGATAGAATCACTTGGAAAATTGCTTGGCAGCTTTTTAAAAGCTATGTGTGCATCGCAGCACTGTTTATAATAGCCAGGACATGGAAGCAACCTAGATGCCCATCAGCAGACGAATGGGTAAGGAAGCTGTGGTACATATACACCATGGAATATTACTCAGCCATTAAAAAGAATTCATTTGAATCAGTTCTAATGAGATGGATGAAACTGGAGCCCCTTATACAGAGTGAAGTAAGCCAGAAAGATAAAGATCAATACAGTATACTAATGCATATATATGGAATTTAGAAAGATGGTAATGATAAACCTATATGCAAAACAGAAAAAGAGACACAGATGTACAGAACAGACTTTTGGACTCTGTGGGAGAAGGCGAGGGTGGGATATTTCGAGAGAACAGCACTGAAACATGTATATTATCTAGGGTGAAACAGATCACCAGCCCAGGTTGGGTGCATGAGACAAGTGCTCGGGCCTGGTGCATGGGAAGACCCAGAGGGATCGGGTAGAGAGGGAGGTGGGAGGGGGGATCGGGATGGGGAATACATGTAAATCCATGGCTGATACATGTCAATGTATGACAAATACCACTACAATATTGTAAAGTAATTAGCCTCCAACTAATAAAAATAAATGGAAAAAAAATAAAAGCTAAGTGTGCATTTATCTTTTGACCTAAAAATTCTACCCCTAGGTATTTTACTCAAGAAAAGTAAAAAACTACATGTCCACAAAATATTTGTACAAGAAACTTCATAGCAGTCTTACTCATAATAGTAAAAAACTGGGAAAAGTCCAGGTATCCATCATTAAGAGGATGGATAAACAAACTGTAGTATGTCTATGTAATGAAATACTACTCAACTATAAAAAGAAGAAAACTATTAATACCAATACATAAAAAATGTTGCAGAATCTCAGAAACATTACACTGAGTTATTGAAGATATATAATACATACTGAATGACTGTGTACATACATGGGTATGTGTAACTGACAAATCAAATTCTTATGATCTATTTATTTTATTATATGAAAATAATATTTCAATAAAAAGTGCTTTTAAATCCCTCCAAGAAAGTAAAATATATACTGGGCAGTATTTCACTGCAGAATAAAGTGAGTATCTATAAATCTGAGTGAATGAGGCAAAGATATAATCTAGAAACTATAAAGTTTTATCAAATACTACTCAGGTTTTATTAAGCATGTTAATGATGGGAAAACAGCAAAAATTCTCATTGTTGGAAAAATGAAAAGAAAAAATATCATTTAGCACAGAAAAAATGCTATTCTAGTTCTGTACTCCTGCAAGACAAACTGCCATAAATTTTAGCAATTTGGGAAAAAACAGTGCTTATTATGTTGTGTGCTTTTCGGAGGTCAGAAATCTGACTCAACTGATGGTTCTGGATCAGGGTCTCCAATGAGTTTGTAGTCAAGCTGTTGTGTGAGACTTCATTCATTTAAAGACTTGATTGGGACTGGAGAATCAGCTTGCATGAAGGTTCACTTATGTGACTGCTGGCTGAGTTATCAGTTCCTTGCAATGGGGGCCTCTGCATAGAATTCTCAAGGTATGGCAGCTGGCTTCCGTCAAGAGTAAGTAATACTCAAGGGAGAGCAGAAGCCACAATGTCTTGTATAGCCTAGCCTCAGAGTGTAACACAGGTTTGTTAACCTACTCTTCAGGCTAAGACACAGATTAAAACTCTAGTTTAGAACAGTACATGATAAGGATGGGAAGATTTGACTTCAACTGTTTGCCTCCCTGCTCTTGCTGTGCTAACATGAACTGTTCCAACTCTTTGAGAGCTGAACTCAGAGTCATATTAGACATGAAAGATAACTGTATATATCCATTAAGCCCTAGATTGTGAGTAAAAAAATGTCATGGTAATTCCAAGAATTAAAGAAAAATTTGAAAAATATTATGAATTCAGATGAGCATAAGTGAAAATAACAAATAATATTTTATGCAATATTATTTATATGTGCAATTTTAAGGTAATATTTTGGTTTATTAGTGCAAATGAGTTGATAAATTAGTCTAAGTTAAAAGAAGTCATACTAGGCCCTGGCACTTGTTTCTCTTCTTTTTGTCTCTGCTGCTGCTGCTAAGCCGCTTCAGTCGCGTCCAACTCTGCGCGACCCCATAGACGGCAGCCCACCAGGCTCCGCCGTCCCTGGGATTCTCCAGGCAAGAACACTGGAGTGGTTTGCCAGTTCCTTCTCCAATGCATGAAAGTGAAAAGTGAAAGTGAAGTCATTCAGTCCCAGCCAACTCTTCGCAACCCCATGGACTGCAGCCCACCAGGCTCCTCCCCCCATGGGATTTTCCAGGCAACAATTCTGGAGTCCAGTGCCATTGTCTTCTCCTTTGCCTCTGCAAAGCTCTTCATTTCTTTTCTAACTTCTTTTGCTTTTAGTGGTTAACAAAGAAGCTTTGGCAGTTTCAGATTCTGAAACCCCTCAGAGTGAAAGGTTATGAAATGTGTTTCTCTGGATGGATGAGATAAGCTAAAAAAGCAGGTGACACCCAGCAGGCTTAAAGTCGACTGTGGCTTTAGTCTGAGGCTATGAATGGATTTAGCACTGATATTTCCATTTCTTTTCAATTTTATTTTCTTGTCATTATTGACAAATGTGTCATTTCTTTTTCCACCAGAATCTGCAAAGCAGATACAGAGATTTCCTAGACAAAGTAAGAATTTTTAAAACACAAAGACATACAAATTATACATATATATATAATATATAACATATATATATAATCTCCAATATGGAGAAGGAAATGGCAACCCACTCCAGTATCCTTGCTTGGAAACTTCCATGGACAGAGAAGCCTGGTGGGCTGCAGCCCAGGGGTCACAAAGGGTCGGGCACAACTGAGCAACTAAAACACAGCACAATCTCATATATGTGTGTGTGTGTGTATATATATGGAGAAAGAAATAGCAACCCACTCCAGTATTCTTGCCTGGGAAATCACATGGAGAGAGGAGCCTGATCTGCTACTGTCTGTGGGGTCCCAAGAATTGGACATGAGCTCATATAAAATATGAACTCACTATACACAATATTTTGTTCTTAGAAAAATTGTGTATAAATCAAAACTTTTAAAATAAATAATATTCCATAGGGGAGTTGCTATTTTTTTAATATTTTTTGGAAATTCTCTTAAAAAGCTAGCTAGTTTTGGTAAGTCCAGGCATTCATAAATGGAATTTATGTATGTATTCACTTTAAATGCATTCACAGATCTAGTCCCATGTTTCTTTGACAGCTTAGCTAATAATCATACCCCAAATACATATCTACACACATGACCTGGTTTGAAGACGTTGCACTTTAATTCACAGAATGGTCACTTTAAATATATTTCAAGTGTTTCAACAACTCTGTGAAGTACATATGTTTGGAAATACTATGTCCTTTTGAAAAAGTAATGAAGACTTAGAGCGTTTGAATGAACTTCCTGCTGCCACAGAGCTCATAAGAGACAAACAAGAACCTAAGTCACCTAATTTCTAGTTCTCTGGGCTATTTGCTGTTTATTCTCCACTGTTTTCATTTTTCTATGTTTAACGTGCAATAGTAAGCCCTGACTAGAAGCTTTTAAATTTTTAATTGTGGTAAAATGCACATAATATAAATTTACTATTTTAGCCATTTTTAAGTGTACACTTTAATAGCATTAAGGATATTCACATTTTTATTTTGCCAGCATCACCATCATCTGTCCACAGAACTCTTTTTATCTTGCAAAACTGAAACACTGCCCACTCTAAACAATAAATTGCCAATTCCCCCTCCCTGTAGCCCATGGCAACCACCATTTTACTTTCTGTCTCTATGAGTTTGATTACTCTAGATACTTCATATAAGTGGAATCATCCAATATTGTTTTTCTTGTGACTGACTTATTTCACTTGGCATAATATTCTCTAAATTCACTCATGCTGTAAAATGTACTAGAATTTCCTTCCTTTTTAAGACAATAATATTCTATACATATTATAATAATTTATAAGCTATTATGAATAATGCTGCTATGAACATAGGTGTACAGACATCTCTTCAAGACTCTACTTTCAATTCTTTTGGATATATGCCTAAAGCGAAATTGCTGGATCATATTATATTTTTAATTTTTTTAGGCACCACCATATAAGTTTTCAAGAGCAGCTATACTGTTTACATTCCCACAAATAGTGCACAAAGTTTCCATTTTATCCACATCCTTGCCAACATGTGCTGTTTTCCATTTCTCAATAGCAGTTGTCCTAATGGGTATGATAGCAGAAGTTTTTTTATGACAATTTTATTGAGATGTAATACACATGCACAAATAATTCACCCATTTAATGAATACAAATCAATGATTTTTACTGTATTCACAGAATAGTGCAACTAAAACCAGTATCTCATTCCAGAACACTTTTATCACTCCCAAAAGAAATCCCATGCTTAATAGCTGTTATTCCCCATCTACCGCAACATTTCCAGCCATTGGCAACCACAATCTCGTCTGTGTCTCCATACATTTGTCTGTTCTGGACATTTCTCATAAACGGAGTCATACAGAATGTGGTCTCTTGTAACTGGCTTCTTTTGCTTATTATTGCTAAATAATGCTCTATGAACATTTGTGTACAAGTTTTTTATGTACATGTTTTTTCATTTCTCTTGGATATTTTCTTCATAGTAGAATTGCTGGATTATGTGGTAACCCTATGTTTAATCTTTTGAGGAACTGAACTGGAACATTTTTATTCCATTGAATTTTATAGTACCTTTGCATCTTTAAAAAATGAATACACTTCTAGTAGATTGAATTGCTGACAATCATCTACCTTCTACCCATAATACATAAATATTTCACTAATTCTCTGCCTCAGAAAAATTAATGCTCAACAGTAAACTTATGATTAATTAAACTTATGGTTAATTTTATGTGTCAACTTGACTGGTTCAAGGAATACCAGATATCTAGTTAAACATTATTATTCAGTGTGTCTGTAAGGATGTATTTGGAAGAGATTCACGTTCGAATTGACAGACTGAATAAACAAGGTTGCCATCCCCACTGTGGATGGGTATCTCCCAATCCTTTGAAGGCACGAATGAAACAAATAGAGCTGGGACATCAGCCTTTGCCTGCACTCGGACTGACGTATCCCCTCAGCATCCCTGGCTTTCACACCTTCAGGCGAGGATAGGAACTGTACCACCAGCTCTCCTGTGTCTCCACCTACAAAGGGAAGACTGTGGTACATCTCAGTCTCCATAATCATGTAAGCCAATTCTTTATAACAAATCTCTCTCTACAGATAGAGACTTTGAAAGATAGAGATACAGTATATACAGATATACCTGCTGGCTCTGTTTCTCTGAAAACTCTAATATCATAAAAGTATTTATTGTATACTATCATCATTTATTAAATATTATATATGCTCCAGATGTTATCATTAGCAAAACCACACAGGCTCAGTCATGTCCAACTCTTTGTGACCCCATGGGCTACACAGTCCATGGAATTCTTCAGGCCAGAATATTGGAGTGGGTAGCCTATCCCTTCGCCAGGGGATCTTCCCGACTCAGGAATTGAACTGGGGTCTCCTGCATTGCAGGCGGATTCTTTACCAGTTGAGCTACCAGGGAAGTCCAATATAATACAATGTAATACAAGTATTACATTGTATTCTATTATCATTTATTAAGCATTATATATGCTCCAGATGTTATCATTAGCACAACCATACAAAATAATTGCTATTATTGTCCCCACCTACTAGTTGAGGAAATTAAAATCAACTAGAACAGTACTTTCAATAGAGACATAGTGTAAGCTATATTCATAGTTACTCATGACACCACATGGGGAACTTTTAAGTTTCTAGTAGTCACATTAAAAATAAATAAAAAGAAAACAGATAAAATTAACTTCAGCATATATTTAACCCAATGTATCCAACATATCATCATTTCAACATAGAATCAGTATTTTTAAAAAAAACTATTAATGAGATATTTTATATTCTCTTTTCTTATCAAGTCTTTAAAATGTAATGTTATTATTTATACTTACAACATCCCTCAATTCAGATATGTGTGTGTGTGTGTGTGTGTGTGTGTGTGTGTGTGTGTGTGTGTGTGTTCAGTCATGTCTTTGCGGCCCTGTGGACTGTAACCCTCCAGGCTCATCCGTCCTTGGAATTTTCCAGGCAAAGAATACTGGAGCGGTTTGCCATTTCCTACTCCAGGGGATCTTTCCTGACCCAGGGATGGAACTGGAGTCTTCTGCATCTCCTGCTTTGGCAGGTGGATTCATTACCACTGTGCCATATGGGAAACTAATACCGAACCACAGTTCAAAGGTTCAACAGCCACAAGAGGCCAGTGACTAAAGTAGTTGACAGCACAGGCCTAGAAACTTAATTTGACTTCCTCACCCAAGAACCTGAACTCTTATTCATAGCTAGGCTACACTGCTTCTCATACCTAGAGATGTCACATAGAGCTGATAAGAAATCAATAAGGTGAAAAGTGGTATTTCATATTAAAAGGTAAATTAGAACCTAGATGGTTTCTCAGAAGATAAAATGAATGACCTTGCTCTTCAGGTTGCTTTGTGAATATGTTAAAATGAATGCAGGAAAAATATATAGCTACGTTTCTATATCTGTCTATATGAAATATGAAGTTCTTCAGACTCTGTTTATAGGATAGGGAACTAGAAAATTACTTGTTAGATGGTTCTGAAAATTTGGGGAATATGAAGAAGCTGTAGATTGCAGTTGTATACAATCTTCTAGAAATGTTTCAATCCATCAGATCTCTGGATTAAAAAATCACAAGGATCCTTTTTATCTAAGCTCACAGAAGCCAGCAGCTTCCAGATTAAATCTGACCCAAGGAGTCTCCACTGCACAGAAGTCTCTGGGCCCTTGATCCTTCCAAGCTTCGGCCTCAAATACCTGCTTGGCTGCAGCATTCAAAGACTTTACCCTGTAACCAACATCCATGAGGCCAAATAAGAGCTTATCACCCAGTCAAGTGCATGTCAATGTTAGAACTCAACAGATCAGAATCAAGGAAAGGATATTTTCAGTCTAGACTCTTTAAATTAAATTTAAATTTTGGTAAATCTGAAGCCTGCTTTAGAAATTTTATGTTGCTTTGTCTAACTTTTTTAAAGTTCTAATTCATGGAGTATAAAATCAACCTTTCAACGGAAGCCTGAAATTTTGTAGCTAAACTGAGGTTTTGATAATTGGGAAGCAGAAGCAGCAGCAGGTGAAAAAGGAGGAGAGTGGTAGGGAGGGGTGAGGGGAAGGAATACAGGAAAGAAGGAAGAGAAAGAGGAAGAGATACTGTGACAATTCTAATAATGTTTTTCACCCTATAAAATGGTTGCATATTAGAGAAAAATTTTTGACAAAGCCTGAAGTTAAAACACTGATGATTAAGGGAACTAAAAATGCTTTCTTTGCATGGTGTCTTCTTGTTATAAGTACCATGTGCAAGTCACTTTTTCACCAAGCTGTTCTAAAATTAGAGAAAATAAAACCCTTCACATTAAAGAAATGCATCTATAACATACCATTTTAGGCAGATGTGATAAAAATTAGATAGACTATTTTTTAGAAAGGAAAATATGATACTTATTTGGAATTCAGTCTAAAAGATATTTCACACTCTCTGCATATAGAAAACATACCTGCTTTAATTGTACATTGAACCAGAGTTCCTCTTTTTTTCTGTTCTTTCCTTCTTTTTTTCTTTCTTTCCTTCTCCCTCTCACTCTCTCTTTCTCTCCACCTTTCCTTCTTTTACCACCAAGTTTGATACATACAGTTCTTAATAAAATATACGAGGCTTTTGGGTCAATACTAGGCCAACTGGTTCAATGCAAGAAAAATAAACAATAAGGCATGTGCTTGCAGGTCCTGCAGTACCAGACTCCTCACGACTGTAGCCTTAAGAAACTTAAACAAGAGACTTCTGTGGCCAAGTATAACCTTCTATTAAATTGATACTACTTTTTACAAAAACTTTGGAGACATGGAGGAAAAAACTTTCCCCAGAGCACAGGTGCTATGTGAATAATTGATATTTGTTACCTAGGTGGCTCCGTGGATAAAGAATCTGCCTGCAATGCAGGAGACACAGGCAGAAGCATGTTCAATCCCTGGGTCAGGAAGATTCCCTGGAGGAGGACATGGCAACCCACTCCCTGGAGAATCCCCATGGGTGGAGGAGCCTGGTGGGCTATAGCCCATAGGGTCACAAAGAGTCAGACACAACTGAAGTGACTGAGCACACACGCACACCATATCTTACTTGTGTCCTCGTCTTTATCCCTTGTATCAGTTTCCTTGAGATGCTACAAAAAATTACTAAAACCTGGGTGGTTTAAAACAATGGAAATTTGTTCTTTAATACACTGGAGGCCAGAAATCTGAAATTAAGGTGTCAGGGCCTTGCTCCCTCCAAAGACTCTAGAGAAGAATCCTTCTCTGCCTCTTCCAGCTTCTGGTGGCTCCAGGGGTTCCTAGATTTGTGGCTGCATAATTCCAATCTCTGCCTCCATCTTCACATGGCCTTCTCTTTTCTCTGTGTCTCCACTCACACAGTCTCTTTCAAGAACACCTGTCTTTGGATTTAGGACATACCTAAAAAATCCAGAATGATCTCATCTGAAGATCCTTAATGTAATTACATCTGAAAAGTTCCTTTTCCAAATAATGTCAAAACTACAAAATACATGCTTGGATGTGTCTTGGGGGTACCAGTAACCACCACCCCCGGCAAATCTCAATCCCCTGAAGGAAAGATTCAAGTGGTTCACTGGTACCTGGAATATGAATTGCCACTTAAGTTCTAAGTAAATATTTGAGAAAGAATAGTGATTGAAAAGAATCAGTTCAGTTCAGTTCAGTCGCTCAGTCGTGTCTGACTATTTGCGACCTCATAGACTGCAGCACGCCAGGCTTCCCTGTCCAACACCAATTCCCGGAGCTTCCTCAAACATGTCCACGGAGTCAGTGATGCCATTCAACCAACTCATCCTCTATTGTCCCCTCCTCCTCCTGCCTTCAATCTTTCCCAGAATCAGAGTCTTTTCAAGTAAGTCACTTCTTCACATCAAGTGGCCAAAGTATTGGAGTTTCAGCTTCTGAATCAGTCCTTCCAATGAATATTCAGGACTGATTTCCCTTAGGATGGACTGGTTGGATCTCCTTGCAGTCCAAGGGACTCTCAAGAGTCTTCTCCAACACCACAGTTCAAAAGCATCAATTCTTCAGCACTCAGCTTTCTTTATAGTCCAACTCTCACATTCATACATGATTACTGGAAAAACCCTATCTTTGACTAGATGGACCTTTGTTGGGAAAGTAATGTCTTTGCTTTTTAATATGCTGTCTCTGTTGGTCATAACTTTTCTTCCAAGGAGCAAGCGTCTTTTAATTTCATGGCTGCAGTCTCCACTTGCAGTGATTTTGGAGCCCAAAAAAATAGTCTGTCACTGTTTCCACTGCTTCCCTCTCTATTTGCCATGAAGTGATGGGACCGGATACCATGATCTTAGTTTTCTGAATGTTGAGTTTTAAGCTGACTTTTTCACTCTCCTCTTTCACTTTTCATCAAGAGGCTCTTTAGTTCTTCATTTTCTGCCATAAGGGCAGTGTCATCTGCATATCTGAGGTTACTGATATTTCTCCCAGATATCTTGATTCCAGTTTGTGCTTCATCCAGCCCAGTGTTTCTCATGATGTACTCTGCATATAAGTTAAATTAGCAGGGTGACAATATACAGCCTTGACATACTCCTTACGCGATTTTGACCCAGTCTGTTGTTCCATGTCCAGTTCTAACTGTTGCTTCTTGATCTGCATACAGATTTCTCAGGAGCCAGTTAAGGTGGTATGGTATTTCCTCTCTTTAAGAATTTTCCAGAGTTTATTGTGATCCACACAATCAGAAGCTTTGGCACAGTCAACAAAGCACAAGTAGATATTTTTCTGGAATTCTCTTGCTTTTTTGATGATTAACAGATGTTGGTAATTTGATCTCTGGTTCCTCTACCTTTTCTAAAACCAGCTTGAACTTCTGGAAGTTCTCGGTTCACTTACTGTTGAAGCCTGGCTTGGAGAATTTTGAACATTACTTTGCTAGCATGTCAGATGAGTGCAATTGTGCAGTAGTTTGAGTATTCTTTGGCATTGCCTTTCTTTGGAGTTGGAATGAAAACTGACCTTTTCCAGGCCTGTGGCCACTCTGAATTTTCTGAATTGGAAATTGGGAAATTGGCATGTTGAGTGCAGCACTTTCCCAGTATCACCTTTTAGGATTTAATATAGGTCAACTGGGATTCCATCACCTCTGCTAGCTTTGTTCATAGTGATGCTTCCTAAGGCCCACTGGACTTCACATTCCAGGATGTCTGGCTCTAGGTGAGTGATCACACCATCATGATTATCTGAGTTGTGAAGATGTTTTTTGTATAGCTCTTCTGTGTATTCTTGCCACCTCTTCTTATTATCTTCTGCTTCCTGTTAGGTCCATACCATTTCTGTCCTTTCTTGTGCTCATCTTTCCATGAAATGTTCCCTTGGTATCTCTAATTTTTTTTTAAGAGACCTCTAGTCTTTCCCATTCTATTGTTTTCCTCTATTTCTTTGCATTGATCACTGAGGAAGGCTTTCTTATCTTTCCTGACTATTCTTTGGAACTCTACATTCAAATGAGTATATCTTTTCTTTTTTCCTTTCTCTTTTATGTCTTTTCTCTTCTTTTCTCAACTATTTGTAAGTCCTCCTCGGACAACCATTTTGCCTTTATGCATTTCTTTTTCATGGGGATGGTCTTGATCACTGCCTCTTGTACAATGTTATAAACCTCCATCCATAGTTCTTCAGGCACTCTGTCTATCAGATCTAATTCCTTGAATCTATTTGTCACTTCCACTGTATAATCATAAGGGATTTGATTTAGGTCATATCTGAATAGTCTAGTGGTTTTCCCTACTTTCTTCAATTTAAATCTGAATTTGTCAATAAGGACTTCATGATCTGAGCCACAGTCAACTCCCGGTCTTGTTTTTGCTGACTGTGTAGAGCTTCTCCATCTTTGGCTGCAAAAAAATATAATTAATCTGATTTCTGTTTTGACCATCTGGTGACATCCATATGTAGAGTCTTCTCTTGTGTTGTTTGTAAGAGGGTGTTTGCTATGACCAGTGCGTTCTCTTGGCAAAACTCTGGTAGCCTTTGCCCTGCTTCATTTTGTACTCCAAGGCCAAATTTTCCTGTTACTCCAGGTATTTCTTAACTTCCTACTTTTGCATTCCAGTCCCCTATAATGAAAAGGACATCTTTTGGGGGGTGTTAGCTCTAGGTCTTGTAGGTCTTCATAGAACCATTCAACTTCAGCTTCTTCAGTATTACTGGTTGGGGCATAGACTTGGATTACTGTGGTATTGAATGGTTTGCCTTGGAAACTAACAGAGATCAATCATTTATTTTTGAGATTGCACCCAAGTACTACATTTCAGACTCCTTTGTTGACTATGATGGCTACTCCATTTCTTCTAAGAGATTCTTGCCCATAGTAGTAAATATAATGGTCATCTGAGTTATTCACCCATTCCAGTCTATTTTAGTTTACTGATTCCTAAAATGTCAATGTTCAATCTTACCATCTCCTGTTGACCACTTCCAATTTGCCATGATTCATGGACCTAACATTCCAGGTTCTTATGCAATATTGCTTTTTAGAGCATCAGACATTACTTCCATGACCAGTCACATCCACAACTCGCTTTGGTTTTGCTTTGGCTCTGTCTCTTCATTCTTTATGGAGTTATTTCTCCACTGATCTCCAGTAGTATATTAAGTACCTACCAACCTGGGGATTTCATCTTTCAGTGTCATATCTTTTTGCCTTTTCATAATGTCCATTGGGTTCTTAAGGCAAAAATACTGAATTGGTTTGCCATTCCCTTCTCCAGTGGACCGATTTTGTCAGAACTCTCCACTATGACTCATCTTGGGTGGCCCTACATGGCAAGGCTTATAGTTACATTGAGATAGACAAGGCTGTGATCCATGTGATCAGATTGGTTAGTTTTCTGTGACTGTGGTTTTCAGTCTGTCTGCCCTCTGATGGAGAAAGATTAGAGACTTATGGAAGCTTCCTGATGGGAAAAACTGACTGAGGGGGAAATTGGGTCTTGATCTGATGGGCGGGGCCATGCTCAGTAAATCTTAAATCCAATTTTCTGTTGATGGGGGTGTGGGGGGCTGTGTCCCTCCCTGTTGTTTTACCTGAGGCCAAAAGATGAATACACAGTAGCATTTTATTATCATATGAGATAATATGGTTCTGTTTGTAGGGATGAAATTTATTTTTCCTCTACCCGTGTTAGGTTCCTTGGCTGAGGCTCTAAACACTAGATTAGCAAAAAGGAGGATAAGAAAAACATTTATTAACACATTTTCATGCCTATGTGTGGGAGCACTTAGTGATGAGTAAGCTAAAGGGATGATTGGAACTTGAGCTTATGGAGCATCTTAGGAAAGGACAATTTATAAAGAAGTAACAAGGTAAAGGCAAAAGACTTAAAGCTTCTAAGGGGGCAGCATTCATGGGAAGGCAAATATGTGGGGAAACTAATGATGAATAAGAACTAGTGAGTATGATTTGTCATACAGATTACTCTGGTGCTGATCTTGGGTGTCCTTGGCTGCAGCAGCTTGAGGTTTTTGGTTCCCAGTCAGAGACTGAGGTCAGGCCACAGCAGTGAAAGCGCTGAATCCTAGGCACTAGGCTACCAGGGACCAGTGGCCAGTGACAAGGAAAATGAATTTCCACACAGGAATGGAAAGTGCTGAAACAAGTAAAGTGTTTTGTTTATTAGGCAGAAAAACAGTACATGTAGATAGATACATTGGTGGGCTCAGAGAGAGTCATCTTAGTTTGAATCAGTTTTATGGGGCATTTCTTCCAGGTTTCCTTTGGCCAATCATCTTTCTTTGCCTGATTCTGAGTCTACATTTGGTTTATATCAGGATCCTCTCATGTGTGCATACACAGCTATTAGCCAAGATGGATTCTAGCAAAGAAGTCTATGAGTAGGTTGACATCACTTACTATGAGGTGATTTGATTTCTGAGGAGCATCTCTGCACATGTGTAGTTGGAAAGGTCTCCTTGACCTTGAGAATGAAGAATATGTGGTTTCTGTCTTTTATCTGGGCAGTGCTCAGCTCTTCTCTCACTTCTGCTAGAGTATCTATGCACAGGGGACAACTCCAGTTGCCCAGACTGGGGCCCATCTAGCTCCTGCCTCAAAACCCAATCAGTTGCTTTTCATTTTTTAGAATGTTATTTTTCAAAAAATGCAAAAGGTATTAATTTACTTGCAACTTTGAATTTTCTTAACAAAAACATAGTAAGATTGTGTCTGTCCCTGTCACTATTGTTATTTATAGATACTCTTAGAAAGCTGCTATGTACATTTACATGTGAAAAAGGCCCAGTTTCATTCTTTGTAATATAAAAGAAGTTCTCATTACTGTGTATAATTAAAATAATAAATGATGTAAGAAACTTTTTGCAGGAAAGAGCTCTTTGCAAGAAAGAGTCCTCTGCATGAGGCCGCTTTTGTCTTGTCACTTACCAAAGTGTCTTAACTAACCTCTGGCCCAAGCACACCTTTCAATTCTTTTGATCACACAATACCTCGCCTCACCTGTTAGTTCTTTCCTTAGATCAAAGAAGTAAAAATGAAGAATAAGTAATTAACAGATGACCAGATCTCTTCCCCAGCTTCCCCTTCAGTAATCTCACAAACAAGCCTTGTGAACAAGATAGCAGCTAAAGAAAAATCACAAGAAATCAACAAGCCTACACATAAGCCTGCACACAATGGGAGATGGTAATGACACTCCCGCATCTCAACGATTAACTGAGATTACTTCCCCTTTGTCTCTTTAAAAATTTTCATGCCTGAGCAGTATCTTCTGAACTGTTTTGGGGACATGAGTCCAACCTTCTCCTCAGATTGACCACTTTCTGGTTAAAGCAACTTTCCCATTCTTACTAACACTTGTCTCTCATATTGACTTTCAAAGGGCTAGCAACTGGATCTGAGTTTTGTAACAGTGATTCTATAGTAAAGAGCAAAATAATTGCCTCAAAATTTGAAAATTGTAATTTTTATAAATTAGAATAGAAAATAATGCCACGCTACTTAAAAACTACTGGGAGTGGTTAGCAAAAGTATACTCTTTAGGTAGTAACTAAACAAAATTTAAAAGTTTAATAAGACAGTTTTAACACTTTGCTAAATGTTGTTGATTTGCATTTTCTGATAAATTTCCACTAATCATGCATCAGAAAACTATGAGTGAAAAATACCAGTGTCTTTAGTTGTTACAGGCATTGCATGCTTAACAGCTTGTCCAAAAAAAATCACATTTGTACTCAGACATACCATCAGGCTTTGAATGAAAGAGTCTTGGTGTTCATCCTCTGCAATAAGAGTAGTGCTCCTCAAACAGGTCTTCAGAAAGCATCTTAAGTGTGACTTCTTCATACTGAGCTAACCTTGAGTTTGGCTTTTGGATCTCTGGTTATTTTGTCAAATATCAGTAGTTCACAATGGCACCACTGAAAAGTTCTCTGGTCAGCAGCCCAGAACTTTTCCCAGAGCCAGGCCAAGCTGACCTCTGATTTCATCTTCTAGAAGGCCAGAAAAGCACATGATTCTCATGCACTTTATTTACCACTCTTAAAAAGAGGATTTGCCCTACTCTGATCAGTGAAGTAAGCACACCTCTCAGAATACCCTGGCACAATCCAGACTCTTATAGTCTGCATTAAAGCAGATATTGAAATTAAACATCTTGACTTCTGAAATATTTGTATCAGGTTTTTAAGTCACATGATTCTTGCCAAGAAATTTTCAACCATAATTAGTGTCATTTTATATGGGCTCTTAGTTCAAACTACATCTCAGAGCAGTGGCCTTTGAAAGAATTATCTTGATTTTATTTAATTCAGATGCCTATGGAAGATTCATTAATTGGAAGGCAATAGTTCTTTCTTTCCTTTCAGTTATAGCATCTCTGGGTTATAGAACACTGAGTCAGATAAGCCCATCAGATTCACCTGATGCGTATGTTATTTAACTCCTTACTGTAAAAGGTAATGATACTAGTAATTCCTTCACAGGGTTTTTATAAGAACTATAATTCTAAATTATATAATAAATGCCAATCCTGAGGCCTATGAATCTGAGGGCTCTGGGCCTCCTCATCAATACCTTTCCTAATGGGGTAAGAGGAACCTGAGGCAGGTGAGGCTCCAAGGGATGTGGTCACTTGAACTCAGGTCCCCACTTCCTAGTCCAAGTTCTGTGTACTCAGCACCCCAGAGCCCTATTCCATGTGACCCTGGGCCCACTTCCAGAGCCTATGCAAGCCTCCTTGCTGCATTTTTCCTCCTGAGATCTGACCACAACTGAGAAAGGGCCAAGGAGCAGCTGCTGGCAAGTGTCTTCACCAATAAAAATATAACATTAAAAGTATTGACTTGTAGCTTGAGGATGAACTTAGATAATATATGGAAGCTCCTCAGTGCCTCACATGTGTTCAGAAAAAGATCTGCTCTTAGTGGTATTACTGTATACAGGGAAGGGCTTTGCAGTTGGCGCTAGTGATAAAGAACCCACCTGTCAATGCAGGAGAAGTGAGAGACACAGGTTTGATCCCTAGGTCGAGAGGATACCCTGGAGTAGGGGATGGCAACCTACTCCAGTATTCTTGCCTAGAGAATCCCATGGACAGAGGAAACTGACAGGCTACAGTCCATAGGGTCATTAAGAGTTGGACGGGACAGCACACACGTATGTACACAGGTAAGAAGGGAATGAATTGGCCTCAGTGCCACACAGGAATTTGTAGAGCTTGCTCCCCTCCTACTTCAGGGCTTTGGACAAAATTCATCATCTACCTGAGCCTGCTCTTACCACCCTATTTAAAATTGCAATCTCCTCTCCATCCCCACGTTCTCTAAAGCCCTTCCTTGCTTTATTTTTCTCCAGAGCATTTCATCATCTTGCAGTATACTATATGCTTTCTAATTTGTTAATCATGTCTTCTCCCCAAAATACATTATTAGAATATAAGTCATATGAATATGTAGTAGTAGGAAAATGGTACCTCCCCTAAAAGGTACATCCACCAGACCCTTACTTGAATGTGACCTTACTTGAGAAAAGGGTCTTTGCAGACAAAATTAAGGATCTTGAGATGAGATCATTCTGGGTTAGAGTGGGCCCTACATCCAAAGTGTTTTGAGAAGAGGGGAGGAAAGGAGAGGAGAGGAGAGAAGGAGACAAGACCTGGGACCAAATGACATGAAGATGGAGACAGAGATTGGAGAAAGGTGTCTACAAGCCAAGGGACAGTGAAGATTGCTGGCAGCTGCAAAGTCAGACATGACTGAGCAACTGTGTACTGCCACTGACAGATGGAAGAGACGTACGAGATGGATTCTCTCCCAGAACCTCTCAAAGGAACTGATCCAGCCAACACCTTGACCTCAGGTTTCTGTCCTCCAGAACTGTGAGGGAATAAATTTTTGTTGTTTTAAGCCATCTATAAACCATTTATAGAGATGTATTATTGGGAACATAACTGGATGTATTAGGAAACCAGTATAGAAAGTACAAATTTTTATCTATTTTTATTCTTTTACATGATCTCAGTGTCTACAAGAGGCCAGACTCGTAACAGGGGTTCAGTGATTTTTGAATGGAAACCAAGGACTCAAAATGTCTCAACATGTCTGTGGGAGCACCTTGTAGCAGGCATCAACAAACTGTTCCTGTGAAGACCCAGATTGCAACTATTTTTAACTTTATGAGCCACATGATCTCTCTTCCTATTATTCAACTCAGCTGTTAGAATGGGAAAGTAACCATCAATAAAACATGAATAAATGAGTACCACTCTGTTTGGTAAAACTTATTCCAAAAATTGATGACAGGCCAGATGTGCTGACTCCTGGGTATTGATGAGTAACCTCCGAATCTCAGGATCAACTTCTCATCCGCCCAAGAACCATTTGGCTGCTATCTCAGTTCTGGTGTGCACAGGACTCAATGCAAGGTACTTTTGACTTTAGTGGGTGGTACAGGGTGAAGAAAGGGGCACCAAACTCTTCAATCAAGCTGTTGTTGCCCAGCAGTAAGTAGGGTGGTGACCCCTTCAGTCAGCAGTAAACTCTGAAGCCTCAGGATGCTGGAACCCTCCCCCCAGCTTACAAACAACTTGAAGCCTGGAGTTGGAGCTCACTTGGTTTACTTCCTGGTTCCCTGAGGCCAGAATTTTCAACAGAAGAAACTTGTTAAACAGAAGAAAAGTGGAAAGATATGTTTTAAAAGGAGTATACATGTTTAGGAATGAAGACATTTAAATGTTCTCTTTAATCACATCAACCTCACTCAGTTCTTTGATAACAGGGTCTTTGTTTTATTCATAATTATATCCTTAGGATTTAGCATGCTAACACACAAATGAGAGTGAATGACTGAAAGAATGAATAATCGAAGAGGCTATACTCAGATAGATAGATGCACATATTCACACATATACACACACATATGTTCCCATATATATGGTGACTTAGTTTTTATGTAATATAGATGTCTTTACTGCAGCTTTCTTCATTCTTAAACTGTTCTATAATTACTGTTTTCACTTTTTCAAAGAGCCCAATCAATTGTACACAGTTACATATTAAAATCACTCACATGTTCTTCTGAGTCCAGGAAGTATCTCTGCAGATATGGCAATGATAGGAAGGAGCACATTCTATCCCCCAAGCCAAAGGTGTTTAGAGATGTGATGTCAACATGCCAGAGGTCCATTCAGACACCATGTGAGCTCTTTGTGTCTGTTGGAAAACCTAGGCCAGAGCCAGAATGAAAATTATATCAATACAGCTTGCCTGTGATGAGCTCCAAGCTGGCCTTTGGGTGTATTTGCCTTTAACTTAAGGACTTGACTGACCACAGTGGGGACATAGTAGGCAGTACATCCCTGGAGAGAGAGATCAAGAGTAACCAGCATCTCTCCCAACACCAGCTATGGAGCCCCAGGGACTGTCTACCTCACAAAGCCATGATAAGACCTGCTGCAGCACAGAGTCCAAACTCAAACATACAGTGCCTGTAGTGTACAATGTCAGTGACGTGATGTGTGGGAGCAAGGGTCAAGGGGCTCATTCAGGATCTGAGAATATGCTAGTGAGATTTGTCATGATGCCCGAGTTGCTGAAATCCAGGGCAGTTTGGGCACCCAACACAAACCTCTCATGCTCTCTGTGACAATGAAGAACTAGCAGACACGCAGTGTAGCCTGTAGTGAAATATGTGAGCTTCTCTCAAGGATCAGAACGAGCTTTTACAAAGTTCCTTACACAGGATGAAATGCTCGGGGGCCTCTGTCACACCCTCAGACTCATTTGCTTCTTCACCTCCTTTTGCACCATGGGCTACTGCATCCTTTTCGTGCACGACTGAGCAAATGGTGCACCTGGCTGAATCGCCGTGGGGTCCCCACCCCGAGGTGGTGTCCACAGCACTGCTGCTGCTGCTTTTCTCCTGAAAAACTACGAAGCAGGGTGATATTGGGCTGTCAAGAGAGTCCCACTCTACCCAAGTATTATTAGATGGATAAAAATGATCTCTTCCCATTTATTTCTTGCACACACATCCATTTCTAAACAAATGAGGTAATAGGGATCTAGTAATATTCATTAATTCAGGAGAATTTAGCTGAATAGGAATGTACTCTGAATAGGAGACATAATTTATTTGAGGCCTTAACTGTAGTTTTTTTTAAATGATATTATTATATGAAATCAAATGTGGGCTGGTTCTAAAGAGAATTTATGAAGATAACGCTTGTGGGAAGGTTTCTGGTCTATGAATTCAGATGGAAACAGTGTAAATGATGAGCTGGGCTGTAAAATCAGCTATAAACAATGTCATTGTTCAGTCAGGCAATTGGCAAATGTGTTCACACAGAAAGAAGAGAAGTGTAGCACATTTTTAAGACTATTTCAGGATATTAAGCTGTGATCTGTAGTCTTGTTGCTTCATAAGGAAATGAAAAACTTTTTCATGTCCTGACAGGGTTTTACATGGCAGAATATAACAATGTCAATTCACAGCCCAATACTTGTAGTAAAAAATAAACATTCTTTGGGACTCACTCACCATGCTGTGTGAGCAGGGTTTTCTGTTCCAGCAACAGGGACCCTCACTTGGCTTCTGTTTTTTATCTCCACATTATCTTTAACTGACCCAGCTCCAAGAGACTGCCAGTTTATAATCTTCTACAGTTTTTTATTCCTGCTAAATTAGCTGTCTGTCCTTGATTCTATCAGTCTGTTTCCTCTTCCTCCCCTTCTCCAGCCAGTGGTTGGTCATTTTAGACATGCACCCATCATTCCAAATGGTACCCTTACTTCCCTCTCTTGACTTCCCTTGTGCTTAATTCGCTAATCACCACCTTGAAAAGAAGCCTCTCCCCCTTCCTTAGACACAGGCTATGCATAGTGACTTCCTTCTAAAGAGAACTGTAAGGAAAGGGGAAAAAGAGTAACTTTGAAACAGGGAAACCTGACAAACAAGCCAGGTGAGTAAAGTCAGCATCAGTATTCATAAATTATTTGCTAATAGTATATACAACCATGATTCGTTGCTGACTCAGCAGTAATTCGCTTGCAATGCAGATGAGGTTCCATCCCTGGGTCAGAAAGAGCCCCTAGAGAAGGAAATGGTAACTCACCTCAGTATTCTTGTCTGGGAAACCGCATGGACAGAGAAACCTGGTGTGCTACAGTCCATGGGGTCGCAAAAGAGTCAGACACAACTTAGTGGCTAAACAACAGCAACAGCAATGTGCTGTATACGATGTAATAAAAATGACATTTTATCTTTGTTGTCTTCCTCCCAAAAACCCACAACACGAGTCTTACCATGAGAAAAACATAAGACAAACTCCAATAGTGGGGCCTCTTACCAAAAAAAAAAAAAAAAAATCCTCTAATTTGTGTTTCTTCCCCTATTGAAAAACCATGAGGTTTTTCTGGTGAATGTCTTAAAAATGAGCTGTTCCCTCACACATGTTCCCTTTGTGCTCAGCTGTGTTGTGATGGAAATTTGCTCATTTCTAGTTGGTGGCTCTGGATACGTCTCCTTGCAAGCTTGTTCCTCATTCCCCTTCGTCTCACCCTGTGAGTGACTTTGATTCCTCCCACAGTTTGGTTATAAGCATTAAATGAAATAAAAGTACTTGAGTTGCCTGAAATCTGTGAGGAGAGTTCACAGGTGCATCTTTACTCTGCTGAAAGGACGGAGTCCTGTGGGGTGACTGCCCTTGCACACTCTCTGTTTTACAAGTGCTCTTTTCATAGTCCTCCTTCCTTACTGTCTTAGAGGAAGAGTTGTGTCTAATGTGAATGGTATAAAAAGTCAGTGGAAGTCTCTGAAAAGAAAGGTTTCATCACTTACACAGATAAATGACAAAATTCACTCATAAGTGCAAATGTTGAAGAATAAAATTTTATTGGTAGTTCCCATCACAGCATCTCATTAGTTCACCCCAATCATTCCAGCCTCTCAGGGTCTCTCTCACTAGTTGCCTTTAAAAGGAGATTTTGATTCAAAAACTTTGCGTGTGCGTGAATAATACTAGTTTTCTCTTCAAGCTTTATTCAGAAATAATTAATGTATAGCACCATATAAGTTTAATATATGGGTGCTCCATCGTCCAGGCACGTACAACTCTTTGTGACCCCATGGACTGTAACCTGCCAGCCTCCTCTGTCCATGAAATTTTCCAGGCAAGAATACTGGAGTGGGTTGCCATTTACTTCTCCAGGGGATCTTCCCAACCCAGGGATCACACCCGCGTCTGCTGCATTTCCTGCATTACCAGGCAGAATCTTTACCATTGAGCCACATGGGAAGCCCAAGTTTACTGCATAGAACATAATGATTTGACTTACATATATCATGAAGTGATTATCACATTGTTGGTGAATATTCATCCTCTTATATAAATAAAAAAATTATTTTTAAAAAAGAAATATTAAAAGAAAAAAAGGGTTTTTTTTCCCTTGTGATAACTCTTATGATTTACTCTGTTAACAATGTTCATATGTAACATACAGCAGTGTTAATTATGTTTATCATGTTTTACATTACATTCCCAGTACTTACTTATGGTCTACCTGGAAGTTGGTACCTTTCAACTGCAAGGCTAAGCAAACTATAGACAGGAAAAGAAGTTCCTAAAGACTAACCCTTTCTATGTCAAACTGTTCCAGCACATCAGGGTTTACATAATCCCACAGGAATGTTTGTCAGTCTACCTGATGCTGGGTGTACTTTATGAAATAACAAAAACTTACTTTGGGTAACTTAAATAAGAAGAATATACAGTGAAGGATGTAGGGAGCGCACAGAATTGAAGGGAATGTGAAGGAAGGTAGCTTGCAGTAAACAAGAAATGAGAGATGTTATGGGTTGAACTGTGTTTCCCCAAGTACTTATGTTAAAGCCCTAATCCCCAGTATCTCAGAGCATGACTGTATTTGGGCCTTTAGAGAGGTGGTTAAGTTAAATAAGGCCATAAACTGGGGGAAGTGAAGAGAAGTGAAGTCGCTCGGTCGTGTCCGACTCTTTGCGACCCCATGGACTATAGCCTACGAGGCTCCTCTATCCACGTAATTTTGCAGGGAAGAGTACTGGAGTGGGTTGCCATTTCCTTCTCCAGGGGATCTTCGCAACTCAGGGATCGAAACCAGGTCTCCCACATTGCAGGCAGACACTTTACCGTCTGAGCCACCAGGGATTTTTCAAACTGGGAGAGGTGGGAAGTTAATTCAATTTGACTGGTATCTTTATACGAAGAATAGAGTAGGATGCTAAGAGAGACACCAGAGATATGACACAGAGGAAAGAGTACATGAAAATCCAGGGAGAAGGCAGCCAACTGCAAGTCTAGGAGAGAAACCTCAGAGAAACCAGACTCGCCAACACCTTGGTTGTGGATTTCTAACTTCTAGAACTACTAGAAAATGTAATCTGTTGTTTAAATCACCCAGTCTGTGATACATTGTTATGTCAGCCCTAGCAAACTAATATGAGGTATTGACAGTAAGATCTGAGAATCATCACTGAAATAAATGATAAACTTTCTCCATTTTTGTCTCACCTGATATTGAAGTCCTGGTAGAAATAATTCCATGAGCAGAGCTTAATTTCAGGTCATGAACTCTCATTCCCCCGAGCTTGGTGACATGACTGGCTTGTCCAAAGCTACTTAGAGGACCCATTTGAGCCCCTGATGCAGAAAGCAGAAAACCTTGAGATCTCACCAGAACTTCACTCAGTGGGCATAAAAACAAACTCCAATAGGAAATCCAGGTGTGTATAGCTAAGAGAAGATTCTAGAATGCCCAAAAAGTGACAAATATTCTACATATTCCACTGTGGTAAACCATTTTTAAATAAACTTCTCTGATTTTAAAATGACCATATTACTTTTTTGATAGAAGATATTCAGTTTTGTATGCATGCCTTATATTTTCTAATATGGAAATTTTAAATGTGAAATAAATCAACCTTTGCTTTTGAGTTTCATTCTGTCTCCATCATACCAGTCTGCCATCAGCATCATTATCAATGCCAAAAACTTGGCCTCTGTACACCAGTGCTGAATCAAATCTTGGAGACAGAGTTTTGAGTGAGGTAGAAATGAATAGCTTTATTGCTTTGTCAGACAAAGGAGGACACTGCAGGCTTGTGCCCTCAAAAACTGTATGTCCCAACCCGGGGTGCACGAGGTTGTGAGGAGTTTTATAGTTGAGGAGGGGGGCAGGGTTGCTGATAAGGATTGGGGTGCATGTAGGGCATACAATCCTTTCAATCTTCAAGACTACCTGATGCCAGAGATCAGACCCCACCTGGGGCCAAGTCTTTCTGTAAAAACAGACATCAGCATTCACTACTGTAATGTCTTTTTTTAAGTCTTCTTTTTGATCTTAAAATATTCTTTTCACATTTCCAGAACTTTTATAAAGAACTTCAATAGAGTTCCTCCCTCTGTTAAACCTTTGCCTGAACAGCAACTGTGTCTTAATCTAACTGACCTTAGGGAGTGGATCTTCTAAAAGACAGCAGCTTATTTCAAGGATAATGAGATGGGGTTCAAACCCTCACATTGAAACCAAGTGCCCTTAAAACTGAATTCCACTGTTGAGTTTATGATTAACTTCTTTATCCAAAATTTTATTCTCTTTCTTGTCCCAGAACTTTTCCCCTTAAGATTAAGGAATATCAAAGAAAAGGAGAGATTAAAGCCAAGCAGGGTCTTGTGGAGCCCTTACCCCTGTTTCTTGTTCATAGGAAAAGGCTTTAGCCTCTTAGACCTTCCAAAGAGCAGGCACAGACAGTTAATTAGGAAAGGAGGGAATTTAGAAACAAAGAAAAAACAAATAAACAGAAAAATAATGATGATAGTTCAGCAATAGAACACAATCCCAGTTCCTCCTTAAGGAATATACGTAACAATCTGACAGATATCTTTCAGTTGTTCTTCAAGAACTAAGACAGTCACTGATCCCCACCAACCCAACCCAGGTGGTGCATGGTGACTACACACTTTCCACACACACACAGATCCCAGACTGGTTGGGACTCAGTTCAATTCAGTTCAGTTGCTCAGTCCTGTCCAATTCTGCGACCCCATGGACTGCAGCATGCCAGGCTTCCCTATCCATCACCAACTCCCAGGCTTACTCAAACTCATGTCCATCAATTCAGTGATGCCATCCAACCATCTCATCCTCTGTCATCCCCTTCAACTCCTGCCTTCAATCTTTCCCAGCATTAGGGTCTTTTCCAATGAGTCAGTTCTTCGCATCAGCTGGCCAAAGTATTGGAGTTTCAGCATCAGTCCTTCCGATGAATATTCAGAACTGATTTCCTTTAGGATTGACAGGTTTGATCTCCTTGTTGTCCAAGGGACTCTCAAGAGTCTTCTCCAATGTCATAGTTCCAAAGCATCAATTCTTCAGTGCTCAGCTTTCTTTATAGTCCAACTCTCACATCCATACATGACTACTGGGAAAACCATAGCTTTGACTAGATGAACATTTGTTGGCAAAGTAATGTTTCTTCTTTTCATATGCTGTCTACGTTGGTCACAGCTTTTCTTCCAAGGAGCAAGCATCTTTTAATTTCATGGCTACTGTCACCATCTGCAGTGATTTAGGGGTCAAAAAAAATAAAGTCTGTCACTGTTTCCATTGTTTCCCCATCTATCGCTATGAAGTGATAGGTCCAGATGCCATGATCTTAGTTTTCTGAATGTTGAGTTTTAAGCCAACCTTTTCAGTTTCCTCTTTCACTTTCATCAAGAGGCTCTTTAGTTCTTCTTCCTTTTCTGTCATGAGGGTGGTGTCATCTGCACATCTGAGGTTATTGATATTTTTCTCAGCAGTCTTGATCCCAGACTGTGCTTCATCCAGCCCAACAATTCGCATGATATACTCTGCATATAAGTTAAATAAGCAAAGTGACAATATAAAGCCTTGATGTACTCCTTTTCCTATTTGGAACCAGTCTGTTGTTCCATGTCCAGTTCTAACTGTTCTTCCTGACCTACATACAAGTTTTTCTCAAGAGGCAGGTCAGGTGGTCTGGTATTCCCATCTCTTTAAGAATTTTCCACAGTTTGTTGTGATCCACACAGTCAAAGGCTTTAGCGTAGTCAATAAAGCAGAAGTAGATTTTTTTTGGAACTTTCTTGCTTTTTCAATGATCCAATGGATGTTGACAATTTGATCTCTGGTTCCTCTACCTTTTCTAAGTCCAGTTGAACATCTGGAAGTTCATGGTTCACATACTGTTGGAGCGTCACATAGTGTTGGAGAATTTTGAGCATTACTTTGCTAGTGTGTGAGATGAGCGCAATTGTGTGGTAGTTTGAGCATTCTTTGGCATTGCCTTTCTTTGGGGTTGGAATGAAAACTGACCTTTTCTGGTCCTGTGGCCACTGTTGAGTTTTCCAAATTTGCTGGCATATTGAGTGCAACACTTTCACAGCATCATCCTCTAGGATTTGAAAGAGTTCAACTGGGATTCCATCACCTCCACATGCTTTGTTTGTAGTGATGCTTCCTAATGCCCACTTGACTTCACATTCCAGGATATCTGGCTCTAGGTGAGTGATCACACCATTGTGGTTATCTGGGTCACAAAGATCTTTTTTGTATAGTTCTTTCTGTGTATTCTTGCCACCTCTTCTTCATATCTTCTGCTTCTGTTAGGTCCACACCATTTCTGTCCTTTCTTGTGCCCATCTTTGCATGAAATCTTCCCTTGGTATCTCTAATTTTATTTGGGAGATCTCTAGTCTTTCTCATTCTAATCTTTTCCTCTATTTCTTTGCATTGATCACTGAGGAAGATTTTCTTATCTCTCCTTGCTATTCTTTGGAACTCTGCATTCAAATGGGTATATCTTTCCTTTTCTCCTTTGCCTTTAGCTTCTCTTCTTTTCTCAGCTATTTGTCAGGCTTCTTCAGACAACCATTCTGCCTTTTTGCATTTCTTTTTCTTGGGGATGGTCTTGATCACTGCATCCTGTACAATGTCATGAACCTTCATCCATAGTTCTTCAGACACTCTATCTATCAGATCTAATCTCTTGAATCTACTTGTCACTTCCACTGTATAATCGTAAAGGATTTGATTTAGGTCATACCTGAATGATCTAGTGGTTTTCCCCACTTTCTCCAATTTAAGTCTGAAGTTTTCAATAAGGAGTTCATGATCTGAGCTACAGACAGCTCCCAGTCTTGTTTTTGCTGACTGTATAGAGCTTCTCCATCTTTGGCTGCAAAGAATATAATCAATCTGATTTCAGTATTCACCATCTGGTTACGTTCATGTGTAGAGTTTTCTCTTGTGTTATTGGAAGAGGGTGTTTGCTATGACCAGTGCATTCTCTCTGGTAGCCTTTGACTTGCTTCATTTTGTACTCCAAGACCAAATTTGCCTGTTACTCCAGATATTTCTTGACTTCCTACTTTTGCATTCCAGCCCTATAATGAAAAGGATATCTTTTGGGGGTGTTAGTTCTAGAAAGTCTTGTATGTCTTCATAGAACCATTCAACTTCAGCTTGTTCAGTATTACTGGTTGGGGCATAAACTTGGATTACTGTAATATTGAATGGTTTTGCCTTGGAAACAAACAGAGATCATTCTGTCGTTTTTGAGGTTGCATCCAAGTACTGCATTTTGGACTCTTTTTTTGACTGTGATGACTACTCCATTTCTTCTTAGGGATTCTTGCCCACAGTAGTAGATAAAATGGTTGGAACCAGAAGGCTAATAATTGAGATTCTTGAAACACAACCCTGTTACCTCACCACCAACCAATCAGAAGGAAGTCAGGAATCCTGTAACCTTCACCCCAAATGTTGCCTTTAGAAACCCTCCCCTGGAAACCATGAAGGAGTTCAGGTCTTTTGAACATGAACTTCCCCTACTTCTTGCTGGACCCCACAATAAATGCTGTATTCCCCTTCACCACAGCCCAGTGTCAGTAATTTGGCTTTGCTTTTTGGTTGGTAAGAAGACCCAAGTCCTATTCAGTAAAACAGCAGATGCCAGTAATTCAAAGAAACCTCCTTCAGTCCTCATTTGAAAAGATGCTCTTCTTTTGAGAAAGTGTATCCAGTCCCATCACTTCATGGCAAATAGATGGGGAAACAGTGGAAACAGTGTCTGACTTAATTTTGGGGGGTTCCAAAATCACTGCAGATGGTGATTGCAGCTATGAAATTAGAAGACACTTACTCCTTGGAAGGAAAGTTATGACCAACCTAGAGAGCATATTAAAAAGCAGAGACATTACTTTGTCAGCAAAGGTCTATCTAGTCAAGGCTATGGTTTTTCCAGTAGTCGTGTATGAATGTGAGAGTTGGACTATAAAGAAAGCTGAGCACAGAATAATTGATGCTTTTTAACTGTGGTGTGGAGAAGACTCTTGAGAGTCCTTTGGACTTCAAGAGAATCCAACCAGTCCATCCTAAAGGAGATCACTCCTGGGTATTCTTTGGAAGGACTGACTTTGAAGCTGAAACTCCAATATTTTGGCCACCTCATGCGAAGAGCTGACTCATTTGAAAAGACCTTGATGCTGGGAAAGATTGAAGGCAGGAGGAGAAGGGGATGACAGAGAATGAGATGGTTGAATGTCATCACCGACTCAATGGACATGAGTTTGGGTGAACTTTGGGAGTTGGTGATGGACAGGGAGGCCTGGTGGCTCATGGGGTCTCAAAGAGTTGGACACGACTGAGCAACTGAACTGAACTGATAGTAAGACAAGATTCAATTATTAAAACACCAAACATGGGGTGGGATGAGGTGGGGTGGGAAATGGGAGGGAAGTTCAAAAGGGAGGGGACATACCATAGCTGATTCATGTTGATGTATGGCAGAAACCAACACAATATTGTAAAGCAATTATTCTCCAATTAATAATAAATAAAAAATTTTTTAAACACAGCCATTACACTTGTGTGATGAAAAACACTTTCCAATCTGAGAGACCAGTGGAGTGCCTCTGAAAGAATTTTGTTCTATGCAAAGAAAAGTTATCACTATTTTAGAAACCATGACATCATCAACTTTTTTTTTTCCATTTATTTTTATTAGTTGGAGGCTAATTACTTTACAATATTGTAGTGGTTTTTCCCATACATTGACATGAATCAGCCATGGATTTACATGTGTTCCCCATCCCGATCCCCCCCTCCCACCTCCCTCTCCACCTGATCCCTCTGGGTCTTCCCAGTGCACCAGACCTGAGCACTTATCTCATGCATCCAACCTGGGCTGGTGATCTGTTTCACCCTTGATAATATACATGTTTCGATGCTGTTCTCTCTGAACATCCCACCCTCGCCTTCTCCCACAGAGTCCAAAAGTCTGTTCTATACATCTGTGTCTCTTTTTCTGTTTGCATATAGGGTTATCATTACCATCTTCCTAAATTCCATAGATATGCATTAGTATACTGTATTGGTCTTTATCTTTCTGGCTTACTTCACTCTGTATAATGGGCTCCAGTTTGATCCACCTCATTAGAACTTATTCAAATGAATTCTTTTTAATGGCTGAGTAATATTCCATGGTGTATATGTACCACAGCTTCCTTATCCATTCATCTGCTGATGGGCATCTAGGTTGTTTCCATGTCCTGGCTATTATAAACAGTGCTGCAATGAACATTGGGGTGCACGTGTCTCTTTCAGATCTGGTTTCCTCAGTGTGTATGCCCAGAAGTGGGATTGCTGGGTCATATGGCAGTTCTATTTCCAGTTTTTTAAGAAATCTCCACACTGTTTTCCATAGCGGCTGTACTAGTTTGCATTCCCACCAACAGTGTAAGAGGGATCCCTTTTCTCCACACCCTCTCCAGCATTTATTGCTTGTAGACTTTTGGATAGCAGCCATCCTGTCTGGCGTGTAATGGTACCTCACTGTGGTTTTGATTTGCATTTCTCTGATAATGAGTGATATTGAGCATCTTTTCATGTGTTTGTTGCCATCTGTATGTCTTCTTTGGAGAAATGTCTGTTTAGTTCTTTGGCCCATTTTTTGATTGGGTCATTTATTTTTCTGGAATTGAGCTGCAGGAGCCGCTTGTATATTTTTGAGATTAACCCTTTGTCTGTTGCTTCATTTGCTATTATTTTCTCCCAATCTGAGGGCTGTCTTTTCACCTTGCTTATAGTTTTCTTTGTTGTGCAAAAGCTTTTAAGTTTCATTAGGTCCCATTTGTTTAGTTTTGCTTTTATTTCCAATATTCTGGGAGGTGGGTCATAGAGGATCCTGCTGTGATTCATGTCAGAGAGTGTTTTGCCTATGTTCTCCTCTAGGAGTTTTATAGTTTCTGGTCTTACATTTAGATCGTTAATCCATTTTGAGTTTATTTTTGTGTATGGTGTTAGAAAGTGTTCTAGTTTCATTCTTTTACAAGTGGTTGACCAGTTTTCCCAGCACCACTTGTTAAAGAGGTTGTCTTTTTTCCATTGTATATCCTTGCCTCCTTTGTCAAAAATAAGGTGTCCATAGGTTCGTGGATTTATCTCTGGGCTTTCTATTCTGTTCCATTGATCTATATTTCTGTCTTTTTGTCAGTACCATACTGTCTTGATGACTGTGGCTTTGTAGTAGAGCCTGAAGTCAGGCAGGTTGATTCCTCCAGTTCCATTCTTCTTTCTCAAGATTACTTTGGCTATTCAAGGTTTTTTGTATTTCCAAACAAATTGTGAAATTATTTGGTCTAGTTCTGTGAAAAATACCGTTGGTAGCTTGATAGGGATTGCATTGAATCTGTAGATTGCTTTGGGTAGTATAGTCATTTTCACAATATTGATTCTTCCAATCCATGAACACGGTATGTTTCTCCATCTGTTTGTGTCCTCTTTGATTTCTTTCATCAGTGTTTTATAGTTTTCTATGTATAGGTCTTTTGTTTCTTTAGGTAGATATACTCCTAAGTATTTTATTCTTTTTGTTGCAATGGTGAGTGGTATTGTTTCCTTAATTTCTCTTTCTGTTTTCTCATTGTTAGTATATAGGAATGCAAGGGATTTCTGTGTGTTAATTTTATATCCTGCAACTTTACTATATTCATTGATTAACTCTAGCAATTTTCTGGTAGAGTCTTTAGGGTTTTCTATGTAGAGGATCACATGACATCATCTTTTTGTACTCCTTATACTAAATAGTATCTAACAACCTAAGACTTTAAGTTTATACTTATTTCCTCAAGTACAGATGTCTTTATAAATTTTTCTATGCTGAATAATGTTTGGATGAGTTTAGCAGTCACTGCTATGAGTCAGCACAGTGCTTTGGTTTATGTAGAATCTGCATAAAACCACATATCTTCAGTTCTTCTCCTGGGTTTACCATTTACTATGTATATGACTTTGGGCAAGTTAACTATGATATTGTGATTTATAATAAGAAATATATATATATTTAGTCTTCATCTCTGGAACAGGAACAAAGTTTCTAAAGTATTGAGAGGAATAAAGCTGTCTTTTGTTATGTCAGTATGGTGACAGTAACCTAAGAAGTGGGAGACGGTTGGTGCTGGTTGCCAGGGGAACCAATGGTGTGATAGAAGAGTGGCAACTTTCACTTCCACCCACTCCTCACCACCTCCTGAATGGGAGAAGAGGCTAGAGATTGAGATCAATCACCAATGATCAGTGATTTAATCAATCATGCCTATAAAATGAAGCCTCCATTAACAAACAAAAGGGTAGGGTTCAGAGAGCCTCCAGTTTGGTGAACACATGGGGATTGGAGGGAAATGCACTCCTGCAAGAGGCATGGGAACCCCACATTCTTTCCCCATACCCTGCCCTATGCATCTCTTTCATCTGGCTGTTCCTGAGTCATACACTTTTAAACTGGTAGTCTCATAAGTAATATTTTTACCCAAGTTCTGTGAAACATCCTAGCAAATAAATAAAACTCAAGGAGCAGGTAGTGGGAACCTCCAATATATAGTAGTTCAGAAGCATGGATAACAACCTGGACTTGTGATTTGCATCTGAAGTGGGTGATGCAGCAGTATTGTAGGGCTGAACCCTTACCTGTGGGGCCTAATAGGACATTCAGTTGGTGTCAGTGAATTGCTTGATAGTGTCAGAGACATGTTGGAGTTATGTCAGAATTATATACCTAACCATTCTGGCTTCCATTTCCTCATCTGTAAATTGGGTATGAGGATAAAATAAGACAAAACATGCCAGCTGTTAGTATCATTACTATGAACTAAGGAGTAAGGGCTTCCATCATAGCTCAGTCGGTAAAGAATTTGCCTGCAATGCAGGAGACCTGGGTTCGATTCCTGGGTCGGGAAGATCCCCTGGAGAAGGAAATGGCAATCCATTTCCAGTATCCTTGCCTGGAAAATCCCATGGACAGAGGAGCCTGGTGGGCTACAGTCCACGGGGCCGCAAGAGTTGGACACGACTTAGCGACTAAACCACCACCAAGGAGTGAGGTACAGAGACAGCAAGACTGGCTCTGCCTTGGAGGGGTTGCAGCAGGGGGTACAGACCCCTGAACACAAGTCTGCACAGGAAATATGCGGTCAGAGCATAAAGTCAGGCCTCCAAATATGCTTCTCTTTCAGACCTACATCAAATTTCAAAAAAATAAGTCCCTAATTGGCCATAATGGGTAAAACCCAAGAGCTAACTGTACATAAGTTCAGCCATGGCTCCCAGTCAGTCACTTGATCACACAGGTACATAGTCAATACACCTACAATGGCTCTGTACCCAGACAACCATTCTGTTTTTCACTTCCAGTACAGTATTCCATAAATTACATAAGAGATTCAACACTTTGTTATAAAATGGGCTTTGGGTCAGATGAGTTTGAATTACAACCTAATATAATGAGCATATGTAATGTAGGCTATAATGTTCGATGGGTTAAGAGTCTTAAATGCATTTTCAAGTCATGATATTTTCGACTAATAATGGCCTTATTGGGATGTAACCCCATGGTAAATTGAGGAAGATCTGCAGTGATTTCATCTACTTGCACATCAAAGGTCTAACTGCCAATCTCAACAAGATCTGCTTCAGCAAATTCGGAGAAATGTCAACAGTTTGGGTGAAGATAATGTTTTGACAGAGGTCCTGTCCTCAGTTCCAAACTATAAACCCACTGGACCATTCCTAGGACATATGGCTTCACCAGTACCTGTCTAATTATAAGGGATGGTTTTGGCTGGCAATACAAGAAGCAGTCTTACAAAATACCTTACTATAAGCCTTTGTCTTGGAGAAAATTCAAATTCTGATCAAGTTCCAGCCTTTCTTAAAAGAGTTTCTTTGCTTTTAAAGAGTCCCAATGTCCAGGGCATTTCAGGATTACAGTTCTCCCCACAGTTTCCACTGGCAAGAACCTTACACATGAGGAGTGTAAATACCTAGCACCATGTCTCACAATATGGCTGATGAGGGCTTTCATTTATTGGGATGCTGTGCTCAATGGTTGACATATTTTAATTCAGTCTTTGTAATTCCACTTTACACTGAGAAATCTGAGGCTCAGCAAGAGTAGGCTGTACAAATTGACCCAGCTACCAAGAAGGGAGCCAAGATTTGAGCACACATCTGACTTAAAAGCCAAAGAATTCATCAATACTTGCTTTTATGTTCCCAACCTAAACTAGACCCAGTGTAAGCCAAAGAGAAAAGTTCATAATACTGCTATAAGGAGTTGTCTTCAATTCCTATTAATAAGAAAGTGTATGATGTCCATACCTGAGGAGGATGATGACTGCATATTTTCACCTGGGTGTAGTTACAGTCTATGCCACATTATTCTTGTCTGGATTAAAACAATTTAACTCAAACTCATCAATATTTCCTCCAAAATCTTCAAAATACCAAGAAATACATAAAAGAAAATACCTTTTCTTGTATCCAGTTTGTAGACTTCCTGAAACTTGCTTATGAGTGCCCACAGACCACAGGTTAAGAACCCATGGCCTTGATCAGGAGGAAAAACTAAGACTGGGGCCACATCCCTGCCACCTAGGAGGTCTGGTTATTTGTTCATTAGGATAAAATTGATGTACTCTGAGATAGTTTATCTCACTATAGTTCAAGGACAAAAAAATAACACTTCATACCAGGAGTTGGCAAACTACCATCTCTGGGTCAAATCCAGTCCTCGGCCCCCACCCCCAACCATGATTATGTTTTCTCTGTAGCTGCATTCATGCTGTAGTGGCTGAGCTGAGTGACAGAGATCATATGACCTGCACAGCCAAAAACTTCTACTCTCTGTTCCTTAGTAGAAAGTTCCCCAAGCCCTCATCTAAATCATCCTCTCCTTCTGCAGGAAACAAGTTCCTGTTTGCTGTTCTTTAAATTCCTGAACCGGGGAAAGCAGCAGACCTACTGCAGAGAATATAAACTCTGGGAAAGCAAAGTCCTCATCTGTTGATTTTCCCATGGTGCTTCTTGGCTTCACATAGCAAATTGGCTTGAGACCTCAGAACTGATTCTGTTCATGTACAAGAGATAGTTAAATGTAATCTCTAAGACATCTAGTCAAAGCTGCAGTTTTTCCAGTAGTCATGTATGGATGTGAGAGTTGGACTATAAAGAAAGCAAAGCACTGAAGAATTTATGCTTTTGAACTGTGGTGTTGGAGAAGACTCTTGATAGTCCTTTGGACAGCAAGGAGATCAAAGCAGTCAATCCTAAAGGAAATTAGTCCTGAATATTCATTGGAAGGACTAATGCTGAAGCTGAAACTCCAATACTTTACCACTCTGTGCTTCAGATTCTTCATCTTTAAAATGGAGATGATAATAATACCACCCACCTGACAGAGACCTTGATAGAATTAAACAAGTGAATCCATGGAGTGTGTTTAGCCCAGATCTTGAAGAGCTTCTTAAATGGCACAATGGTAAAGATTCTGCCTGCCAATGCAGGAATTGCAGGAGATGGGATTTGATCCCTGTGTTGGGAAGATCCCCTGGAGAGGGAAATGGCAACCCACTCCAGTATTCTTGCCTGGAGAATTCCTTGGACAGAGGAGCCTGACAGTTCATGGGGTCACAAAGAGTCAGAAATGACTGAGCACAATGATAACAATTATGTAAGAACTATCTCTTGTAAGTATAGTCATTGTCAAAACTAAGAGTCAGGTCAAAGGAGGGACCAGAATTTAGAGAAAAACACATTATCTCTTTCAACCTCTAGTTGAACACTATTTTTTTAATTTTTTTAACTTTGTTTACTTTCTTAGAGATGTCCTCCTGCTCTACTGCCTAGTAATGTTAAAAGAATAGTCTAATATTTTTAAAACTTGAAATACAACTGACAGAATTTGCTTTTCTATCACTCTTATAGTTCTACAGTGTTGTGAGTTAGAAATGGGAATGAAGATTCTAAGTTAAAAGGAAGGGTTTAACTATAATCTTAACTTGCTGTAATTATTATAACAATTTTGTAATTTATGATCTTTATGTTTCCTTGTGGGAAAAAAATATTAATAACTGCATATTTCCATTAAAACCCTTAGAGCTACTAACCTAGGGCAACAAGAAAGCAAACACAGAAGCCCAACGCTGGAGAGAGAAGCAATCTTGGAATTTGCAAGTTTGTGGAACGTTTTCATTTATCTCATTTTATTTTCTTTTTGTTCATTGTATAATGGATGACAAGAATATAGTAAGGGAAACTGTTATAGGAGCTTACAGTAGAATCCAATAGAAAAACAGTGCTTTCCTGGAGTTGAGTAATTCCATCCATCTCTGATGGTTGTGGTTTACTCACTCAGTTGTGTCCAACTCTTTGCAACCTCATGGACTGTAGCCCACCATGCTCCTCTGTCCATGGGGATTCTCCAGGCAAGAATACTGGAATGGGTTCCCATGCCCTCTTCCATGGGATCTTCTCCACCCATGGATTGAAACTGGGTTTCCTGCATTGCAGATGAATTCTTTACCAACTGAGCTATGAGGGAAACCCTCCACCCTTCTTTACTTGGCTATTATAAATATTATCACTTCCTCTTGCTGACACTGACAAATACTCTACTCTTTTCACACTTCCACAGGACCATTTGTATATTCCTCATTTGAAACATAAATCAGAGTAACTATACTAACTGAATAAGGATAAATTCCAATAAGAAGCCATCTATATCAGTGCAGTAACAGACATGCTGAAACACATTAAGAAGAAGATAGTCTTCTAGCCTATGCTGTCTTTGATACCTACATCTTAGCAAGCACTTTTTGCATTTAGATAGATAGGATTTTTCTGGATAGAAAACAACAGAAACTTTTTTCTGTCACAATTCTGGAGGCCTGACCTCAATCAGGAGCAGGTTATTCCTTCTGGAAGCTCTGAGGGGCCATTCATTTCACATCTTTATACTGTCTTCTGGTGGCTGCTGACAATCATTGGAGTTCCTTGGTCTGTAGCTGTGCTGTGCTATGCTAAGTCACTTCCGTCACCTCTGACTCTTTGCAACCCTATGGACCGCAGCCCACCAGGATCCTCTGTCCATGAAACTACGTAACTCCAAACTGGCCTTCACCTTCACATGGCCTTCTCCTCTGTGGAGACTCTTTTTCTTACAAGGACACTTCTCATTGAATTAGGACTCATTTCAATAATGGGTTTCCCAGGTGGCACAGTGGTAAAGAATCCACCTGCCAATGCAGGAGACATAAGACACAGGTTTGACCCCTGGCTTGGGAAGATCCCCTAGAATAGGAAATGGCAACCTGCTCCAGTATTCTTGGCTGGAAAATTCCATGGATAAAGGAGCCTGGCAGGCTCCATGGCGTCACAAAGAGTAAGACGGGATTGAGTACACACACACTTGGATAATCCTGGATGGTCTCACTTCAAGATAACTTAATTACATCTACCAAGACTCTTTTTTCCAAATAAGGTCATATTCACAGTTTTTGGGTAGACATATCTTTTTGGGAGGCTATCATTAAATCCACTGCAAATATTAAGTGAAACATTTTCTTGGAGAAATTACAGTTGTCCAGAAACTAGGCCATCATCAGTCATTTCTTCCTCAGGCCCTTTCCAGCTTCCTACTTGATCACTCATCTCCAATATAATCAACAAGAGGTCCAGGCAATCTTACCCCAAAGAGATCTCAGCCCATCTTTTTAATCCCCCTCTCCCCTCCCATGGCTATTCCCTTAGTTAAGTGAGGAAGCAGGGACTGAACCAAAGTACTTTATTTAAATCCTAACTTTGCCACCTATTAGCTGTGTGACCTTGGGCAAGTTACTCAATCTCACTGTTCATTAGTTTCCCATGCATAATTTGGGGTAATAAGGTTATAATGATTAAAGGGATTAATATATGTAAAGCTCTTGGAACATCTGGCACTTAGTAGCTATTCATGAATGTTAGCTGCTTTTCTTATTCTATTGTAAAGTCTAAAAATGTAAATGAAATTTTAAATGAAAAACATAGTCCTAGCCATTTTTATTTTAAATTCACTATATTGCCAACTTTAAATTCCAAATATAAGTTTAATAAGAAATAGCAAAACATAAATATTGATATGACCCTTTAGAGAAAAAAAAAAAAATCGCCAAAATCACTTTCAGAATTCAAAAACTGCAGTATTAACTGCAGTGTTTTTTCTTGAAGACTATAATGTAAACTAACAATTCAAGTTTCTAAATGGAATGAGGTAAAAAAAGAAGTTAAGAAGAAGAAAATCTTGTTTTCTTCTTAAAATACTATATGTCTTAATATTAACAAATATGGACTTAAAAACAATAGTGTTCATTTTTCTATTGTGTCTTTTATACATGAAAACCAAAGCAAAGAACAATATTCTATCAATGCCACAAAAGGTAGGAATAAATAAGAATACCAGTTAGTTGAGAGTAATCCTTCTGAAAAATAGTTCTTAGGTAAAAATCAGGGACTTTGAGAGATGCAGTAATGCTCTTCTAGGCCCCTGGAAGTTGTATTTTTAAAAACGAGAAAGGAAGAAAAGAAGGGAGGAAGATATGGAGGGGGAAAGGAGAGAGCTGACTGAGCATACAGAGTTTTTTTCTCTAAGGAATCATCTATTATCAAATCTTGTCATTTCTGCTTCCTGAATATTTCCTGAATCCTTACACTTCTCTCTGCACCCACTGCTATGGTTCTGGCTCTGAGCCTTCCCTTTCCTCTCTACTAAACAACTCCCAAAGAAATCATCCTAAAATGTTAAACTGTTGGTCTCACTTCTCTGTTTAAAACATTCAGTTATCGAACTGTACTTGGATCTGCTCACCTGAGTACAGTAAAGTCGATCTACTGACACTGGATTGTGGTGAAGCAAAGCCCAGCATTAGGTGTCAACAAAGGTCCATCCAGTCATAACTGTGGTTTTTTCCAGTAGTCATGTATGGATGTGAGAGTTGGACCATAAAGAAGGCTGAGCGCAGAAGAATTGATGCTTTCGAACTATGATGCTGGAGAAGACTCTTGAGAGTCCCTTGGACAGCAAGGAGATCAAACCAGTCAATATTAAAGGAAATCAACCCTGAATATTCAGTGGAAGGACTGATGCTGAAGCTGGAGCTCCAATACTGTACCCACCTGATGAGAAGAGCCAATTTATTGGAAAATATCCTGATGCTGGGAAAGATTGAGGGCAAGAGGAGAAGGGAACAACCGAGAATGAGATAGTTGGATGGCATCACTGACTCAATGGACATGAGTTTGAGCAAACTCCAGGAGATGGTGAAAGACAGGGAAGCTTGGCATGCTGCAGTCCAAGGGATTCACAAAGAGTTGGAGATGGCTTAGCTACTGAATAACAAAAAAAAAAAAAAAAAAAAAAACAGGGCATTCAGCTCTTCTGAGCAGTATCCACTGGAATTCCTTGTTTGGCATCTGCTATAAATACTGCACTTGCCTTCACCACAACCTGGTGTCAAGAGCTTTCCAAGTTCCCATGAACACCGCTAGGTCTGGAATGTGTCTTTTTTTCCAACAGGCACCTAAGAGCACTGTGCAGAGAAATGGAGAAAAAGTGACTTTGCAGGCTGGAAAGGAATGGGAGAAAGTCTTGCACACAAGCCATCTGCATAGCTTCCCACATTGAAAGAAGTGAGACTGGTGGGAAAGAATAAAAGGAAGAAGCAGAGAATAAAGAGACACCACACAGTGTACCTCATCTCATGCTTTGTAGTGGAGGTTGTGGTTATAGATTATTCTCCTTTTATGAAAACCACTAATCTTTTCTTCCTTTGGTTCTTTATCACACTCATAAAGATCAACTTGGGCTGTTTCATCAAATTTCCGTGATGAAAAAGCCTGCCCCCTGTAGGTGGATAGAAATGAAAGGAAGAAATAGAAAGAAAGTCACTCAGTCATGTCTGACTCTTTCGGACCCCATGGACTGTAGTCCATGGACTTCTCCAGGTCAGAATACTGGAGCGGGTAGTATTCCCTTCTCCAGAGGATCTTTCCAACCCAGGGATCAAACCCAGGTCTCCTGCATTGCAGGCAGATTCTTTACCAGCTGAGCCACAAGGCAACACTGGAGTGGGTAGCCTTTCCCTTCTCCAACAGATCTTCCCTACCCAGAAATCGAACCGAGGTCTCCTGCATTGTAGGCAGATTCTTTACCAACTGAGTTATCAGAGAAGCCCAGGAAGCGAGGAGGAAAGGGCTTGCCTAATACCGGCTTCAGTGGCAGAATGAGTGCCTGTCATTGTCCTCTGCAGCATCTAGCTTTGCAGGAGAGCAGCCTGAGGGGCACCTCATCTTCTGCCCACCACACCCTAAATTAGGAAAGCCAGACTGGTCTGATCAATGAGAGCTGCATGATTCCCTGGTTGTGCAATGTGCCCTCAGGTTGTCTGATGGCCCCTGCTATGCTCCAGGAGACACCTCAGGTGAGATGACCCAGCTGTGCCCAGGTTCCAGGTGTGTCTCTGGCACATACAAACCCTTATGATTACATGCTAAGCGTATTTTATTTATATGCAGTTAACATGTTTGTTCAGATCTGCACACCTGCCTTATTCATTATTTGCCATGTAAGCATGTTTATAGATGCTTATACAAATCCAAAAAATCACCAAGTATCCTGTAGAATTCACAAATCTTGAAGGTCCTAACCATTAGAAAGAAAAAAATACAAACTGATAGTCTTTCAAGTTTATACACATTCCATAAGATCTACTGTTTTTTTACTCCTCTCTCCCACATTTTGTGGTTTTTATGTCATATTTTACATCTTAATGTTTATCCCTTAACTGTTTATTGTAATTATGACTGATTTTACAATTTTTGCTTTTTGATCTTCATCCTAGCTTATTTAAATGGTTGATCCACAACATTTACCATATATTTACCTATACCAGTGGGATTTTTCATTTCCTATAAATTCTTACTTCTTGTTGTAGCCTTTTCATTTCCACTTAGAGAAGGGTCACTTTAGTTTGATGAACTCTTTTAGCTTTTGCTTGTCTGAAAAGTTCTCTCTCTCTGCTCTCATTCTGAATGGTAACCTTACTGAGTAGACTACCCTAGGGTGTGGGGTTTTCCCTTTCAACATTTTAAACATATCATTACACTCCCTACTGGCCTGCAAAGTTTCTGCAGAAAAAAATTGTTAGCTTTATGTGGGTTCCCTCATACATAACTGTCTTTCTCCTGCTGCCTTTAGAATTCTCCCTTTATCCTTAATTTTCATCATTTTAATTACGATACATCTTGCTGTGGATCTCTTTGTGTTCATTTTCTTTTTTTAATTTTATTTATTTTTTAATTAAAGGATAATTGTTTTACAGAATTTTGTTGTTTTCTGTGTTCATCTTCTTTGGAAATCTGTACTTCCTATACCTGGAAAACTGTTTCCTTCTTCAGGATCAGTAAGTTTTCAGACATAATTTCATCAAATGCATTTCTGACCCCTTTCTTTTTCTTTTCTTCCTGGAACTCCTATAATGCAAATGTCAGTATCCTTGATGTTCTAGAGGTTCCTTAGCTTCATTTTTATTTGTTTTTCTTTTCGCTGTTTTGATTGGGTGATTTCCATTATTTCATTCTCCAGATCACATAGGCATTCTTATGTATCACCTGGTTTACTATTATTTCCTGCTAGTGTGTTTTTCACTTCAGTTATTGCATTCTTCAGCTCTCGACTAGTCTTTTTTTAAAAAATATCTTCTAGTTCCTTGTTAAAATTCTGTGTTCCTCTATTCTTTGCCCAAGCTCAATTGGCATTCTTATTACTAATGCTCTGGGTTCTTTATCTGGTAAATTATTATCTCTGTTTCTTTAGGTATACTTCCTGGGGTAGGGGAGAGGGCAGTTTTTGTTCTTTCATTTGAAACATATTCTTCTGTCTTTTCAGTTTGTTTAATTTTTTCTGTCTCTATGAAATGTGAAACAGTTACCTATCCTGATCTTGAAGGGGTGTCTTTGTGCGTGAGCATCCCTATGCAGTCTGCATATACCTTGTGGCTTTGTTGAGGGAACTAGATCTGAAATGAATATGGTCACATCTTCCCCTGGGGTAGCTGGGGATTCCCCTGTCGTCTTGGTGGGAGTGGTAGCTAGAGATTTAGGGGCCAGAGCCAGGTGTGAAACAGGGCTCCGCCTAAGCTCAGTGGCCATCACCATCCGATCAGAGGTATGGGTGGGTCCCAAGGTGCTGGGGCAGAAGCCCCAAGTGTTGAGTCAAAGCTGGTTTTACTTCCTCCAAGTGTGTGCTCTACCCCTCTCACCTGAGCAGGTTCTGGGCAGTCCTGGCACAAGGAACTCAAGACAGAGTTCAGAACTCAAGACAGCTCCTCACTTCCAACCCCAAGAATGCCAAGCAGTGACTGCCCTCACTTCCTTCAGATGCAGCACCAGATCCAAACAAGCTCCATCACCACTAGCAGTAGTACTTCCCTCAGCAACACCCTAGTGAGGAGTTGGAGCACAAATAGCCAGAGCAGGCTATGATAGCAGCAGGAGTGAGGGCTGGGGTGTGCACTGGAACTGTCAGGGGTAACTGGTCCGAGCCTCTGTCAGTTTCAATCTGCTTCCTCCATGCAGTTCCCAGGAGTAAGTGTGTGCGTGCTCTTCACAAGTGAAGTCGGTTTCTTGGTATAAGCTACCTAAGAGGATTCACCTTCCCAGACTCAGAACCCAGGACTGGGGTGACCAGTATGAACCTCTCATTCCCCAGGAAGGATCTCTAAGCCCATGTAGTCTGCCTCCTCTACTGGCGGGTCTCAACACTGATCACTTCTCCTCCCTTCCTACCAACTCTGTGTCGATCTTTCTTTACAGCTTTGGTTGTGCAAGAGTCTTTCTGCCAGTCTGCAGCTTGTTTTCAGTGAGAGTTGCTCCACATGTAGACGTCGTTTTGATGTGTTTGTCGGGGGAGGGAGTTCAGCGTTCCCCTGCTCCAGTATCTTCATCTCCTCTCCTGGGAAAACCATTTCAGAAAGTGAAGGAAACTGACAACATTCCTCAACACTACTCTTTAAAAAAAAAAAGTATTAATTTTGGGGTTCAAACTCTGCCCCACAATGACTTAGGTTCACTTATTATTATCTTTGATTGGATCATGTTGACATTTGTACCCTTAAAATGCTGTGCTTTAGCAATCAGAAAATATTATCTAAACTTCAAGGCTTGAACAATGAATTAAAATTTAACAACTTTGCATAGTATTCTTGTTGGGGGCAGGGAATTAGCACTAAGTTTACTTAGTGAAAAAATATAGGGTAAAAAAAATGTTTTTGTAAATACTTTCTTATCCTTAAAATTTATTTTCTGTCAGGCTCAAACAGAAAACCCAAGCAGATGTTAAGCCATTTGGGATAAGTATATAAAGTGAGTGCTATTCACTGGTGGTTAATTTTAAAGGATTACAGTAAGTAGTTGGTTGGACACTTTGAATTTATCTCCAGTGAAACAATAAAAATAAGTGCTGTTCTATTAATGTTTTTGCACTTTTGTGAGAAACATTTCTCTTGAGAGATGAAAAACAAAATAATTAAAGCTACAAATACACCCCACAGTGATTGATGAAATATTTTATCCTCTCAGACCAGGCTCAAGGATCTGGCTGGTTGGAAACTATCTTCCTTACTGTCTGGAGGCACCTGTTGTGAATACTGAATGAATGTTGGTGTCCTTTGAAATTAGTTCTCTCTCTTTATCAGCACTAGGAAAAAGAGGAAAAAGTACCAGGTTATTCATTATTTTGGTGATTACTTATTGTAGATGATCGAATATTGCTTTTATTTTGTTAGTGCTACTTTTACATAAAAGTTATTAAGGGAGGAACTCCTGTCCCTTCTAAGCGCCTATTAATCTCCTCTTCTTAAGTATATCTAATTTTTTCAGTATCTGCACATAGCAAGAAAGAGAATGATAGGGAAATGCAGGTTTAAACTATCTGAAGTCAACTCTAACAATCATGGTTCCAGCTGTAACAACTGTGTAGATTCCAAAAGCAATAGTGAAGTTAGTCATTCAAATTGTATTTATTACCAGTCAATCACTTTTTGGCTGGCTTATATTTCTCAAACTGCCTTAATAAGCATAATGATATACAACATGACTATTCAACTTCTTTTAAATTTTTATTTTATTTTTACAATATTGCAGAATTACCTGTGCCTCTTCCCTCTGGTCATGACCCATTTAAATATACTTGTATAGTATGGGAAATTTTCTCCTGGAAAAATGCTGTATTTAAAGTTACAGTGTCAGTTTAAAACCTGAATCATCAGGGAGGAAAAGTCAAAACATTTCCCTTCACTCCAGCAAATGCGATTGTTAGCTTTTCTTTGCTGAAGGGCAGCTCTCATGTTTGTGCTTATTCTGTAAAGCTTGGGATTATGTATAATGGAGAATTAGAAAACCACTGGTGAATCTGCCATATGTCTCCAAAGCTTTCAGAACACTGAGTTGCCCTGGAGAAGGTTCCTACCATTCCAGTTCCCATGTTGGGAGCAGAAAGTCGAGATCACCCAGTCTCAGCTCTTCCTGCACAACCACTATGTGGTTCAATGAAATACCTCATTGGATAAATCCAAAAGGAGCACCATGACCCTCTCTGGTTTAGACAGGAGGATGTGCAAAGGATAGTTTTCAGCAGACTTCTAATTGGCCAATAGTTGATTGATTAATTTAAAAACTTAGTTTAAAGCCAAGAACCATAAAGAAAATAATATTTAACCTCAAGCATTTTGTTTTAACCTAAAACATAAAAATATACATTCATCCATATTTTAAACTCAGGTCAAGGTCTTTTAATAAAAGACTATGGATTAGAAAACTAATCATCATCATAAAGCAGATCCAAAATACATCACCTATGGTAGCATCAGTTTTCATATCTTTAAAGTGGAACAAAAATCTAAACATGCTTGTAAGTATATTGAGTAAAGAACCCATTTTCATGATTTTACCCCCCTCCAGTCTTTTACAGTTGTCTCATCCATGCTTTGTTGAATCAAAGTCTTCTATTCTTCAGCATTTTCACTTCTTTTAGATTTTCCAAAGCATACATTCGGTTGTCACAAAGATACAACTCTTTCACACTTAAATCAAATGATTTTAGCCACTTATAGAATATTTTACTAAATTACACAATTACAATAGACAGTGCAACTGAATAAACTGGGAATAATCATTAAGTGACTCAGCAAACAACCAACTCAATCAGGGGAAACAGGGGTACACAAGTATAATAAAGAGCAGAGCACTCACTCAAGTGTTTGTTAGGTCATAACTCAGTGCATCTCACAAAAGGAGCAGAGAATGTCTGTTAATCTGGTGACTTTTCCACCAGGCCATATGGTGTTTGAAATCTTAGTTCCCAAACAGGGCTCAAACCTGCATCCCCTGCATTCAAAATGCAGAATCTTAAACACTGGACTGCCAAGGAAGTCCCCCTAGTGACTTTTTAAAGTGGAAACTGTTTAAAAGAGTTTCTATTATAGTTGAACCATATCTCCTACAGATAAAAATAGTAAATACACACACACACACACACACACACACACACACACACACACATATATATATATAGCTTCTACTATTGTTCAGACTCACTGTATGAAATTATTGGTCATTTTCAGCAGGTCATCAAGAGCTGCACATTTGGGAATGCTACTGCCCAGTGATTTAGACTGACCCTCTCCAATGTCACTAGAATATCAGCCCATGTTCCATGGAATATTTATTCACCTAGATGTCCTTTCTACCCTTCCACTCCTGTAATGCCCCAGGTGTTTGGATATCAGTCACATGCAGGATTTAGTCCTGATAAGGGGGTTGATCATCACTCACCAGACATCCATTTTCTTCTTCACAAGTACAACTTCAGCACAAAATAAACATTAAATTAACTAAAATTCCTTTTCTCCTTTAATGTTTCGGTCAAGCAGAAGATGTACTACCCTCCCTCTGGAGGATTCAAGCGCACCTAGGTACCCAGGGGACCTTACAATGGCCTTCTGTGTTTCTGACGTCCCTGTTATCAAGGTTTTAAGCGAACCTCTGAAAGGAAAGAAAACTGCAGAGCAGAATTGAAGTTCCTTGATCGTGTTGTTTTCAATCAGAATATAACTTTAAAAGAGGACTATGTTTTTAATGATTCTGTACTCACTTTGTAATTGGCTAACACATGGCAAAGGAAAGGTCTGCCCTTATTTTTATTAAAATTCACTTAACACAGAGACTTGTTATCGTAATTGTTTCTTGTTTTTCAGTCGCTAAGTTCTGTCCCACTCTTTGAGACCCCATGGACTGCAGCATGCCAGGCTTCACTGTTCTTCATCATCTCCAAGAGTTTGCTCAAACCCGTGTCCACTGAGTCAGTGATGCTATCCAAACATCTCACCCTCTGTTGCCCTCTTCTCCTCTTGCCCTCAATCTCTCCTAGCATCCAAGTCTTTCCCAATGAGTCAATTCTTCACATGAGGTGACTGAAGTATTGGAGCTTCAGCTTCAACATCAGTTCATCCAAGGAATATTCAGAGTTGATTTCTTTTAGGTTGATGGGATTGATCTCCTCTCTGTCCAAGGGACTCTCTAGAGTTTTCTCCAACACCACAATCCGAAAGCATCAATTCTTTGGCTCTCATAAAGAATATGGTCCAACTCTCACATTCCTACAAGAATACTGGAAAAAATCATAGCTTTCACTATACGAACTTTGGCAGCAAAGTAATGTCTCTGCTTTTTAATATGCTGTCTAGGTTTCTCAGAGCTTTTCTTACAAGGAGCAGAAGTCTTTTAATTTCATGACTGCAGTCACTTTCCTCGGTGATTTTGGAGTCCAGAAAAATAAAATCAAACACTGTTTCCACTTTTTCTCCATTTATTTGCCATGAAATGATGGGACTAGATGCCATGATCTGGTTCCTCTGCCTTTTTTCAGTCCAGCTGGAACATCTGGAATTTCATGGTTCACACACTGTTGAAGCCAGGCTTGAAGAATTTTGAGCATTATTTTATTAATGTGTGAGATGAGTGCAATTGTGTGGTATTTTGAACATTCTTTGGCATTGCCTTTCTTTGGAATTGGAATGAAAGCTGACCTTTTCCAGTCCTGTGGCCACTGCTGAGTTTTCCTAATTTGCTGGCATATTGAGTGTGGCACTTTCACAACATCATCTTTTAGGATTTGAAAGAGCTCAACTGGGATTCCATCACCTCCACTAGCTTTGTTCACAGTGATCCTTTGCACTCCAGGATGTCTGGCTCTAGGTGAGTGATCACACCATTGTTGTGATCTGGGTAATGAAGATCTTTTTTGTATAGTTCTTCTGTGTATTCTTGCCACCTCTTCTTAATATCTACTGCTTCTGTTAGGTCCATACCATTTCTTTCCTTTATCGAACCCATCTTTGCCTGAAATGTTCCCTTGGTATCTAATTTTATTGAAGAGATCTCTAGTCTTTCCCATTCTATTGTTTTCCCCTATTTCTTTACAATGATCACTGAGGAAGGCTTTCTTTTCTCTCCTTGCTATTCTTTGGAACTCTGCATTCAAATGGGTATATCTTTCCTTTTCTCCTTTGCCTTTCACTTCTCTTCTTTTCTCAGCTATTTGTAAGGCCTCCTCAGACAACGTTTTTGCATTTCTTTTTCTTGGGGATGGTCTTGATCACTGCCTCCTGTACAATGTCATGAACCTCCATCCATATTTCTTCAGGCACTCTGTCTATCAGATCTAATTCCTTGAATCTATCTATCACTTCCACTGTATAAACATAAACGATTTGATTTAGGTCATACCTGACTGGTCTATTGGTTTTCATTCACCATTGCAACAAAAAGAATAAAATACTTAGGAGTATATCTACCTAAAGAAACAAAAGACCTATACATAGAAAACTAAGTCTGAATTTGGCAATAAGGAGTTCATGATCTGAGCCACAGTCAGCTCCTGGTCTTGTTTTTGCTGACTGTATAGAGCTTCTCCATCTTTGGCTGCAAAGAATATTATCAATCTGATTTTGGTATTGACCATCTGGTGATGTCCATGTGTAGAGTTTCCTCTTGTGTTATTGGAAGAGGGTGTTTGCTATGACCAGTGCATTCTCTTGGCAAAACTCTGGTAGCCTTCACCTTCCAAAGTCAAATTTGCCTTTTACTCCAGTTATCTCTTGACTTCCTACTTTTGCATTCCAATCCCCTATGATGAAAAGGACTTCCTTTTTTGGTGTTAGTTTTAGAAGGTCTTATAGGTCTTCACAGAAACATTCAACCTCAACTTTTTCAGCATTACTGGTTGGGCCATAGACTTGGATTACTGTGATATTGAATGGTTTGCCTTGGAAATGAAGAGATCATTATGTCGTTTTTGAGTTTGCACCCACGTACTGAATTTCACTCTTTTGTTGACTATGTGGACTACTTCATTCCTCTAAGGGATTTTTGCCCACAGTAGTAGATATAATGGTCATTTGAATTAAATTTGCCCATCCAGTTCACTTTAGTTCACTGGTTCATAAGGCTTATATGTATAGTTTTTAATAAGAATGAATATTTTAAAGACAAACTATGACTAGTAAGGAAATGTTATTTCATTAGGGCTGCAATGAAATATAACCAAACCTAACTGCAGGTGCAAACCAACTGACTTTTTAGTGCTACTCTAAGGGCATCCAATAGAATTATTTTATTGTTTTTCTTATGTAAAGTATGTTCAATAAAACATGTTCACTTAGAACACTGTAAAAACTAGAATCTCCTGAACAGGAAAAACACCACCATTTTACACAGCTTATTTTTAGTGAACTTTTAAAAAACTCTCATAACTATAGATGGACCCAGATGCCAACTGGCAGGTGCTTCTGGAAGGAATTATAATTTCATCAACTTTTGTTACCTAATTTTAACACATGGAGAAATTTCCTCTGCTGGAATCAAGTTACTACTATATTGGTGTTTACATTTAGAGTCCTGAATGTGTTAAAGTCTAGCAGTCTTGATCATTAAATCTAAAAAGCATTATTTTACTTAAAATAATACAGTTATTTTAGCCACCTAGTAGTCACATGTATGTAGAAAGCATCACTACGAACAAAGCTAGTGGAGGGGATGAAATCCCAGTTGAGCTATTTCAAATCCTAAACGATGATGCTGTGAAAGTGCTGCACTAAATATACCAGCAAATTTGGGAAACTCAGCAGTGACCACAGAGCTAGGAAACGTCTGCTTTCATTCCAATCCCTAAGAAAGGCAATGCCAAAAAATGCTCAAACTACCACACAGTTGCACTTATCTCACATGCTAGTAAAGTAATGCTCAAAATTCTCCCAGCCAGGCTTCAACAGTATGTGAACTGTGAACTTACAGATGTTCAAGCTGGTTTTAGAAAAGGCAGAGGAACCAGAGATCAAATTGCAAACATGCACTGGATTATGGAAAAAGCAAGAGAGTTCCAGAAAAAACATCTATTTCTGCTTATTGACATGCCAAAGACTTTGACTGTGTGGATCACAACAAACTGGGAAATTCTTCAAGAGATGGGAATACCAGACCACCTGACCTGCCTACTGAGAAATCTGTATGCAGGTCAGGAAGCAACAGTTAGAACTGGACATGGAACAACAGATTGGTTCCAAATCGGGAAAGGAGTATGCCAAGGCTGTATATTGCCACCCTGCTTATTTAACTTATATGAGAGTACATCATGAGAAACGCTGGGCTGGATGAAGCACAAGCTGGAATAAAGATTGCCAGGAGATACAGAGTGAAGTAAGCCAGAAAGATAAACACCAATACAGTATACTAACATATACATATGGGATTTAGAAAGATGGTAACGATAACCCTATATGCAAGACAGAAAAAGAGACACAGATGTATAGAACAGGCTTTTGGACTCTATGGGAGAAGCCGAGGGTGAGATGATCTGAGAGAACAGCATTGAAGTGTGAAACAGATCGCCAGTCCAGATTGGATGCATGAGATAAGTGCTCAGGGCTGTTGCACTGGGATGACCCAGAGGGATGGGATGGGGAGGGAGGTGGGAGGTGGGTTCAGGATGGGAACACATGTAAATCCATGGCTGATTCATGTCAACGTATGGTAAAAACCACTACAATATTGTAAAGTAAATAGCCTCCAACTAATAAAAATAAATGAAAAAAAAAAAAAAAAAGATTGCCAGGAGAAATATCAATAACCTCAGATGTGCAGATGACACCACCCTCATGGCAGAAAGCATAGAAGAACTAAAGAGCCTCTTAATGAAAGTGAAAGAGGAGAGTGAAAAAGTTGGCTTAAAGCTCAACATTCAGAAAACTAAGATCATGGCATCTGGTCCCATCACTTCGCGGCAAATAGATGGGGAACCAGTGGAAACAGTGGCAGACTTTATTTGGGGGGGCTCAAAAATCACTGCAGATGGTGACTGCAGCCATGAGATTAAAAGACACTTACTCCTTGGAAGAAAAGTTATGACCAATCTAGACAGCATTTGAAAAAGCAGAGACATTACTTTGCTAACAAAGGTCCAGCTAGTCAAGGCTATGGTTTTTTCGGAAGTCATGTACGAATGTGAGAGTTGGACTATAAAGAAAGCTGAAGAATTGATGCTTTTGAGCTGAGGTGTTGGAGAAGATCCTCGAGAGTCCCTTGGACTGCAAGGAGATTGTACCAGTCCATCCTAAAGGAGATCTGTACTGAGTGTTCATTGGAAGGACTGATGTTGAAGCTGAAACTCCAATACTTTGACCAACTGATGCGAACAGCTGACTCATTTGAAAAGATCCTGCTTCTGGGAAAGATTGAAGGCAGGAGGAGAAGGGGACGACAGAGGATGAGATGGCTGGGTGGCATCACCAAGTCAATGAAGAAGAGTTTGGTAAACTCCAGAAGTTGGTGAAGGACAGGGAGTCCTGGCCTGCTGCAATCCACGGGTCACAGAGTCAGACATGACTGAGCAACTGGACTGAACTGAACTGAGTACATGTATAGCTATATTTTAAAATCACAGCACTATTATTTTCATTAAAAAGACATTTTTTCCAAGAAAATATTGCTACAATTTATGTCAAAGAACATTCTGTCTATGTTGTCTTCTATAATTCTATGTTTTATGCCTTACATTTGGGTCTTTAAACTACTTTGAATTTATTTTTCTATATAGTGTGATGGAATGCACTAATGTCATTGATTTACATGTGTCTTTTCAGCTTTCCCAGCACCACTTGTTGAACAGATTGTCTTTCCTCCATTTTATATTTTTGCCTCTTTTGTCATAGATTAATTTACCAAAGGTACATGGGTTTATTTCTGGGCTTTTTTGTTACATAGATCCTTGTATCTGTTTTTGTGCCAATACCATCCTACTGTGATTACTGTAACTGTCTAATATAGTCTGAAGTCTGGAAAGGTTATGCCTCCAACTTTCTTCTTTTTCCTTAAAACTGTTTTACTAATTCTGAGTCTTTCATGATTCCATATAAAGTTTAGGATTATTTGTTCTAGGTCTGTGGAAAATGTCATGAGTATTTTGACAGAGATTGCATTAAATCTGTAGATTGCTTTGGGCAGTATGACCATTTTAATTATATTAATTCTTCCAATCTCCAAGTATAGGGTATCTTTCCATTTGTTTGTATTATCTTCAATTTTCCTAATTAGTGTTTCATCATTTTCAAAACATAGCTCTTTCACCTCCTTGCTTTATTCCCAGGTCTTTTTTTAATGTGACTTTAAAAAGAATTTTTTTTCAAAGTTTCTCTATATTGTTAGTATAGAAATGTAACAGATTTCTGTATATTAAACTTAGATCCTCCAATCTTGCTTAATTCATGTATCATTTCTAATAGTTTTGGGGCTCTCTATATAGAGTATCATGTCATCTGCAAATAGTGACACTTTTACCACTTCTTTTCCAATTAGGATACTTTTTATTTCCTTTTCTTGCCTGATTGGTGTGAACAAGACTTGCAAACCTATGTTAAATAGAAGGAGTGAGAGTGGGCATCCTTGTCTTGTTCTTAAACTTAGAGGAAAGAATTTCAGCTTTTCACTGTTGTGTAACTATCTATTAGCTACAAGGACATATTGAACAACATTAGGAATACAGCCAATATTTTATAACAACTTTAAATGAAGTATAATCTATAAAATATCGAATCACTTTGTTGTACAACTGTAACTAACATAATATTGTAGATCAACTATTTGTGTGTGTGTGAAGTCACATTAGTCATATCTGACTCTTTGCAACCCTATGAACAGTAGATCTCCAAGCTCCTCTGTCCATGGAGAATTTTGCCTGGGATTCTTCAGGTAAGAATACTGGAGTGGGTTGCCATTTCCTTCTCTAAAAGCAACTATACCTCAATTTAAAAAAGGAATATAGGGGATTTCCCTGCTGGCTTGGTGATTGAGAGTCCACCTTCCAGTGTGGGGAATGTGGGTTCAATGCCAGGTCAGAGAACTGGACTCCCACAAGCAGCAGGGCAGCTGGGCCTGCATGCCTTGGCTGAAGAGCCTGGACACTGGAACTACTGAGCCTGTAAGCCCTGTAGCCTATGCTCAAACATCTGTGCACTGTAGCTGGAGAAGCCCACACACCATGGCAATAACCCAGTGCAACCAAAACTTTTTAAAAAGGAATATAATGCAAGTAAAAAAAGATTATTTCTTTCCTCTGTGTAGCTCATCAGACTATTTGTCACTATACTTATATTTGTGTTTTTAAATGAAACAATAAGCCTATTACTTGAGCATACTATATACAATCTCATTTAAAAAATTGTAATTCATCTTATGCTACTGCTACTGCTACTGCTACTGCTACGTCACTTTAGTCATGTCCGACTCTGTGCGATCCCATCCCTGGGATTCTCCAGGCAAGAACACTGGAGTGGGTTGCCATTTCCTTCTCCAATGCATAAAAATGAAAAGTGAAAGTGAAGTCGCTCAGTCATGTCTGACTCTTCTCAACCCCATGGACTGCAGCCTACCAGGCTCCTCCATCCATGGGATTTTCCAGGCAAGAGTACTGGAGTGGGGTGCCATTGCCTTCTCCGAATTCATCTTATATGAAGAAATAACTTTTTTAAATGGTGAGACCAACTAAATGCAGCAGCTGTTCACCCCATAACTGAAAAACATCAGGCATTTCCAACTCAGTGAAGTATTTTTTTTAATACCAATGCAACTCAATTTCTTTCACTGAAGTAAGGAATAACTATGAACAGAAACTTCTGTATAATACACCTGTAGAAGTAAGAGTCAAGTTTATTCTGGTAATTGATGTGGAAACATAGACATCTCTTAAACTATACACCTCTTCAGTAGAAATAAACCCCACTTGATTTTTCCAAAGATTTCAAGCTCCAAAATAATTTAAACATATATTTAATTAATGAGAAAGACACAAAGTAGGCCTTATCTTTACATGACTCTTTGATAAACAGGAGAAAACAATGTGTTTTATAAATCAAAAGTATTTTCCGCTTGGTTTTTGAAGAGTATTTTTAATAAAATTCAGCTTTACTTTATTAATAATGTAGTGCTTGCCCATGGTTGAGTGAAGCTGACAGAAATTTTCACCAATCAGATCCTTAGATGGAAAGAGAATATTTCTGCAGGCCTTTGTCATTAGAGAATTTTTTTTTTTTAATGTCATTATCCAGATGAAGGACTGAAGCTTGGTAATATTAATAGAATCAGTAAATTTCAGTAAATGCCAACAAGCGAACTGTAGTTTGGAGCTATTTATTAAAACAAGATCTCTTCTTTGCTCACAGCTCATTTTTTTTTTTTTTTTCCTTTCTTCCCTGTTGATGTTTGTTTCTGATTGTGAGAACTCAGGGGTGAATTTATTTCCTGTTATGGATCAAGAAGGGGAAAAAAACAAACCAGTTCTGCAGTCACTGAGCATAACTATTTAAAGAACAGTTGGAACCGTGAGGATGAAGTTCCAGAAGGTGAACTGAGAGCAGCTGGTGAGGGCAGCCGTGTGATACAGCAGAAGGGCATCTCACAAACATGTGAGCCCCTCATGGAAGCTCTCCCTGATTTCAGCCTGACCCTCCTTCTAGTTAGTGCCTTCACCTCACATGTTTATTTCCAGGGCTCACAAGCCAAAAAAATAAGAAAAAAGTAAAGTTTTATGAAATTACCTCTTCTGGGATAAAAGGGGGGAAATATCCCAGACATGCCTTATATTGCTGCTTGTCATCTTGGAAACAATGGGCATGGAAATTGCCCTCACCACGTTCCCTGGACACACCCACAATCATATCAGAAGTCACAGCGCTTTACTTAAATCAATAAATCCTGACTGAGATATGTTCTTTGTAAAAGTTTCCAGGGAGTAACAAAGAAGTTCTTCTGTCTAAGCTAAGGATTTTTCATAGGCTTAGGACACAAGTTTTTGTGGGGTTTTTTTTCAGCACAACAGTATTTTTTGCCTCCTATCATAGGTACAATAGCTTCTGGCTCCATCCAGAAACAGCATGAAAGCTGCATGGCCCTGTTACTGCTCCCACTGTGTTTCGTGGTAGGGGAGGTCTCCCGAACTGTCCGCCCATTTAAGGGGCAACATGGAGCTGCAGGACAGGGCCAGTTCTGCGTGGTTTCTCTGTCCAGCTGCCTCTAACATGTCTCTTCAAAAAGTTTCCCAAGATATTGTGTGGACCTTTAAAAGCTACTGCAAAGTGGCTTCCTTGGCCTTTCAATAGGATCTCCTCCTGCTCCAAAATTAAATTGATCTTCTTAGATAGGACAGAACAAAGGGCAAGTGCACCATTTAGTTGTCAGATGATTTGACAACTGCAGATTATTTTTATTCCTTGGACATGTTCTATTTTTCTATATTAAAGCCAGCTTCACAGTTCTATGGATGACAGAGATGAAAAGAACTTATTAAATTGTCAAATATGTCTGCTCTAAATGTAGCAGAAATATCTGAATTATGTACTTGTGATCATTTGGCTTATCATTTAGGAAGTAAGCAGATTCCCTCACTTCCTACATCAGCACAAATATTCTTTACTAACATACATCCAGACTTCTTTTGCATTTGCATTTGAACTTTAGGAATGCTGACCTTTTTCTTTTTTTTTAACATAATATGCATTAATTAAAATTTTATATGTATCTGGCTAGGATTTTCTACATCAGACCAGATAGGATCTCATGGTGAAGAAGTGGGGAATTAAACAACTGATGAAACCTAAAGAAGAACCATTTTAGTGATATGATGTATTTTTGTGTGCATATATTATATGTAACTTTCCTTCTTCAGAATGCTAGCTTTGCTGATAACCTGATCTAAACACATTTATGTAAATCCCTCATATACAAGTCAAAGAATTCACAACATCTTGCGTAAAAAGGGGGCGCTATGGAGCAGGCTGTCAGCAATCCCTCCATGTCAGAAACTCAACATCTCATGAGAATGTCCACGAAAACAACTTGAAAGTAACTCTATAAGCCATAAAAACTTGGGGTTTATTTAACCACTCTAGCTTTGCATGCTATTTCTAAATTGTACTACTTAAGAGTTAGATTCACTGTGTGTGTTAGTCACTTAGTCGTGTCTGACTCTTTGTGACCACATGGACTGCAGCCCTCCAAGCTCCTCTGTCCATGGAATTCTCCAGGCAAGAATACTGGAGTGGGTTGCCATTTCCTTCTGCACAGGATCGTCCTGACCCAGGGGTTGAACCCGGGTCTCCTACATTGCAGGAATATTCTTTACCATCTGAGCTATAGGGAAGTCCCTTAGATTCACCACTATGTGTCAAATCTATTCTCTCCTGCCAGATTTGTGTATCTCAAGAAGCAAAATTTATGAACAACTTTAAATTACTTTTTTTTACAAAAAAGAAACTGATCAGAAAGACTGGAACAGTCATAACGTTTTTGATGAGAAAGTAAAGGAAAATTTCATTGTTTTGTTTTGTTTTCATTGTTTTATTTTGGTTTTGGAATACTTGGATTTAAAAACAAGCAAACTGTGCCAAACTTAGAGGAGTTTGACAATCAAGGCTTAGCATTTACATTATTTCAGGCTGTATCCGCACCATGAAATTGTGCTGAAAAACTTTGAAATACTGATCAAAAACACAGGAGAGGCAACAAACGTATACTATCAGAAGGCGCTTCAGCTACATCCACAGCACAATTCAGTTCAGTTCAGTTCAGTCGCTCAGTCATGTCCAACTCTTTGCGACCCCATGGACTGCAGCAGGCCAGGCCTCCCTGTCCTTTATCAACTCCCGGAGTTTACTCAAACTCATGTCCATCAAGTTGGTGATGCTATCCAGCCATCTCATCCTCTGTCGTCCCCTTCTCCTCCTGCCCCCAATCCCTCCCAGCATCAGGGTCTTTTCCAGTGAGTCAACTCTTTGCATCAGATGGCCAAAGTACTGGAATTTCAGCTTCAGCATCAGTCCTTCCAATGAACACCCAGGACTGATCTCCTTTAGGATGGACTGGTTAGATCTCCTTGCAGTCCAAGGGACTCTCAAGAGTCTTCTCCAAGACCACAGTTCAAAAGCATTAATTCTTCAGTGCTCAGCTTTCTTCACAGTCCAACTCTCACATCCATACATGACCACTGGAAAAACCATAGCCTTGACTAGATGGACCTTTGTTGGCAAAATAATGTCTCTGCTTTTGGGTTCCCTTAAATCTCAGGAATCTCCTTAAGTAAGTGTTGTCTACCATTGATCAAGCAGACTTATGATTCCCTTTCCCCTCAACTCATTTAGTTGTGGTGTAGTGGCCTGTTCCAAGAGCTTATCAGAATTTTCAAGCTTTGAAAGGATGTAACATTTATCTAAATTGATTCTATCCCAGCTTCCCTGGTGGTTCAATTGGTAAAGAATCTGCCTGCAATGCAGGAGACCCAGGTCGATCTCTGGTTCATGAGGTTGCAAAGAGTCAGACATGACTGAGTGACTAACATATTTGTCAGTCAAGATAAGTATTTATCAGAGTGTCTTCCTGGAAATAGAAGTTCTGAGAGATATTCTTAGCCACTCACACAATATGAGCAAGGGGAGAGTTCAGTAGTCAAACAGGAATTGCTGAGCTAAGCAAAGATAAGTAGGTTCCTTTGCTATGAGAGTCACTAACTCATCTTGTGAATGTTTAAAAATGGAATATGAAATTCAGAATTCTCCAAGAGATTTTTTTTTGGAGGGAGGAGGTAAAATTTTCCCATGAAAAAGCATTCCATGGTTACATTTTAGGGAAAAGACTAGTCTAGAAAAAGAAAAACTTGTTTTAAAGTGCAAACAAAGTACCATGACTACAATTCATGACAACAATGTTTACTTAATATAGGAAATGAAGTGAGATTTGCCTGCAATTGATACTGATGTGTTGCCCTTATGAATAATTCCTAGACCTAATCAATAGTGTTTGTTTTTCACTTACTGCTCTCTTAAGGGTTGACAAAACAATCAAGGTCATTGAAGACTGAGTGACAAATTCTGCATTTTATATTCCTACAATGTGGCAATGGCCATGGAAGTGATTTGCAGAAAGTGGTGGTCAGAATTGGAGTTGCACTTCTAAACTTAAAAGTCATGTTGAAAATAATATAAATGGCAAATTCAATCTAAAAATGTTTGGAATAAGAGAAAGTATGGGTTGGGATTTCCCTGGTGGCCCAGTGGCTAAGAGTCCATGCTCCCAATGCAGGGGACAAGGGTTTGGTCCCTGGTCAGGGAACTAGATTCCACATTCCACAACTAAGACCTGGCACAGTCAAATAAATGAATTAATTGATTTTTAAAAGAAGAAAAAAAAAAATAGAAAGTAAGGTTAGGTTTATCTCTACTTATTAGTATGTTAGCAGTTAGCATACATACTGAAGAGGTTTTACCTTCTGAAAGTGAAGGTATATACTTGTCCTTTTTTGTATATCTAAAATTATCTGCCATGGTTCCTTGTTTAAATAAATCAAAATAGCTCATCAGAAGTTTGATCACCCCACAACTTACTATGGTAACATTTCATTTTATCTACAGGGATGAAAAAATAAAATTAATATTAAATTTTTCTTTAAAAGTTATTTAAAGCTTTTCCTTTTAAAACTCAAATTTTAATAACCTATTTTGAATATGGCAGTAAAGTTAGATCTGCCTAATGTATAAGGTATATCCCTTATATGGTATACCTTATGTAAAATGTTTATGTTAAATCAATATAACTTATGTTAAATCAATATAACTTATGTATAAATGTTTATGTTCACACTCAATTAATAACTATACTAGAGTTTCTCATTTGCCTAAGGATACATAGTGGTTGCCCAACTAGCAGACATATTGACCTGTTGACATGATTGCCTCCATTCTGTCATTCAAAAAAGTCTTGTCAAGGTCTCCACATATGCCTAATTATCTGCTCCTTTACCATCTCCCTTAGGATAGTTTGTGTAACATATGCTCTTCACCATAACAGAAAGATTTAATTACCTCAATACTTAAGGGGAATACATCTTTTTCTCCCACATTTTAATTTACTTTGTTGGAACATATTCACATAGAGATCTTTCCCCTCCTACAAATCTGTGTCCCTGTTTTTGTACATATGTTTATTGTCAGCCCTATGTTAATAGAAGCATTCTTAACATAGTGTAAGGTGATAGATTTTATTATTTATGATTAAAAATGCCTTCAAGCAGAGAGTCCCAAGTAGAATAAACCCAAGGAGGAATATGCCGATACACACAATAATCAAACTGACAAAAATTAAAGATAAAACATTAAAAGCAACAGGGGAAAAACAGCAAATATCATACAAGGGAACTCCCATAACGTTATCAGCTGATTTCATAGCAGAAACCCTGCAAGCCATAAGGGAGTGGTGTGATATATTTAAAGTGATGAAAGAGAACTTACAAACAGGAATACTATAACCAGCTAGGCTCTCATTCAGATTTGATGGAGAAATAAAAAACTTTACAAACAGGGAAGTTAAGAAAATTCAGCGCCACAAAAACCAGCTTTACAACAAATACTAAAGGGATTTTTCTAGGCCGGAAATGTAAGAGAAGGAAAAGACCTACAAAAACAAACCTTAAACAATTAAGAAAATTGTAATAGGAACACACATATCAATAATTATCTTAAATGTAAATGGATTAAGTACACTAAGCAAAAGATATAAACTAGCTGGGTGGACACAAAAATAAGACCAATAGATATGCTGTCTATAAGAGACCCACATCAGACCTAGGGATTCATAAAGATTGAAAGTGAGAGGATGGAAGGAGGTATTCCACACAAGTGGAAATCAAAAGAAAGCTATACTTTATATGGGTAGCAATACTCATATCAGACAAAGTAGACGTTAAAACAAAGACTGTTATAAGAGAGAAAGGACACTACATAGTGATCAAGGGATCAATTCAAGAAGATATAACAATTGCAAATATATATGCACCCAACATAGGAGCATCTCAAATACTAACAACCATAAAGGGAGAAATGTATAGTAACACAGTAATAGTGCACATGAAAGATTCTCCAGGATTGACTACATTCTGGGCCACAAGGTGAGCCTCGATAAATTTAAGAAAATTGAAATCATATCAAACATCATTTCCGATCACAACTGCTATGAGGTTAGCAATAAATTACAAGAAGAAACCATAAAAACACAAACATATGAAGGCTAAACAATATGCTACTAAACAACCAATGTATCACTGAAGAAATCAAAGAGAAAAGTCAAAAAATACTAGAGACAGAAGGGATACAGCAAAAGCAGTAATAGCAATACAATCTTACCTCAGGAAACAAGAAAATTCTCTGATAAACAAGCCAAGATTATACCTAAAACAACTAGAGAAAATAAAACAAACAAAACTTATAGTACAAGAAATCATGTAACGATCAGAGAAGAAATAAATGAAATAGAGACAAAGAAAACAATAGCAAATATCAGTGAAGCTAAAAGCTGGCCCTTTGAAACAATAAATGAAATTGATAAACCTTTAGCCAAATTCATCAGGAAAACAATGGAGAGGACTCAAATCAATAAAATTAGAAATTAAAAAGGAGAAGTTAAAACAGATACCATGGAAATATAAAGGATCAATACAAGCAACTGACTACTACAAGCAACTATATGCCAATAAAATGGACAACCTGGAAGAAACGGACAAATTTTTAGAAAGATACAGTCTCCCAAGACTGAACCAGGAATAAATAGAAAATATGAACCAACCAATCACAAATACTGAAATTTAAACTGTGACTTTAAAACTCCCAACAAATAAAAGTCCAGAACCTGATGGCTTCACAGGAAAGTTTTATGAACCATTTAGAGAAAAGCTAACATCTATCCTTCTGAAACTATTCCCCAAAAATTTCAGAGGAAGGAACACTTCCAAACTTATTCTATAAGACCAACATTACCCTGATACCAAAATCAAAGATACCACAAAAGAAGAAAATTACAGGCCAATATCACTGATGAACATAGATGCAAAAATCCTCAACAAAATACTAGTAATTGAAATTCAACAATACATTAAATATACCATGATCAAGTGGAATTTATCCCAGAGATGCAAGTATTTTTCAATATCTGCAAATCAATCAGTGTCACACACCACATCAAAAAATTGAAAAATAAAAACCATATGACTATTTCAATAGATGTAGAAAAAACTTTTAACAAAATTCAGCATCCACTTATGATTTAAAAATCTCTCCAGAAAATGGGAATAGAGGGAATATACCTCAACGTAAAAGTCATATACAACAAACCTATAGATAACACCATGCTCAATGGTGAAAAGCTGAAAGCATTTCCTCTAAGATCAGGAACAAGAGAAAGATGTCCACTCCCACCACTTTTATTCAACATAGTTTTGGAAGTCCTAGTTGCAATAATCAGAGAAGAAAAAGAAATGGAAGAAATCCAAACTGGAAAAGAAGAAGTTAAACTGTTGCTTTTGCAGATGACGTGATATTATACATAGAAGATCCTAAAGATGTCACCAGAAAACTACTAGAGCCCATGAATGAATTTGGTAAAGTTGCAGGTTACAAAATTCATACAGAAATCTGTTGCATTTCTATACACCAACAATGAAAGATCATTAAGAGAAATGCAAGAATCGATTCCATTTACCATCACATCAAAAAGAATAAAATACCTTGGAATAAACCTACCTAAGGAGACAAAAGATGTGTACTCTGAAAACTATAAGATATTGATATGGTGATGAAACAAACTGAAGAAGACACAGATGGAAAGTTATACCATGTTTTTGGTTTGAAAGAATCAATATTGTCAAAATGACTGTACTACCCAAAGCAATCTACAGATTTAATGCAATCCCTGTCAAATTATCAATGACATTTTTCACAGACCTAAGACCAAAAAAATATTAAAATTTGTATGGAGGCATAAAAGACATTGAATTTACAAAGCAATCTTGAGAAAGAAAAAAGGAGCTGGAGGAATCAGGCTCCCTGACTTCAGACTGTACTACAAAGCTATCACCATCAAAACAGTAGAAAAATAGAAATATAGATCAATGGAACAGAATAGAAAATCCAGAAATAAACCCAGACACCCATGGTCAATTAATCTACAATGAAGGAAGCAAGACTACACAATATTGGAAACACAGTCTCTTCAACAGATGGTGCTGGGAAAACTGGACAGCTACATGTTAAAAAAAAAAAAGTTAGATATTCTTTAACACCACACATTAAAATAAGTTCAAAATGGATTGAAGACCTATATGCGAAACCAAACACTATAAAACTCCTAGAGGAAAGCATAGGCAGAACACTGCCTGACATAAATCACAGCAATATCTTTTTCAATCCATCTCCCTAAATAATGAAAATAAAAATAAATAAATAAACAAATGGGACCCTATTTAAGCTCAAAATCTTTTGCATAGCAAAGGAAACAATAAACAAAATGTAGACAACCCACAGATTGGGAGAAAATAACTGCAAATGATGTGACCAAGGGATTAGTTTCCAAAATTTACAAATAGCCCCTGAGGCTTAATATCATCAAAACAAACAACCCAATCAAGAAATGGGCAGAAGACCTAAATAGACATTTCTCCAAAAGAGACATATAAATAGCCAAGAGGCACATGATAAGATGTTCAACACTGCTGATTATTATTAGAGAAATGCAAATCAAAATGACAATAAGGTGTCACCTCGCTACCAACTAGAATGGCTATCATTAAAAAATCCACAAACAATAAATGCTGGAGAGGGTGTGGAGAGAAGGGAATCCTACACAATCCATGGAAATGTAAATTGGTACAACCACTATGGAGAACAGTATGGGAGTTATTTAAAAACTAAAAGAATTACCATATGACTCTGCAATCCCAGTCCTGGGCATATACCCTGAGAAAGCCATAATTGAAAAGACACATGTACCTCAATATTGCAGCAAAGACACGGAAGCAACTTAAATGTCCATTGACAGATGAAGGAATAAAGAAGATGTGGTATATATACATACAATGAATATTACTCAGCCATTAAAAAGAATGAAGCTATGCCATTTGCAACAACATGGATAGACTTAGAGATAGTCATACTCAGTGAAATAAGTCAGACAGAGAAGGAGAAATATTGTATGACATCCCTTATATGCAGAATCTAAAAATAAATTATGCAAATAAACTTATTTACAAAAAAGAAAAAGACTCATAGACTAAGAGAATGAAATTTTGATTGGCCATGGGGAAGGATGGGTGGAAGGGATAGTTAGGGAGTTTGAGATCATTATGTACACACTGCTATATTTTAAATGGATGACCAACAAGATCCTATCTTACTGTATAGCACAGGGCACTCTGCTCTGTGCTCTGTGGGAGCCTGGATGAGAGGGGAGGTTGGGGGACAATAGATACATATATATGTATAACTGAGTCCCTTTGCTGTCCACCTGAAGCTATCACAATACTGTTAATTGGCTATAAAAAGTGAAGTCACTCCATCGTGTCCAACTCTCTATGACCCCACGGACTATACCCTATCAGGCACATAGGATTTTCCAGGCAAGAGTACTGGAGTGGGTTGCCATTTCCTTATCCAGGGAATCTTTTCCTGACCCAGGGATCGAACCCGGGTCTCCCACATTGCAGGCAGACGCTTTACCATCTGAGCCACCAGGGAAGCCCTGGTGGCTATACTCCAATAAAAAATAATGTTTAAAAAACAGAAATATTTATTGAGCATTTGAACCATGGGGCAGACAACCTTATACTGTTTATGTTCTGCTTAGAAACCAAACAACAACAAAATAAAAAAATAAAAAACAGGAAAATTCCTTTCAATTTCTTTGTGGGCCACATAGTACGATACTGTTTTTATAATCATTCTTTGAATGCTGTCCACACATGAGTATTATTTCAAGACTCAAGTAGATGTGTATGGTTTTGTGTGTGTTGAGAGATGGGGCAGTTTGGACAATTCTTTCTAAAGGAACCAGCTTTAATGAACTAGCTACAATTGCCACTTCATTGTAATGGAATATTCCTTCCATTAATGGTTATAACATTGTGTCAAATGTGGCTCCAAATGAACAGAATAGCAGAGATCTGTTAAATTTCACTTTACAAAGTCCTAGGCAAGAGAATCTCCAGTATTCTTGCCTGGAAAATCCCGTGGACGGAGGAGCCTGGTAGGCTGCAGTCCATGGGGTCACTAAGAGTCAGACACAACTGAGTGACTTCACTTTCACTTTTCACTTTCCTTCATTGGAGAAGAAAATGACAACCCACTCCAGTGTTCTTGCCTGGAGAATCCCAGGGACGGGGGAGCCTGGTGGGCTGCCATCTATGGGGTTGCACAGAGTCGGACACAACTGAAGCGATTTAGCAGCAGCAGCAGCAGCAGGCAAGAGAATGATACTATGAACTTTCCTTTTAAATTCACATATACCTGGGCATACACACCGAGGAAATCAGATCTGAAAGAGACACGTGTACCCCAATGTTCATCACAGCACTGTTTATAATAGCCAGGACATGGAAGCAACCTAGATGCCCATCAGCAGACGAATGGATAAGAAAGCTGTAGTACATATACACAATGGAATATTACTCAACGATTAAAAAGAATTCATTTGAATCAGTTCTAATGAGGTGGATCAAACTGGAGCCCATTATACAGAGTGAAGTAAGCCAGAAAGAAAAACACCAATACAGTATACTAACACATATATATGGATTTTAAAAAGATGGTAACGATAGCCTTATATGCAAAACAGAAAAAGAGACACAGATGTATAGAACAGACTTTTGGACTCTATGGGAGAAGGCGAGGGTGGGATGATCTGAGAGAGTGGCATCAAAACATGTACATTATCAAGTGTGAAACAGATCGCCAATCCAGGTTGGATGCATGAGACAAGTGCTTGGGGCTGGCGCACTGGGATGACCCAGAGGGATGGGATGGGGAGGGAGGTGGGAGGTGGGTTCAGGATGGGGAACACATGTAAATCCATGGCTGATGCATGTCAATGTATGGCAAAAACCACTACAATATTGTAAAGTAATTAGCCTCCAACTAATAAAAATAACTGGGGAAAAAATTCACATATAATCTTTAGTGAGGGGGAAGTTGATTCTTTTGATCATGGAAGTTGTTATTTTTTATAGTAAAGTTTATTTATAGATAACTAATAAAGGAAAATGTCTAATTTCCTCAACTGCTGATGTTTTACCAAACTAGTGTCAGTGGCTTACATTTGTGTGGTATTTTGTAGTTTTCTGAGTAACAGTCATTATTTCATTTGTTGCTGTTTAGTAGCTAAGTCATGTTCGACTCTTTGTCACCCCATGGACTGTGGCACGCTAGTCCTTCACTATCTCCTTGAGTCTGTTCAAACTAATGTCCACTGAGTTGTTAATACCACACAACAATCTCATCCTCTGTCACCCCCTTCTCCTCCTGCCCTCAATCTTTCTCAGCATCAAGGTTTTTTCCAATGAGTTAGCTCTTCACATCAGGTGGCCAAATATTGGAGCTTCAGCTTCAACATCAGTCCTTCCAATGAATATTCAGGGTTGATTTCCTGTAGGATTGACTGCTTTAATCTTCCTGCTGTAAAAGAGACTCTCAAAAAGCAGAGACATTACTTTGCTGACAAGGGTCTGTATAGTCAAAACTATGGTTTTTCCAGCAGCCATTATTTCATTAGAACCTCACAGTTAGTTTGTGAAATAAAAAGAGATGGTGAGGCAATGGAGCTCTGAAGTTTCAATGGCTTGTTCAGGATCATATAGAAAATTCGTTTCAAAACAGGGGTTGCCAACCTGCTTTACCATCTGCTCCACACACAGATTTACATTATCTGTAGATAACTCAACCCAAGAGAGTAAAATTGTGGCAATAGCTAACATTAAAATACTTTATACTTTATATAATATGTTTATATTCACAGCTTAATTTCATCTTTTCAAAAATGTTTTGATATTGGTATTGTTAGGTAGTTAGAATAGAAAACAGGAGCCCAAAATGGCGGTGGCTAAAAGAAAAGGAAGGGACAAGCCTGCGAAGATAGAACAAAAGAAGATCAAAGGAAGGTCCGAGGACCGGAGTGAGGACTTCAGGTAGAACAACACTCCTGACTAAGCCCAATTTGCATAGGGCAGGCCCAGAGGGAAGAAAAAAAGATATAAAAAGAGGAGCCAAAGGGCTCTCCCCTCCCCCCCCCCCCGGCCCCCACGCACTAGGGCGCTCTTCTCTTCACGCCTTTGGGTCGACATGCCCTCACACCTCAAAGATGGATTTTCCTGCTATTACCTAAATAAAATAGAGCTGTAACACTGAGTTGTAACACTGACTTGTCTAAGAGCTATAACGTGGTCCGTTCGAGACCTGAGAGCTATAATGTGGTCTGTCCAAGATCTGAGAGCTGTGACATGCCGAGGGGGGGCTTTAATGTCCATCACTCCAAATCTTTGTTGTGACGAGACAGAACCAAGGAGCATACACTCGCCTGACAGTATTATTATAATCATTCTATTTAAATATAAGGAAACTGAGGTTTCCAAAATTAGTGGGGTTTTTTCTTTTTCTTGATTGTAACAATAGAAGATTCAGGCTTGAATCAATGACCTCTGATTCCTTGTCCATCTTTTTATCCATACTCCCTGGTGCTCAAATACCTCTCCAACACAGAAATGCACATTGCTGGACTCAGGTCCAGCTGCTTGCCACTCAAAAATTAATACTCAAAGAGGCAAGTGTTGATACAAAGGAAAGTTGCTTTAAACAGAAAAGCTGGCAATCTGGGAAGAAGGCAGACTTATGTCCCTGAAACCAATTCTGAAGATCCTGACCAGCCATGAAAGCTTTTAAAGGGAAAAGGGGAAGTAATCTCAATTAATTATGGAGATCAGGGACCAGACTCCACCATCTCCCACTGAGTGCAGACTTGTCGACTCCTTGTGAACTTTCTTCGAATGTCGTCTTGTTCACATAGTTTGTTCATGGGATTACTGAAGGGAGAGCTAGGGAAGAGATCAGGTTGTTAATTACTTATTCTTCATTTTTACTTCCGTGATCTAGGAAAGAACCAACAGCTTAGGCAAGGTATTGTATGAAAGATGTGCTAGGGCTAGAGATGAGTAGGGCATGGGGGTGCCTGGCTTAAGATTAGTTTCAATACAGCTTTGCTTAAGTGACAAGATAAAAGGGGCCCTTCCCTGCCAAAAGCTGCTTACAAACCCCCACTTTGTAAGAACATTATTCCATTTCTAGGGGTTTATGGGTGAAGGTCCACCTTATGTAAATTCTTCACGCTGACATATAGCACCATATTCTCAGAGTGGAAGGTATTAACAAGGTTCTGTATAGCCTCTATTTGCTAACAGTTTTGGTTGCCTGCTTGCTTACATATATGGGGAGAGCAAGCTATAATTATTTGGATGCCTACAAAGATATAGATTATTATGAGCAATAGTGAATCGCATTCATTTAAGGCCAGTTCTTGGAAATGTGCTAGCCCTAGATTCAGTGTTGCTCAAGATGGATCAGCTTATGTCATGCTTTTTTCCTCTGGTGGCAGTTATTGTATCTGTAAAATGACTAAGGGTTATGTGTCAGACATTGAAAGATTCTGTGACTGTATTGTCCTAATCATCAACTGCTTGAGTCTGGTCTTTTGTGATTCAGGGAGGCCTGGGAGACATCAGCTTTTCTACAAACAAGAAGCAGGACACACATAGGGGCCTTTGTACTTGGGTGGATGGGAGAGGGCACAGGGTTCTGCTTGATTCCATTTATATTTAATTTTATAATTATGCATGTTTGCTTCTTTAGGGAAAACATCTTCCTAAATACGTCTTTCTCATGGAGACAATAAAGCTGGCTTACATTTCCTGAGCCAGCATCCCTGAGTGACAAAGAAAGGTGACCCAGAAAAGAGCAGGGATCATCTAAATTTAGATAACTGAATTTTAATACACTTTCCTTAAGACATCTTTGCTTCTGAATTATAGCAGGGGCAAAGGCAGAAAGAGAGGGCATTTTCAAATTGATTTTTATGTGTTCCATTTACTATTTAAGGTGTTGTTTACTTCTCTCTGGGCAGTTAACTTTTTTTACCCATAAACGTTATCTTTTTGCAATATTTATCAAGATAAAATGTGAAAACCTTGTAGAGAACCAACATGGTTGGTTTTTTTGTGAATGATTCTACTCTATAGAAATATAAATTGTATCTAGCAGAATGCAATTAATTATTGCCCTCTGGATACTAACCAGTTTCGCTTCTATTTGTAAATTCCTGTCAGTTTTCCTCTGAATTCTTCTTTGAGCTAGTTACAGCATTGTACTGGTTCTCTCATTAATCAGTGAGTTAGAAATTTTAGCACACATTTAGCTTCTATTTGTATAACAGCCATGATTTTACCTTTAAAAGACTCTTTAAATCTGGAACTTAATAGCCATTCTAGGAACCAGTGTTCACTCTTTACATGTGATGAGTTTAGACTAAATTTGAGCATCCCTGCGAGGTAGAACTAGAATACTATTACAGGTATAAAAATATAAGGAAATTAAAATTGAGAGATGAGTAAGATGCTCAAAAACTATTGTAACCACCACACTCTACTATGTTAGGGCTTCTGGACTCTCTACTTCTTATCACCTTCACAGTCCCTAAATCCAACTCTAACTCACTGTGCTATCTGAGTAGTTGAGAATAATTAATTCAAAATATGACATAAAATATACAAACATAGATAAATAATAAAAATTTAAAAGTAACAGGGTTTAGCCTAGACTTTTTCAAGTCCTTATTGTCTTTGTAACTGCCTGGCTAGACCCAATCCTGGGTAGCCCCACTGCCTGCTTCCTGATTTCTCTAGGTCTTCTCACTTAGATTCCAAAGGTTGAAGGAGAAAATGACAAATTTGAATTGAATGGGACACTTGCAAAACTCTAAAGAATACATTGGGCAGAAAGCAATTTATCTTGTGTGGATTATATCCTAAATACATTCTTCTTTCCTAATCATGCCTCCTCCCTTCCCTCCCACTGTGTCCCATATGTACCCAATAGCAGACAACATCACTCAAAGCTTTTCTTAGGAATACTGAGTTCATCTAAAGTGGACTCTTAAGGGCTTCTCTCAGGCTTCGGTCATCTTGGTTTCTCCAAAATGAAGAATTTGACACTGTTGTCCTAAACCTCTTACTATTCCCTTTTCTCCCATCCTCTCATCTTCTCATTCCTGCTGACTCTGACCCCCACATTTTCAAAGGCCTCTCATTCTTGGATCATGTGGTCATTGATTATTTTGTTTCTCTGAAGCTGACACCACGCTTTTCCCACTCATCCTCTGAATTTACAAGATCAGAGATATTCGTGGCTTATCCATTGCCTGCACATATATTATCCAAACTTGTTAACATTTATGACTCTCCATAATTGAGTTACTTTTCACCACTATCTTCTATTACTCTCTTGTGTTGTACAGCCCTCCAGACAAAATGATCAGTTGTCAATGAGTGGAAAATACAATTCCATCTAAGTGTGTTTTATGGTGCTGACAAATAGCTAATATTTTCATGTTCTACACAACCAGAGTTTCTTGAACAAAAAAATTTCCAGCAAACTGTGTTAAAGAATGACTGACCAGTAACCATGCCTTGGAAGTTAGATATGAGGAATAAATTATCCCTGAGAGATTTATAGGTTTCTCTCCCCCTGCAGCCATTTACTTATATTTCAAAGGGTAATAAAATTCTGAGCCATACATTTATATTCCAAAGAGCTGTAATGTCTAGGGACCATCTACTTTTTTCTTCCAACATAGGATTTGTTTACAGTGAAATACACAGTTTCTCTCCTTCTCTCTAGAGAGTAGTGAGTACTTGCACAGCAGTTCCTATATAAACCCAGAGTTTCATGATTTCCTCTCCTATATTATGGACTTCTCTGTACATGCAGATGACATCTGCTCTCATCACTGCCCCAAAGGGGAGACGGGGGCAGGAGAAGCCAATACTAAGGTATTCTGTAGGTTATCACTCTTCCTCTGATCCAGAAACCTCATGTTTGTTGTCAGGAGAAAACAAATAAATATAAATATTAAAAACTTATTAAGTAGACACAAAGAAATTCATTAATGGGTATTTTGAAAAGTGAGAATCCTTTCAGCTCATTTAGAATGTTCTCTCATTTGCATTTTTATTTACTTGCACTCAGTTTTTTATATAAAACTGTTATTTGTAAAATGCTGACTAAAATGCTTATGTATTCTCTCAAGATTTGGGAATTAAACATTTGTGGTTGTTAAAGTGGTTTTTGTGAGTGTTCCTACAACCCTCTTGACCTCACTAAAATCTGTCCATTCAAATTGTGGTTTCTATTGAACATAGCATGTCGTTAAGAAATTCACCACACAATTTGTATGGAAATACAAAAAACCTCGAATAGCCAAAGTAATCTTGAGAAAGAAAAATGGAACTGGAGGAATCAACCTGCCTGACTTCAGACTCTACTACAAAGCCACAGTCATCAAGACAGTATGGTACTGGCACAAAGACAGAAATATAGATCAATGAACAGAATAGAAAGCCCAGAGATAAATCCACGAACCTATGGACACCTTATCTTTGACAAAGGAGGCAAGGATATACAATGGAAAAAAGACAACCTCTTTAACAAGTGGTGCTGGGAAAACTGGTCAACCACTTGTAAAAGAATGAAACTAGAACACTTTCTAACACCATACACAAAAATAAACTCAAAATGGATTAAAGATCTAAATGTAAGACCAGAAACTATAAAACTCCTAGAGGAGAACATAGGCAAAACACTCTCCGACATAAACCACAGCAAGATCCTCTATGACCCACCTCCCAGAATATTGGAAATAAAAGCAAAACTAAACAAATGGGACCTAATGAAACTTAAAAGCTTTTGCTCTACAAAGGAAACTATAAGTAAGGTGAAAAGACAGCCCTCAGATTGGGAGAAAATAATAGCAAATGAAGAAACAGACAAAGGATTAATCTCAAAATATACAAGCAACTCCTGCAGCTCAATTCCAGAAAAATAAATGACCCAATCAAAAAATGGGCCAAAGAACTAAACAGACATTTCTCCAAAGAAGACATACAGATGGCTAACAAACACATGAAAAGATGCTCAACATCACTCATTATTAGAGAAATGCAAATCAAAACCACAATGAGGTACCATTACATGCCAGTCAGGATGGCTGCTATCCAAAAGTCTACAAGCAATAAATGCTGGAGAGGGTGTGGAGAAAAGGGAACCCTCTTACACTGTTGGTGGGAATGCAAACTAGTACAGCCACTATGGAAAACAGTGTGGAGATTTCTTTAAAAACTGGAAATAGAACTGCCATATGACCCAGCAATCCCACTTCTGGGCATACACACTGAGGAAACCAGATCTGAAAGAGACACGTGCACCCCAGTGTTCATTGCAGCACTGTTTATAATAGCCAGGACATGGAAGCAACCTAGATGCCCATCAGCAGATGAATGGATAAGGAAGCTGTGGTACATATACACCATGGAATATTACTCAGCCGTTAAAAAGAATTCATTTGAATCAGTCCTAATGAGATGGATGAAACTGGAGCCCCTTATACAGAGTGAAGTAAGCCAGAAAGATAAAGAACATTACAGCATACTAACACATATATATGGAATTTAGAAAGATGGTAACGATAACCCTATATGCAAAACAGAAAAAAGAGACACAGAAATACAGAACAGACTTTTGAACTCTGTGGGAGAATGTGAGGGTGGGATACTTCAAAAGAACAGCATGTATGCTATCTATGGTGAAACAGATCACCAGCCCAGGTGGGATGCATGAGACAAGTGCTCCAGCCTGGTGCACTGGGAGGACTCGGGGGAATTGGGTGGAGAGGGAGGTGGGAGCGGGGATCGGGATGGGGAATACGTGTAAATCCATGGCTGATTCATATCAATGTATGACAAAACTCACTGAAATGTTGTGAAGTGATTGGCCTCCAACTAATAAAAAAAAAAAAGAGATTTAAAAAAAAAAATTTTTTTTTAAATTAAAAAAAAAATAAAAATGTAAAAAAAAAAAAAAAAAAGAAAGAAATTCACCACATTAAATCTGATTTGCAAAGGAATTTTTTTTCACCATCGTTTCTTTTGCTGTAGTGGCTGCAATAGACACTGTTGAGGCCAGGAGACAGTTTTGCCCTGAAAACACAGTAGGTGAGAGCAAAGCTGTGAGGAACTTCCTGCTTTTGTTTTCATTCTCCTGGAGAAACTGGAGGTCATTGCTTTCTTCTATTGCATAAATAGTTCTGACAGAGACTAGACAAGTGATCAGAACGCTCAGTAGTCTCCCCTAGCAGGGAAATTGTTTTCCCAGCTCTGTAGGCTCAGAAACTTTCCCGAATGCATTTAAAATTCAGACGCATTAAGCTTCTATCCTGAGTAATGACTTGAAACAACTCATAAATCAGAATGTGGATTGAAGAGGGAATGATTTAATTAAATGAATCAAAGAGGTGGAGTGTATTCATTAGAAATCCCCTCTTGCACACATTGTTTTACTTTAGGGTACTACCTCAACTTCCCTTAATTCTTCAACTTCCTATCTTAAACCAGTCAGGAACTTTTTTACCCTGCCCTACAGACTGAGTTTTTGTATCTAAGACTTTTGATGTTATCAAAAGACTATCCAATCTAAAACTGCTCTGTGTAGGCCGGAAAGAGACACATGAATAATTTTAGTTTAACAGCAATGAGAAAAAAGTATAACGAAGTACAACACTCTAATGAGTTCCCTCTGAATCACACTTGCCCTTAGGGGAGATGCCTGCCTATAAGACTCCCTCCTTTTGTGATGGCTTCCTCCCTTTTTTGGCAGCCATCCTGGGCAGGTCCTACCAACCTCCTATTTTCATCACTCTCAAGCAGGGCTTAACCTCCCCAACCTGGTGCCTCCCCTTGGTGCCACCTGTCTGTGCCGATTCACAGAGCCCTCTGTCCCTCACTTTTCTGCTACTCTCCTCCTCCTAGTGAAGAAAGCAACAGAAATTGACATCTGCAAGTCAATTTACAAAGCTCTTCTCTCATGAGCCAAAATAGGAAGTCTTCATTCCCATTTCTCAGAAAGGAAACAGGCTCAAGAAAGTCATCCATGTCCTACCAGTACAGTTTTGGATGATCAATGACCTCTAGGACACTCTGTTTTCATATTTGTAAGTGAAGTTGTTGACTAGGTGCTCTTACAGATTGTTATAAGAATCTGTGGTTGGAATTATATGTGTCTGAGATTCTCAACTCTAAACCCAAGTATCAATGAAAAAAAACACAGAGAAGAAATTACGGGTCTCTTTCCTCTTCAGAAACAACATTTCTATTTTAACAGCTTTCTTTTGGAGACAGTTCCCCCAGTTTTGTTATCTGTGATCTTTTAGATGGAAATTTCAGGCCACGTGGGGAGCTTGCTGGTTACTGGGGAAGGAGCAATGGTTTATTGGGCCTTACCCTATACAGACCCTCTGCCAAGGACAGTACCCATGTTAGAGTCTTAAGCCCTTCAGGATACTGGAAACCCTCATTTCACAGGTTAAGACCGTGCAGCTCACAGAGGTAGCACAGCTAATCCAAGCCACATAGCTGGTGAGTGGAAGACCCAGTCAGTCTCATCTTCCAATCAGTGACACACAATTAATTTCATGCTCAAAACTGACTTCTATCAGTAGGATTCCAGGCTCCCTACTTTGCTTCAGGCACAGCAGCATGGCTTTTGTTTGTTTATCTATTAATATTAGGCTTTTGTGCATGGTTCCTTTGAAGAATGAGTTCCTCAGCTGAAACATTTTTGGTATCACTGGCCCACAACATTCAAGGTCATCTCTGCCCTTCTAAGCCCCCTGGCAGGCTCAGGTGCAGGATCTCCCCTGAGACTTGATGAACTTTCTCCACCCTCAACTCCCCTCAAGGAATTGTCCTCATATACATGCCAAGGGACAAGAAAGTTTGAAAAGGACTTCCTTGTCCTCAAAACATAGATTAATTTCTACTGACTTTCCAAATGGGTTTCCACAAAATAAATCTATACTAATAAAATTCACTGCATCCTAGCATAGGAATATTATTCTTAAAAATAGTTTTTTAATGTCCTAAAAATCAAGGTGTGCCCTGATTTAAAAGGTCCTAATATACAAAATTTAAAACTGAGAAAGTGATCAATTAGGAATTGACTCTTCCTTTTAAAAGGAAGTCTCCCCTGATACACTTGAAATAGCTTCAACTTTCCCATTTACGTGCAGCTCTTCAGAATTATGTCTAATAGTCTTTTAAATGATTATTTGTACAATTTTCCTTTCTCAGGAAAATTCTAGGAAATAGGGACCATAGCTTGTGTGTGTGTGTGTGTGTGTGTGTGTGTGTGTGTGCAAAATCATTCTGGCAAGTAGCTAGTGCCATTGTGATACACTTACCTCAAAAAGCAAGATTTAAAACAGGCTTCTTACCTGACTGTACTAGGGGGAGAACTGGCTGGCCATGTTCCAGAGACTGGTTTCCAAATGTGGGCCTGAGAGTTAAATGGGAGAAAGGAATGTGGAGAGCTTCATCTCTGTGGTGTTATGATGTGAACTGCACATTTAGATCCATGTTTGTGAACATCCATTTAGATGGATGTTTCATCTATCACCAATGAAAAAGAAAGCAACATGTTAGATTTTAAAAGAAAAAAAAACAGAAAAGAATGATACAATCACTGAAAAGAAGAATACACTAGAAGGAATCGATAGCAGAATAACTGAGAAAGAAGAATGGATAAGGGGCCTGGAAGACACGATGGTGGAAATAACTGCTGCAGAATAGGATAAAGAAAAAACTATAAAAAGAAATGAAAACCATCGGAGGGAACTCTTTGACAACATTAAATACACCAACATTATCATTATAAGGATCTCAGAAGGAGACAAGATAAAGAACCTGAGAAATTTTTTGAAGAGATGTAGCTGTAAACTTCCCTAACACAGGAAAGAAAACAGTCACCCAAGTCCAGGAAGTACAGAGTTCCAGGCAGGATAAACCAAAGTAGGAACACAGAGAGACACACAGTAATCAAAGTGACAAAATTTAAAGACAAGGAAAAAAATATTAAAAGTAACAAATAACATATAACAGAAAACCCATAAGGCTAACAGCAGATTTTTCAGCAGAAACTCTGCAGGCCAGAAGGAAATGGCATGATATATTTAAATTGAAGGGGAAGAACGTACAACAAAAAATGCTCTACCCAGCAAGGCTTTCATTCAGATTTAATGGAGAAATCAAAAGCTTTACAGGCAAGCTAGAACTAGGAGAATTCAGCACCTCCAAACCAGCTTTGCAAAGAATGATAAGGGAACTTCTCTAAGCAGAAAAGACCACATATAGAATACACATTTTCTCATATATACATAAAACATTCTCCAAAATTGACCACATACTGGGCCACAAAGTGAGTGTTGGTATACTTAAGAAAACCGAAATCTTATCAAGCATCTTTTCCAACCACAACACTACAAGATTAGAAACAAATTACAAGAAAAACTACAAGAAAAAAAAAAAAAAAACATTAAAAAACACACAAACACATGGAAGCTAAGCAATATGCTACTAAAGAACCAATGGATCACTGAAGAAATTAGAGGAAATCAAAAAATACCTAGAGAGAAAAGAAAACTAAAGTACAACAATCAAAAATCTATGGGATACAGAAAAAGCAATTCTAAGAGGGAAGTTTATAGCAATATGCTCTTACCTCAAGAAACAAAAAAATTTTTTCAAATAAAAAACCTAAACTTACACTTAAAATGACAAGAGAAAGAACAAAGAAGAGCTAAAGTTAGTAGAAGGAAAGAAATCATAAAGAACAGAGCAGAAATAAATGAAATAGAGATGAAGAAAACAATAGCAAAAATAAAAAAAAAAAAAAAACAGCTAAAAGCTGGTCCTTTGAGTAGGTAAAGCTAGCTTAAAACTCATTCAAAAAATTAAGATCATGGCATCTGGTCCCATTCAGCTCAGTTCAGTTCAGTCTCTCAATCATGTCCGACTCTTTGCGACCCCATGAATTGCAGCACGCCAGGCCTCCCTGTCTATCACCAACTCCCGGAGTTTACTCAAACTCATGTCCATTGAGTCGGTGATGCCATCCAGCCATCTCATCCTCTGTCGTCCCCTTCTCCTCCTGCCCCCAATCCCTCCCGGCATCAGGATCTTTTCCAATGAGTCAACTCTTCACATGAGATGGCCAAAGTATTGGAGCTTCAGCTTCAGCATCAGTCCTTCCAATGAACACCCAGGACTGATCTCCTTTAGGACTGACTGGTTGGATCTCCTTGCTGTCCAAGGGACTCTCAAGAGTCTTTTCCAACACCACAGTTCAAAAGCATCAATTTTTTCGGCACTCAGATTTCTTCACATTACTTTATGGCAAAGAGATGGGGAAACAATGGAAACAGTGACAGACTTTATTTTCTTGGGCTCCAAAATCACTGCAAATGGTGACTGCAGCCATGAAATTAAAAAATGCTTGCTCCTTAGAAGAAAAGCTATGACCAACCTAGGCAGCTTATTAAGAAGCAGAGACATTACTTTTTCAAGGAAGGTCTGTCTAGTCAAAGCTATGGTTTTTCCAGTAGTCATGTATGAATGTGAGAGTTGGACCATAAAGAAAACTGAGCACCAAAGAATTGATGCTTTTGAACTGTGGTGTTGGAGAAGACTCTCGAGAGTCACATGGACTGCAAGGAGATCAAACCAGTCAATCCTAAAGGAAATCAGTCCTGAATATTCATTGGAAGGACTGATGCTGAAGCTGAAGCTCCACTACTTTGGTCACCTGATGCGAAGAACTGACTCATTGGAAAAAGACCCTGATGCTGGGAAAGATTGAAGGCAGGAGGAGAAGGGGACGACAGAGGACAAGATGGTTGGATGGCATCACCAACTCTGTGGGCATGAGTTTGAGCAAACTCTGTGAGTTGGTGATGGAGAGGAAAGCCTGGTGTGCTGCAGTCAATGGGGTAACAAAGAGTCAGCCATGACTGAGCAACTGAACTGAACTGAGTAGGTAAACAAAATTGATAAACCTTTAGCCCGACTCATCAAGAGAAAAGGAAGAGGATGCAAATCAATGAAATTAGAAATGTAAAAAAGTTACAACTGATAAACTCATAAGAGATTACTACCAGCAACTGTATACCAATAAAATGGACATTCTGGGAAAAAATGTACAAATTCTTGGAAAGATACATTCTTCCAAGGTAAAACCAGGAAGAAATAGAAAATATGAACAGACTAAGCACAAGCAATGAAATTGAAATTGTTATTTTAAAACTCTCAACAAACAAAATTCCAGAACCAGTTAGCTTCACAGTCAAATCCTATCAAATAATTAGAGAAGCGCTAACATCTATCCTTCTCAAACTGTTCCAAAAAAATTGCAGAAGAAAAAATCCTCCCAAACTCATTCTATGATGTCACCATCACCCTGATAGCAAAATCAGACAATGATATCACAACAAAAAAGAAATAAAGAAAAGAAAATTATGAGCCAATATCACTGATGAACATAGATGCAAAAATCCTTAATAAAATACTATCATAAGTAGAAAATTTTACAGATGCTCTTGGAAAACTACTAGACCTCATCAATGAATTTGGTGAAGTAGTAGTGTATCAAATTAATACATAGAAATCTGTTGCATTTCTACACCTTAACAACAAAAGATCAGAAAGAGAAATTTTAAAAATACTCCCATTTACCATCAAATCAAAAAGAAATAAAATACCTAGGAATAAATCCACCTAAGGAGACAAAAAGACCTGTACTCTGAAAACTATAATATGCTAATGAAAAGAAATTAAAGATGACACAAATAGGTGGAAAGATATACCATGTTCTTGGATTGGAAGGATCAATATTGTCAAAATGACTGTAATACTCAAGGCAATCTACAGATTCAATGCAAACCCTATCAAAGGCATTACCAAGGGCATTTTTCAGTCTTAATACCAAAAAAAACTTTAACATTTGTATGGAGACATAAAAGACTTTGAATAACCAAAACAATCTTGAAAGAAAAAAGAAACTGGAAGAATCAATCTCCCTGGCTTCAGGCTATACTACAAATTTATAGTCATCAAAACAGTATGGTACTGGCATAAAAACAGAAATAAAAATTAGTGGAACAGGATATAAAGCTAAAGAAATAAACCCATGCACCTATGATCAATTCAGTTCAGTTCAATTCAGTCGCTCAGTCATGTCCAACTGCTTGTGACCCATGAACTGCAGCACACCAGGCTTCCCTGTCCATCACCAGCTCCTGGAGCTTGCTCACACTCATGTCCATTGAGTCAGTGATGCCATCCAATCAAATCATCCTCTGTCATCCCTTTCTCCTCCTGCCTATAAATCTTTCCCAGAATCAAGGTCTTTTCTGATGAGTCAGTTCTTCACATCAGGTGGCCAAAGTATTGGAGTTTCAGCTCCAGAATCAGTCCTTCCAATGAATATTCAGGACTGATTTCCTTTAGGATGGACTGGTTGGATCTCCTTGCCATCCAAGGGATTCTCAAGAGTCTTCTCCAACAGCACAGTTCAAAAGCATCAATTTTTCAGCGCTCAGCTTTCTTTATAGTCCAAGTCGCACATCCATACATGACTACTGGAAAAACCATAGCTTTAACTAGATGGACCTTTGTCATGAAAGATAGATCTCTGCTTTTTAATATGCTGTCTCTGTTGGTCATAACTTTTCTTCCAAGGAGCAAGCGTCTTTTAATTTCATGGCTGCAGTCACCATCTGCAGTGATTTTGGAGCCCCCCAAAATGAAGCCTGTCACTGTTCCCATTGTTTCCCCATCCATTTGCCATGAAATGATGGTACCAGATGCCATGACCTTAGTTTTCTGAATGTTGAGTTTTAATCCACTTTTTCACTCTCCTCTTTCACTTTCATCAGGAGGCTCTAGTTCTTCTTCACTTTCTGCCATAAGGGTGGTATCATCTGCATATCTAAGGTTATTGATATTTCTCCTGGCAATCTTGATTCCAGCTTGTGCTTCATGCAGCCCAGCATTTCACATGATGTACTCTGAACAGAAGTTAAATAAGGAGGGTGACAATATACAACCTGATGTACTCCTTTCCCAGTTTGGAACCAGTGTGTTGTTCCATGTCCGGTTTTAGCTGTTGTTTCTTGACCTGCATACAGATTTCTCAGTAGGCAGGTCAGGTGGTCTGGTATTCCCATCTCTTGAAGAATTTTCCAGCTTGTTGTGATACACACAATCAAAGGCTTTGGTGCAGTCAACAAAGCAGAAGTAGATTTTTTTCTGGAACTCTCTTGCTTTCTCTATGATCCAAGGAATGTTGGCAATTTGTCCTCTGGATCCTCTGCCTTTTCTAAATCCAGCTTGAACATCTGGAAGTTCACAGTTTACAGACTACTGAAGCCTGACTTGGAGAATTTTGAGCATTACTTTGCTCGCGTGTGAGATGAGTTCAATTGTGCAGCAGTTTGAACATTCTTTGCCATTGCCCTTCTTTGGGATTGGAATGAAAACTGACCTTTTCCAGTTAGTTTTCAGTCCTGTGGATCAATTAATAGATGATCAATTAATCTGTGACAAAGGAGATAAGACTATACAATGGAGGAAAGACAGTCTCTTCAGTAAATGGTGCTGGGAAAATTGGTCAGCCATATGTTTAAAAATGAAATTAAAACACTCTTAAACATCATACACAAAAATAAACTGAAAATGGATTAAAGACCTAGATGTTAGTCCAGACATTATAAACTCTTAGAGGAAAACCTGGGAAGAAACATCTCAGCAATGTTTTTTTCCATCAGTCTTTAAGGGTAATGAAAATAAAAACAAAAATAAACAAATGGGACCTAGTTAAACAACCTTAAACAAAATGAAAAGACAACCAAAGAGTGGGAGAAGTTATTTGCAAACAATGTTATAGACTAGGGACTAGCTTCCAAAATTTACAAACAGCTCATGTGGCTTAATATCATCAAAGCAAACAACCCAATCAAAAAATGGACAGAAGACCTTAATAGACATTTTTCCAAAAAAGACATACAGATGGCCAGGAAGAAGGTAAAAAGATGTTCAACATCATTAATTATCAGAGAAATGAAAATCAAAACTGTTAATATAATGAAATATCAATTCTTATCAGTGAGAATGGCCATCATAAAAAATCTACAAACTATAAATGCTGGAGAGGGTGTAGAGAGAAGGCAACCGTCTTACACTGTTGGTGGAAATGTAAACTGCTACAGCTGCTATGGAAAACAGTATGGAGGTTCCTTAAAAACTAAAAATAGCATTACCATGTGACCCTGCAAATCAAAATTATGGTGAATTGATAAAGAAGATGTGGTAATATATACACATGGAATATATATAATATATATACTATAATATATATAATATAAATATAATATAATGTATATAATATAATAATATATACAATGGAATATTACTCAGCCATTTCTTTTAAAAAATGAAATAATGCCATTTGCAGCAACATGGATGGATCTAGAGGTAATTATACTGAACCAAATCAGAAAAAGACAAATATGTGATATCGCTTATACATGGAATTTTTTTAAAAATTATACAAATGAACTTACTTACAAAACAGTAACAGACTCACAGGCTTAGAGAACAAACTTATCATATTAAATTAAATACCAGGATGGAAGAGTGGAGGGAAGGCATAGTTAGGGAATTTGGGACTGGTATGCATACACTGCCCTGTTTAAAATGGATAGCCAATAAGGACCTACTGTATAGCATAGGGAACTCTACTCAATGTTATGTAACAAACTAAATGTGAAAAGAATTTTAAAAACAATGGATAACTGAATCACTTTGCTCTATACCTAAAATAACACAACACTGTTAATCAACTATTCTCCAATCTGAAATAAAAAGTTTAATAATACTTTAAAAAATAAAAAGTAGAAACAAAAAAAGAAGAAAGACAAAGTAGATTTCATCAAAATTAAACATTTATGTTTTGTGAAAGAGGACATCAAGACAATAAGAAGACAATCCATAGTTTGGGAGAAGATATTTGCAAAAGACACACTTGATAAAGGACTGCTATCCAAAATATACAAAACTCTTAAAATTCAACAAGAAGAAAACAAACAACTTAGTTAAAAAGCCAGCCAAAGACCTTAACAGATACTTCACCAAATAAAATATACAGCTGGCAGTAAACCTATGATACAATGCGCCTCATCACATCATCAGAGAAATGTAAATTAAAACAGAAGGATACCACTACACACCTATATGAATGGCCAAAATCTGGAACAGTGATCACATCAAATTCTGATAAGGGTATGAAGCAACAGGAGTCCTCAGACATTACTGGGGAGAGTGTAAAATGACGTGGCCATTTTAGAAGACAGTCTGGTAGTTTCTTACAAAACTGAACATAGTCTTACCATATGATTGCACTCTTTGGTATTACCCAAAGGATTTGAAAACTTCTGTCCACACAGAAACCCATACATGCATGTTTATAAGAGCTTTATTCATAATTGCGAAACTTGGAAACAACCAAAATTTCATTCAGTAAGTGAATGGATAAATATACTTTGTACATGCACACAACAGAGTATCATTTAGCACTAAAGAAAAATGAGCTAACAACCCATGAAAAGACATGGAGGAACCTTAAATGTATGTTACTCAGCAAAAGAAGTCACTCTGAAGAGACTGCATGCTATCTGACTCTACTTAGTGACATTCTGGAAAAAGTCAAACCTCTGGATTAAGTAAAATGATCTGTGATGCCAGGGGATGGAAGGGAAATGATAAAAGGGCAGAGCATAGGAGATTTTTAGAGCAGTAAAATATCTGTATGCTACCGTAATAACAGATACTTATAATTATACTGTTGTCCAAACCCATAGACTGTATAGAATTCCCTTGCAGATCAGTCGGTAAAGAATCTGCCTGCAATGCAGGAGACCTGGGTTCAATTTCCGGGTTGGGAAGATCCCCTGGAGAAGAAAATGGCAACCCACTCCAGTATTCTTGCCTGGGAAACCCTATGGACAGAGGAGCCTGGCAGGCTACAGCCCATGTGGTCACAAGAGTTGGACACGACTTACCAACTAAACCACCACCACCATAGACTGTATAAAACCAAGAGTGAATCTTGAGGTAAGTTATGAACTTTGGGTGATAATGATGTGTCAATGAAGGTCATCCCTGGTTTAAAACAAATGTACCATTCTGGTACAATGATATAATGGATGAGGTATTCATGTTGGGGGAGAGGGTGTATGGAAAATATTTGTACATCTCAATTTTTTAAAGTCCCTTTTTAAAAGACAAAAGAAATTCATAAAAGTATGTTCTAATTAATCTAAAGGAGTTAGTAATACCACCCACAATGCTTGTGTTGACTACCATAGAGCAAGTATTATAAACACAGAGTGGAAGCTCTTTTACACAATTAGCTTCTGGGTTTGAACAAAATCCTCAGTTTTGTACTGGCAAATGACTATTTTCAATATTTAAGGCTATTTCCAATGCAGAAGAAATCAAAACCTTTAAATGCAAACACAAAAATAATATATGTAAGGTTCATCCATGCAGCATACCTTATGTGTACTAAACTGAGAAATACCCAACAGATTGATGAATGCATGACTTTAAAAATAAGTTAAAGGAGGTTATTCACATAGAAGAGAGTAATATAGGCACTTTATGAAAAAGTGGAAGAGGGTTACAATAATAATAAATATATGGCTAATAATATATTATATATGATAAATAAAAATAATTAAGATAATAGAAACAAGGCAGGTGTCTCAATACAATTTTTTAAAACTCTGTGTTCATTAAAAAGTAACTTTTTCTTTTGGTATGCAATTCTATGAGTTTTATCACACATATAGATTTGTGAAACCACTGCAACAATCAGGATACAGAACAATTTCATCACTGGACATAAGATTCCTTTGTGTTGCCCTTTTGTAATTAAATTCTGCCTCTACTCCTGACCCCTGTCAACCACTGATCTATTCTCTGTCTCTCTGGAAGTTTTTTTGGAGGGGGCAGAATTCTGTTCTTCTTTATTTTATTCTCCTCCTCCACCCCAAAGTCATTCTTAATATGTTTAAGTGTATTCTTAGATATGTACATATCCTTGAAAGCTATGTAGTATGAATCTACATATATGACTTTTATTAGTTTATTGTTTAAGGGTACAATTCAGTGAGTTTCAGTATATTTGAACTTGCGTGACTATCATCAACATCATTCTAGAACATTTTTATCATATCCCAAAAAAACCTGTACCACTTAAAATCACACCTCAATCTTCCCTCTACCCAGCTCTTGGCATCCAACAATCTACTTGGATTATTATTCTGCTTCTTATGCTCTGGTCTATTTTGAATGTTTCCTATAAATGAAATCATATGTGTCTGACTTCTTTCACTCAGCAAGGTGTTTTCTAAGCTCACCCATGTTGTAGCACATATTCATTTGTACTTTACTCTTTGTATGGACAAATACTATTCCACTGTATGGATATATCACATTTTTTTTAATCCTTTCATCCATTAATGGGCATTGGTTTTTTCCACTCTTTGACTATTGTGAATAATGCTGCTATGAATGGACAAGCTTTTATGTGAACACATTTTCATTTCTCTTGGGTAAATACCTTGGAATGGAATCACTGGGTCATATGGTAACTTTATATTTAACTTTTTGAGAAGCTACTAAACTCTTCCAAAGTGACTGCATCATTTTACATTTTTCCCAATTACTGTGTGAGAGTTGCAATCTGTCCTTATTCTCTTCAACACTTCTTTGTTGACCATCTTTCTTATTATAGCCATTCAGTGTGGTGAGAGGTTTGTGGTTTCAATTGGCAATTCCCTAGCAAGTAGTGATGTTGGTCATCTTTTTGTGTGCTTATTGGCCATCCATATTTCTTCTTTAGTGATGTGTCTGTTCATATCCTTCACCTTCTTTTAACTGGTTTACCTTTTTATTGTTGCATTTAAGGTATTCCTTACTATTCTGGGCACAACATATAATCAAACATATGACTTGCAAATATTTTATCCCTCAGCAAATATTCTGTAGGTTTTCTTTTTACATTCTTGATGGTGTCCTTTGAAGCATGAAAGTTTTAAATTAGATGAAATTAATTTTTTCTTTTACAGATTGCACTTTTTGTGTCATATCTAAGAATTATTTGCTTAACCCTTAATCAGGAAGATTTTTCCACGTGTTTTCTTTAAATTTTTTATAGTTTTACTTTATATTTTTAAATATCTGATCCACTTTCAGTTCATTTTCATCAAAGGGGTGAGGTTTAGGTTGACATTTTGTGAGTCTTTCGCAAATTGATATTTAATTGTTTCAACACCAATTTGTTGAGAAGATTATCCTTACTCCATTGAATTACTTTTTCATGTTTGTCATAAGTTTATCATCTTTGTGTGAGTCTATTTCTGAACTCTATTATGTTCATTGATCTAAATGTTTGTCTTCATGCAAATACCATACTGTCTTGATTGCTATAGTTTTATATTAAGTCTCAAAATTAAGTAATTAAAAGTCTTTCAGAATTGTCTTGGTCTTTTTGTGTACTTTTCATTTCCAAATATGTTTTAGAGTCAATTTGTCAGTTTCTATAAAAAGTCTCCCAAAATTCTGATTGGGATTTCACTGAATCTATAGATCAATTTGGGGATAATGACATCTTAACAATGTTTTCCAACTCATGAATTTGGCTTATCTGTTTATTTAGAACTTTTAAAATTTGTTTCACTAATGTTTTGTAGTTTCAACATAGAGATGTTATATTTTTGTTAGAATTTCTCCTAAGGAGTTTTAAGCTTTTGTGATGTTACTGTTAATGACATTTTTTAAATATTTTCTAGTTTTGTATTGCTAATATATAAGAAGACAACCTCTGTATATTAATGTTTTACCTAGCAAGTTTCCTAAATAAAATTTCTAGTATTAATAAGTTTTATTATTTTTGGTAGAGTGCTTAGAATTTTCTACCTATATAATCATGTCATTTGTGAATAAAGACCATTTACTTTTACTTGTCCAACCTGTGTAACTTTAATTTTTTTTTCTTGCCTTTTTTTTTACTGATATGGACCTCCAGGACAATGTTAAGTTGAAGTGATAAGAATAGACACTCTTACCTTATTCTCAATTTTGGCCTTTGACTATTAAGTATAATTTGATGTGCTTTCTGCTGATGGACATTTTTAATGCTTTCTTTCCAGTCATGGATAGTTTAGCATAAATATTTGCATATATTTTAAATAATTTAGACTTGGAACTAATGTCCCACCTCGACCATGTCAGGTCACTCTTAACAGAGAACTGGCTCCCCATGTGCAGTAACAAGATCATAAGGTAGCAAGCAACTGCCAGCTGGGGTTCAGAAGCAAATGCCTCTGAAGAGCTAGTGAACGAGCTAGTGAATACTAGATATTTCAAAGGAACAAATAAGGAGAGACTTGGGACTAACATTACTAGGTCCCTATGTGTGTCTGACCCTGTGTGAGGTCTCTTATGTGAGTCAGTTCTGATTCTGCTCTTCTTATCTACAGAGTCAGAACTTTTAGATACAGAAAGTCCCTGATTTAACGATGGCACAACTTACAATTTTTCACCTTTGTGATCGTGCAAAAGTAAAACACCTTCAGTAAAAACTGTACTTTAAAATTTGATCTTTTCCAAGGCTAGCGATTTATAGTATGATATTCTCCCATGGTGCTGGGCAGTGGCAGCCAGCTCCCAGCCAGCCACAGGATCGTGAGGGTAAACTATCATAAACTTACAACATCTCTGCACCCATGCAACCATTCTGTTTTTCACTTTCATACAGTACTCAATAAGTTATGTGAGATAGTCAACATTTTATAATGAAACAGACTTTGCGTTAGATAATTTTGTCCAACTATAGGCTAACAAAAGTGTTCTATGTCTAAGGTAGGCGAGGCTAAGCTACAATATTCAGTAGGTTATGTGTATTTGCACTTCAATTTAGGATATTTCCAGCTTACAGTGGGTTTATCAAGATATAAAACCCATTGTAAGTGGAGGAAGATTGGTCATTCTATTCCTCCATCTTCAGCAAGGGAGAGTGAAATGCCCCAAGGCAACCAAAGTTTTTCTAACCATACTGTGCAGAATGGACTACCCAAGCTGTCTCTCACTGTTGCTGCAATGATAAGTATAATTTATAATTATTTTTGATCCCCAAACAATGTCTCTGTCAAATAAAAAAGTTGTGGTTTCTTCTTGTTGTTATTTTTTTCCCCAACAGACTGATTTATATGTAAAGATTATATGTTGTGACTTCTAAAAGTATTGAGCTTTGAGAATTAAATTGTAAAAATTCATCACAACATATAATCTTTTTTTTTTTAATCAGCATTGATTTATTCAAAACCCCTCTATATCTCAACATAGGTTGTCCTGATGGCTCAATATAGGCTGAGCAGATTCAAAGAGGTTCAAGATGTATTTTAATAGGGCATGTCTAAGAAGTAGCAATTTGCAAATGATATGCTTATTGTAAGTATTAGATCTAATTTTATCTTTTTTTTTTTTCATTTATTTTTATTAGTTGGAGGCTAATTACTTCACAACATTGCAGTGGGTTTTGTCATACAGTGACATGAATCAGCCATGGAGTTACATGTATTCCCCATCCCGATCCCCCCTCCCACCTCCCTCTTCACACGATTCCTCTGGGTCTTCCCAGTGCACCAGGCCCGAGCGCTTGTCTCATGCATCCCACCTGGGCTGGTGATCTGTTTCACCATAGATAATATACATGCTGTTCTTTCGAAACATCCCACCCTCACCTTCTCCCACAGAGTCCAAAAGTCTGTTCTGTACTTCTGTGTCTCTTTTTCTGTTTTGCATATAGGGTTATCATTACCATCTTTCTAAATACCATATATACACAACATATAATCTTTACGTAAAAGTCAGTCTGTTAGGGAAAAAAAAACAAGAAGAAGAAACCACACCTTTTTCATTTGACAGAGACATTGTTTGGGGATCAAAAATAGTTACAGAGAAAAAAAGAACTCCCACAATGGAATAGGAGTTAAGAAGCCCGTACAGCGGTTCAGGTTCATATTGTGATTAACAAGGAATTTACTGCCACCAAGTGGTTTGCTAACTGCACTAACTTCTGTAACTGGTATTTCTTAAATTCTCCCCAAATATCAGTACTTTTTCAAAGTATCAACTGTCAGTTTAAATGAAAAAATCATGAAACTACAGACAAGGAAAGCTGAAAACTTTTCAATAATTGTCAAGCAAGTCTTTAACTGTCAAAATAAACTATGAAAATCTTTATCTGTATCCTGTGAATGGGATCTAATTTCTAGTAAATGTTGCTCTAGTTACAGAAAGTGGGATCTGGTTGCTCACCACTCAAAAGTCAATGAAGAGGCCAGGCTGATGAAGAAGAATATTTGCTTTCTTTTGTATGCCAACAACCAGAGTGAGGAGATGATGGACACCTATCCAAAGGCTGACCCTCACCCCCTGAAAATCAAGGGGCAAGACTTTTTATACGCAGAGAGAGGGGGCTACATGCAGAGACAGATCAGTCAGCTCTGACAGTCATCTTGAAATTGGTCATCAGTAGTCTGACCAGCATCTTCTTGATTGTTTGAGGTATGATTAATCTTCAGTTCCAACTTCAGGGTCAGTTTGTTGCCATTTCTTTGAGTCCTTTTCTAGAAATAGTGGCAACTTATGTCATGACTATAGTCTCGTCATCACATAGTTAACTACTGTACCTGGGGTTTCATTATCTATAAGACAGCTCACAGGATATGGCTCAGAACATTGTCATAGCCCTTGAGAGGTACCTAAAGACCCTTGATGATGCTTAATGAGTTGAGCTCAGTTCACTTGCTCAGTCCTGTCCAACTCTTTGCAACCCATGAACTGCAGCATGCCAGGCTTCCTGTCCATTACCAATTCCCGGAACTTGATCAAACTCCTGTCCATAGAGTCAGTGATGCCATCCAACCACCTCATCCTCTGCCATCCCCTTCTCTTCCTGCCTTCAATCTTTCCCAGAATCAGGGTCTTTTTCCAATGAGTCAGTTCTTCGCATCAGGTGACCAAAGTAGTGGAGCTTCAGCTTCAGCATCAGTCCTTCCAATGAATATTCAGGACTGATTTTCTTTACAATTGACCGGTTTGCTCTCCTTGCAGTCCAAAGAACTCAAGAGTCTTCCCCAACACTACAGTTCAAAAGCATCAATTCTTCAGTACTCAGCTTTCTTTATGGTCCGACTCTCACAACCATACATGACGACTGGAAAAACCATAGGTTTGACTAGACAGACCTTTGTTGGCCAAGTAATGTCTCTGCTTTTTATTATGCTGTCTAGGTTGGACATAGATTTTCTTCCAAGGAGGAAGAATTTCTTAATTTCATGGCTGCAGTCACCATCTGCAGTGATTTTGGAGCCCAAGAAAATAGTCTGCCACTGTTTCCACTGTTTCCCCATCTACTTGCTATGAAGTGATGGGACTGGATGCCATGAACTTCATTTTTTGAATGTTGAGTTTTAAGCCAGCTTTTTCACTCTCCTCTTTCAGGTTCATCAAGACGCTTTACAGTTATTCTTTGCTTTCTGCCATAAGGCCAGTGTCATCTGCATATCTGAGGCTATTGATATATCTCAGGCAATCTTGATTCCAGCTTGTGCTTCATCCAGCTCAGCATTTCGCATGATGTACTCTGTATGCAAGCTAAATTATCAGGGTGACAATATGCTATGACCAGTGTATTCTCTTGACAAAATGCTGTTAGCCTGCTTCATTTTGTACTCCAAGGCCAAATTAGCCTGTTACTCCAGGTATCTCTTGACTTCCTACTTTTGCATTCCAGTCCCCTATAATGAAAAGGACATCTTTCTAGGGTGTTAGTTCTAGAAGGTCCTGTAGGTCTTCATAGAACCGTTCAATTTCAGCTTCTTCAATATTACTGGTTGGGGCATAGATTTGGTTTACCGTGATATTGAAAGATTTGCCTTGGAAACGAACAGAGATCATTCTGTCGTTTTTGAGATTGCATCCAAGTACTGCATTTTGAATTCTTTTGTTGACTATGAGGACTACTCAATTTCTTGTAAGGAATTCTTGCCCACAGTACTAGACTGTGGGCATCTGAATTAAATTTGTCCACTCCAGTCTATTTTAGTTCACTGATTCCTAATCACTCCTGATCACAAGATCACTCTTGCTATCTCCTGTTTCACCACTTTTAATTTACCTTGATTAATGGACCTAACATTCCAGGTTCCTATGCAATATTGTTCTTTACTTCCATCACCAGTCACATCCACAACTGGGCGTTGTTTTTGCTTTGGCTCCATCTCTTCATTCTTTCTGGAGTTATTTCTCCACTCTTCTCCAGCAGCATATTGGGCACCTACAGGCCTGGGGACTTCATCTTACAGTGTCATATCTTTTTGTCTTTTCATACTGTTCATGGGGTTCTCAAGGCAAGAATACTGAAGTGGTTTGCCATTCCCTTCTCCAGTGGACCATGTTTGTGTCAGATGGTCCATGTGATCAGTTTGATTAGTTTTCTCTCATAGTGGTTTTCATTCTGTCTGCCCTCTGATGGATAACGATAAGAGGCTTATGGAACCTTCCTGATGGGAGAGACTGACTGAGGGGGAAACTGGGTCTTGTTCTGATGGGCGGGGCCATGCTCAATTCAGTTCAGTTCAGTTCAGTCGCTCAGTCGTGTCCGACTTTTTGAGACCCCATCAATCGCAGCACGCCAGGCCTCCCTGTCCATCACCAACTCCTGGAGTTTACTCAAACTTATGCCCATCGAGTCGGTGATGCCATCCAGCCATCTCATCCTCTGTCTTCCCCTTCTCCTCCTGTCCTCAATCCCTCCCAGCATCAGGGTCTTTTCTAATGAGTCAACTCTTTGCATCAGGTGGCCAAAGTATTGAAGTTTCCGCTTCAGCATCAGTCCTTCCAATGAACACCCAGGACTGATCTCCTTTAGGATGGACTGGTTGGATCTCCTTGCAGTCCAAGGGACTCTCAAGAGTCTTCTCCAACACCACAGTTCAAAAGCATCAATTTTTCAGTGCTCAGCTTTCTTTACAGTCCAACTCTCACATCCATATATGACCACTGGAAAAACCATAACCTTGACTAGACTAACTTTGATGGCAAAGTAATGTCTCTGCTTTTTAATATGATGTCTAGTTTGGTCATAACTTTCCTTCCAAGGAGTAAGCGTCTTTTAATTTCATGGCTGCTATCACCATCTGCAGTGATTATGGAGTCCAAGAAAGTAAAGTCTGTCATTGTTTCCACTGTTTCCCCATCTATTGGCCATGAAGTGATGGGACCAGATGCCATGATCTTAGTTTTCTGAATGTTGGGTTTTAAGCCAACTTTTTCACTCTCCTCTTTCACTTTCATCAAGAGACTTTTTAGTTCCTCTTCACTTTTTGCCATAAGGGTGGTGTCATCTGCATATCTGAGATTTTTCATATTTCTCCCGGCAATCTTGATTTCAGCTTGTGCTTCTTCCAGCCCAGCGTTTCTCATTATCTACTCTGCATATAAGTTAAATAAGCAGGGTGACAATATAGAGCCTTGACCTACTCCTTTTCCTATTTGGAACCAGTCTGTTGTTCCATGTCCAGTTCTAACTGTTGCTTCCTGACCTGCATACAGGTTTCTCAAGATCAACTCAAGTGGTCTGGTATTCCCATCTCTTTCAGAATTTTCCACACTTTATTATGATCCACACAGTCAAAGGCTTTGGCATAGTCAATAAAGCAGAAATAGCTATAGGCAATGGCTCCCCACTTCCAAGGAGCGGCGGCTGTGCGGGTGCAGGAGGGCCAAGAGGAGCTACTCCACGTTCAAGGTCGGGGGGTGGGGGGGGCGGGTGGCCATGAGGAGATACCCTTCATCCAAGTTAAGGAGCAGCGACTGCGCTTTGCTGGAGCAGCCATAAAGAGATAGCCCACGTCCAAGGTAAGAGAAACCCAAGTAAGAAAATAGGTGTTGTGAGAGGGCATCAAAGGGCAGACACACTGAAACCATAATCACAGAAAACCAGCCAATCTGATCACAGGACCACAGTCTTGTGTAACTAATGAAACTAAGCCACGCCGTGTGGGGCCACCCAAGACGGACGGGTCGTGGTGGCGAGGTCTGACAGAATGTGGTCCACTGGAGAAGGGAATGGCAAACCACTTCAATATTCTTGCCTTGAGAACCCCATGAACAGTATGAAAAGGCAAAATGATAGGATACCGAAAGAGGAACTCCCTAGATCGGTAGGTGCCCAATATGCTACTGGAGATCAGTGGAGCAATAACTCCACAAAGAAGGAAGGGACAGAGCCAAAGCAAAAACAATATCCAGTTGTGGGTGTGACTGATGATAGAAGCAAGGTCCAATGCTGTAAAGAGCAACATTGCATAGTTACCTGGAATATTAGGTCCATGAATCAAGGCAAATTGGAAGTGGTCAAACAGGAGATGGCAAGAGTGAAAGTTGATACTTTAGGAATCAGCGAACTAAAATGGACTGGAATGGGTGAATTTAACTCAGATGATGATTATATCTACTACTGTGGGCCTTGCTCAGTAAATCTTTAATCCAGTTTTCTATTGATGGGCGGGGATGCGTTCCCTCCCTGTTGTTTGACCTGAGACCAAATTATGGCGGAGGTAATGAAGATAATGGCAACCTCCTTCAAAAGGTCCCATGCGTGCACTGTCCCACTCAGTGCTCCCGACCCTGCAGCAGACCACTACCAACCCACATCTCCACTGGAGACTCTTGGCACTCACAGGCAAGGCTAAGTCAGTCTCTTGTGGAGTCACTGCTCCATTCTCCTGGGTCCTGGTGCACAGAAGGTTTTGTTTGTGCCCTCCAAGAGATTCCCCAGTCCTGTGCAAGTTCTGTAATCAAATCCTACTGGCCTCCAAAGTCAAATTCCCTGTGGGTTCTCAGTCCCTTTTCCAGATCCCCAGGTTGGGAAATCTATTGTGAGTCCTACAACTTTCTTAAAGCAGTACAATAATTTCCTTGGTATACTTTTTCTGCAGTTTGTGGGTCATCTGCTCAGGGGCTCTATGGTGGGGTTAATGATGACCTTCCCCAGAAGGGCTTATGTCACAGGTCTGCTGCACCCAGATCCCTGTCCCTGTGGCAGGCCACTGCTGACTGGTACCTCCATAGGAGACTCAACCACAGGTCTGGCTCAGTCTCTGTGTGGTCTCTGGGTCCTGGTGCACACAAGGTATTGTTTGAGCCCTCTGAGCATCTCTGGTGGGTAATGGGCTTGATTCTAAATGCAATTTTGCCCCTCCTAACATCTTGCTGGGGCTTCTCCTTTGCCCTTGGACATGGGGTACTTTTATTTGGTGGGATTCAACAATTTCCTATCGATGCTTGTTCAGCAGCGAGTTGTAATTTTGGAGTTCTCACAGGAGATTATGAGCACACATCCTGCTACTCCACTATCTTGTGAGTCTCTTTTTCTACCAAGAGAACCCACTGGTCAAAGCAAATACCCTCTTCCAAGAACACAAGAGTAGACTCTACACATGGACATCACAGTGATGGTCATTACCAAAATCAGATTGATTATATTCTTTGCAGCCAAAGATGGAGAAGCTCTATAGAGTCAGCAAAAACAAGACTGGGAGCTGACTGTGGCTCAGATCATGAATTCCTTATTGCAAAATTCAGACTTAAATTGAAGAAAGCAGGGAAAACCACTAGACGGTTCAGGTATGACCTAAATCAAACCCCTTACAATTATACAGTGGAAGTGAGAAACAGATTCAAGGAATTAGATTTGATAGGCAGAGTGCCTGAAGAACTATGGACAGAAGTTTGTGACATTGTACAGGATGCAGTGATCAAGACCATCCCCCCAAAAAAGAAATGCAAAAAGGCAAAATGGTTGTCTGAGGAGGCCTTACAAACAGCTGAGAAAACAAGAGAATCACAAGGCAAAAGAGAAAGGAAATATGTACCCATTTGAATGCAGATTTCCAGAGAATAGTCAGGAAAGATAAGAAAGCCTTCCTCAGTGATCAATGCAAAGAAATAGAGGAAAAGTATAGAATGGGAAAGACTAGAGATATCTTCAAGAAAATGAGAGATACCAAGGGAAATTTTCATGCAAAGATGGGCACAAGAAAGGACAGAAATGGCAAGGACCTAACAGAAGCAGAAGATATTAAGAACAGGTGGCAAGAATACACAGAAGAAATATACAAAAAAGATCTTTTTGACCCAGATCACCAAAATGGCATGATAACTCACCTAGAGCCAGACATCCTGGAATGGAAAGTTAAGTGGGCCTTAGGAAGCATCACTGTGAACAAAGCTAGGGGGGGTGATGGAATCCCAGTTGAGCTATTTCAATCCTAAAAGATGATGCTGTGAAAGTGCTGCACTCAGCATGCCAGCAAATTTGGAAAACTCAGCAGTGGCCACAGGACTGCAAAAGGTTAGTTTTTGTTTCAATCCCAAAGAAAGGCAATGCCAAAGAATGTTCAAACTACCACACAATTGCACTCATCTAACATGCTTGCAAAGTAATGCTCAAAATTCTCCAAGCCAGACTTCAACAATACATGAACTGGGAACTTCCAGATTTTCAAGCTCGATTTAGAAAAGGAAGAGTAATCAGAGATCAAATTGCCAACATCTGTTGGATCATCAAAAAAGCAAGAGATTTTCAGAAAAACATCTACTTCTGCTTTATTGACTATGCCAAATCCTTTGTGTGGATCACAACAAACTGTGCAAATTTATTCAAGAGTTGGAAATACCAGAAAACCTGACCTGCCTCCTGAGAAATTTATACGCAGGTCCAGAAGCAACAGTAAAACTGGACATAGAACAACACACTGGTTTCAAATGGAGAAAGGAGTACGTCAAGGCTGTATATTATCACCCTGCTTATTTAACTTATATGCAGTGTATATCATGAGAAATGCTGGGCTGGATAAAGCACAAGCTGGAATCAAGATTGCCAGGACAAATATCGATAACCTCAGATATGCAGATGACACCCCCCTTATGGCAGAAAGTGAAGAAGAACTGAAGAGCCTCTTGATGAAAGTGAAAGAGGAGAGTGAAAAAGTTGGCTTAAAACTCAACATTCAAAAAACGAAGATCATGGCATCTGGTACCATCACTTCATGGCAAAAAGATGGGGAAACAGTGGAAACAATGACAGACTTTATTTTCTTGCACTCCAAAATCACTGCAGATGGTGACTGCAGCCTTGAAATTAAAAGATGTTTGCTCCTCGGAAGAAAAGCTATGACCAACCTAGACAGCATAATAAAAAGCAAAGACATTTCTTTACCAACAAATGTCCGTCTAGTCAAACGGACTAGACTAGGTTTTTCCAGTTATCACGTATGGTTGTGAGAGTCGGACCATAAAGAAAGCTGAGCGCCAAAGAATTGATGCTTTTGAACTGTGGTGTTAGAGAAGACTCTTGAGAGTCCCTTGGACTGCAAGGAGATCAAACCAGTCAATCCTAAAGGAAATCAGTCCTGAATATTCATTGGAAGGACGGATGCTGAAGCTGAAGCTCCACTACTTTGACCACCTGATGTGAAGAACTGAGTCATTGGAAAAGACCCTGATTCTGGGAAAGATTGAAGGCAGGAGAAGTGGATGACAGAGGATGAGATGGTTGGATGTCATCACCAACTCAATGGACATGAGTTTGAGGAAGCTCCGGGAGTTGGTGATGGGCAGGGAAGCCTGATGTGCTGCAGTCCATGGGGTTGCGAAGAGTCAGACATAACTGAACAACTGAATTGAACTGAAAACATTTCAAAACATGTTTCAAGGTATAGTAAATCTGAATCCTTGAAAACTAATTATTCCCCAAAGACTCCCAAGCAAAATAGAATTAACCTCAAGTGTGGAGATAAGAAGTCCTTTGCCTAAAGTCTTTTCATCTTTTAATATTCCCATATAAAAGTAAATTACTCAGCGAGGTATTTTTCCCAGGAGTATGTCATCACCTCAAGGGATTTTCAGAACTATTTTTAGAACTAGTTTCCCATAAAGGAGCAGAGTTCCCAGCCTATAATTTTGATGTTGATGGAAGGCCCTAAGTATTTAAATTCTCCAACTCTCTTAAGTTCTAGTCACTACAAGACTTGCTACTGTCTTAAGAGGCTCTATTTGAAATCAAAATGAAAAATATTGAAAAAAAATTTTCTCTGCAAATTTTGAATAGCATCCAGGTTAAATTATGGAGACAACAACATGTCCTGAGAGATTTAATTTTCAGCATTGGTTTCCTGGGAGTATTTCCAAGTTAACATTGTGGAATTACAAAACCTCAGAGAGGGAGTTTTTTAACCACGAAAGAGTACAAGATGACCATGATTTTTTACAAGTCTTCCTTTATAAAATATGCTTCCATTAAGGATTGCTTCAGGATATAATATTTATGGAAACACAAATATGTATAAATATAATGGACTTCCTTATATACTTAAATACAATAGACTTCATCAGTGAAAGATGTTTGTTGTCTGAAAAAGTATGTCATTTGACCTAAAGAATGACTCAACAAGAAAGCATTAAGAGAAGTGCAGATGCAATTTTACTATAAACATGCAACTTTAAAATGAGGAATTGCCTGAATCATAGTAAGCCAGACAGCTTACTGTGGACAGCTGTGTCCCATGGGAAATCACTAAGCCCTGCACTTCACTCAGTGCCTGGCAAATAACAGACAACAATAAATATTTGCAAAGCAGAATCATTAAATGTAAGATCTGTGTGCGAAATATTTTTTTTTCATGTCTATGGTAGGAAACTACCTTCCAGGTGAAATTGCCTCCTAATAAGCTGCTCTGGCACTAAAGAAGTAAAACTAGCAGAGTCAAAATTAGTTTTCCTCTGCAGAATTTAATCCTGGAGAGACTGGAGCCAAAGGGTTCTATAGCAGGAGCTACTCCCAGCTGATTTTATGATTCCTGCAGCACTTCTGCTGAGATCTCAGTGTGCAGACAGACTATTTGGGGTCTTGTTAAAATACAAGGTCTGCAGCATTCCCAATCCTGGGCATATACCCTGAGAAAACCATAATTGAAGAAGCACATGTCCTGCAATGTTCATTGCAGCAATACTTACAATAGCCATTTGAATGGATAAAGAAATTGTGATACATTTATACAACAGAGTACTACTCAGCCATAAAAAGGAATGAATTTGAGTCAGTTGTAGTGAGGTGGATGAACCTAGAGCCTGTTATACAGAGTGAAGTAAGTCAGAAAGAGAAAGACAAATATCATATGTTAAGTCATATATATGGAATCTAGAAAAATGGTACTGATGAACCTCTTTGCAGGGCAGCAATAGAGACGTAATGATAGAGAACAGACTTGTGGACACAGTGGGGGAAGAAAAGGGTGGGACAAATTCAAAGAGTAGCATTGAAACATATACATTACCATATGTGAAATGGATAGCCACTGGGAATTTTCAGCATGACACAGGGAGCTCAGCCTGGTGCTCTGTGACAACCTAGAGGAATGGGATAAGTTAGGGGGGTAGGAAGGAGGTTCAAGGAGGGGACATATGTAAACCCATAGCTGCTTCATGTTGTTGTATGGCAGAAACTGACAAAACATTGTAAAGCAATTATCCTCCAGTTAAAAATTAAAATTAAAATAAAAACCAGCAACCACAACAACAAAAATAAAAAAATAATAAGCAAATAAAAGGCAAGGTCTGAATCAGCAGGTCTGGGAGAGGCCCAAGCCTCAGCCTTTCTATCAAGCTCCTAGGTGTTGCTTTTACCAAACACAGATTCATATGCCTGACACATAGTAAAACCAAACAACTGAAACGTTGAAGTCTGGAGTAGAAAATGGTGTATTGCAGGGCCAAGCAAGGAGGAGGACAGGTAACTTGTGCTAACCCAAATCCAAACCCCCTGAAGGGTTTCACCAAAGCACTTTTAAAGGCAAGGTGAGAGAAGGGCATCCCAGAATATGCGATCAGCTCATGAATGATTCTGATTGGTTGTTGGTGAGGTAATAGGGCAGTGAAACAGGGATCCATATTATCCCTAGGCACCAGTCAGTCTGAGGGCCATGTGCTCGGGGCTATCAAGTAGTTAATTTCTCCCATTTGGTGGTGGTTGTAGAACTAAAGAGCCTCTTGATGAAAGTGAAAGAGGAGAGTGAAAAAGTTGGCTTAAAGCTCAACATTCAGAAAACTAAGGTCATGGCATCCAGTCCCATCACATCATGGCAAATAGATGGGGAAACAGTGCAAACAGTGGCTGACTTTATTTTTCTGGGCTCCAAAATCACTGCAGATGGTGATTGCAGCCATGAAATTAAAGACGCTTACTCCTTGGAAGGAAAGTTATGACCAACCTAGACAGCATATTGAAAAGCAGAGACATTACTTTGTCAACAAAGGCCCATCTAGTCAAGGCTATGGTTTTTCTTCCTGAATAGCCAGGCAGAGTAAGCACATATGGGGTGATGGAAGGCACTGAACCTGGAGTCAGAAGACTGGTTATGTGACCCCAGAAGAATCACTTAACTTATTTGTATCCAAATTGTCTCGTGGGAAGAGGGCATCATCAAAGTAATAGGATGATGATACTCACCTCACAGGATCCTTGTGAGAACTGGTGGATATCTTACTGTCAACATACAGGGGAGTGCTGTATACACAGCCTGTGCTCAGTAACTGCTTACTGAGTGGATGGTAAACACAGGTTATTCGTGTTGTTCTGAGGGCTCTGCTCCTCACCCGCCCCATGTGCCCAGGACAGTCCTGGCAACAAGCAGGAACACAGGTGGCACTTGGTCAGCTCAGGTAATAGCAGAGCAACCAATGCCTGGAAAGACATTCCAGCCTAGAGGATGGCTCCCTGTGGCACCAGTAGGAGAGCATCTTCACCGAGAGAGCATAACTTTGAGGCCTTGGGTAACTTCCAGGTTTCTCTGAGCCAACAGTGGGAGACAAAGGCAGCTTGTTACAATAAAAAGATGGAATCGGGTGGAGAGGGAGGTGGGAGTGGGGATCGGGATGGGGAATACATGTAAATCCATGGCTGATTCATGTCAATGTATGACAAAAACCACTACAATATTGTAAAGTAATTAGCCTCCAACTAATAAAAATAAATGAAAAAAAAAAGATGGTATTAGACGAGCTGACCTTCCACATTCTTCAACATAAATTGCACGTAAAGTTGCCTGCCTTTGATACATGGCTTATTCAGATTCTATATATAAGTGATGTCACAGAGTATTTGTCTTTCTCTGTCTGTTTTATTTCACTTCATATAATGCCCTCAAGATCCACCCATCTTGTCACAAACAGCAGACTAACCTTTCTCATGGCTGAATAATATCCCATTGTTTGCATGTGTGTATGTGCATATACTGCATGCATGCTCAGTTGCTCAGTCATGTCTGACTCTTTGCAACCCCTATTCTGTAGCCTGTGAGCTTCCTCCATCCATGGAATTTTCCCAGACAAGAATACTGGAGTGGGTGGCCATTTCCTTCCTGCAGGGGGTCTTCCAACCCAGGAATCAAACCCACATTTCCTGTGGGTCCTGTATTGGCAGGCGGATTCTTTTTTTTTTTTTTTTTTTTTTTAATTTTTTTATTAGTTGGAGGCTAATTACTTCACAACATTTCAGTGGGTTTTGTCATACATTGATAGGAATCAGCCATGGATTTACACGTCTTCCCCATCCCAATCCCCACTCCCACCTCCCTCTCCACCCGATTCCTCTCGAAACATCCCACCCTCGCCTTCTCCCACAGAGTTCAAAAGTCTGTTCTGTACTTCTGTGTCTCTTTTTCTGTTTTGCATATAGGGTTATCGTTACCATCTTTCTAAATTCCATATATATGTGTTAGTATGCTGTAATGTTCTTTGTCTTTCTGGCTTACTTCACTCTGTATAAGGGGCTCCAGCTTCATCCATCTCATTAGGACTGGTTCAAATGAATTCTTTTTAATGGCTGAGTAATATTCCATGGTGTATATGTACCACAGCTTCCTTATCCATTCATCTGCTGATGGGCATCTAGGTTGCTTCCATGTCCTGGCTATTATAAACAGTGCTGCAATGAACATTGGGGTGCACGTGTCTCTTTCAGATCTGGTTTCCTCAGTGTGTATGCCCAGAAGTGGGATTGCTGGGTCATATGACAGTTCTATTTCCAGTTTTTTAAGAAATCTCCACACTGTTCTCCATAGTGGCTGTACTAGTTTGCATTCCCACCAACAGTGTAAGAGGGTTCCCTTTTCTCCACACCCTCTCCAGCATTTACTGCTTGTAGACTTTTGGATAGCAGCCATCCTGACTGGCGTGTAATGGTACCTCATTGTGGTTTTGATTTGCATTTCTCTAATAATGAGTGATGTTGAGCATCTTTTCATGTGTTTGTTAGCCATCTGTATGTCTTCTTTGGAGAAATGTCTGTTTAGTTCTTTGGCCCATTTTTTGATTGGGTCATTTATTTTTCTGGAATTGAGCTGCAGGAGTTGCTTGTATATTTTGGGATTAATCCTTTGTCTGTTTCTTCATTTGCTATTATTTTCTCCCAATCTGAGGGCTGTCTTTTCACCTTACTTATAGTTTCCTTTGTAGAGCAAAAGCTTTTAAGTTTCATTAGGTCCCATTTGTTTAGTTTTGCTTTTATTTCCAATATTCTGGGAGGTGGGTCATAGAGGATCTTGCTGTGATTTATGTCGGAGAGTGTTTTGTGGCAGGCAGATTCTTTACCAGCTGACCCACCTGGGAAGCCTGTGCATATATTACATATATATAATATAAATACACATTATACCTATTGTGTCACATTTTTTTAATCCATCCATCTATTGATGGACACTTAGGTTATTTCCATATTTTGGTTATTATGAATAATGCTGCAATAAACAAGCAAATACAGGTATCTCTTCAAGATTCTGATTTCATTTTTTTTTTTTTTTTGGATGTATATTCAGAAGCAGGATTGCTGCATTATATGGTAGCTCTAGCAAGAAGACATTTTAATGAGTTTTTCCATGGCTGTGATGAGTGGATGTAATGCATGTTTAAATAGTTAAAAATAATTTTGGCCGTGTCATATGGTATATACTGTCAGTCCTCACCATCCATTTGTATATTGAAGTAAAAACATGTTTTCTCAAGAAAATATTGTCTCTAGTCAGGCATATCTCTTAGCCTAGCTGGTCCTGCCTCCTTAACCGTCACAAGTTGACCGTCCCCTACCTCACCAGGCTGGTTGTCACAAGAATTCTTGTTAATTTGCAGTCAAGCATGGGCCCCCTATACATACTCACAAGTTCTGTGAGCTTAAATGTCTCCTGCTTCATTCTCACACAAGTTGTCTTAAGTGATAAAGAGCATGAAGACTACGTTATCCAGCATTCCTGCACATGGTCTAGCATTCCTTCTCATGACAGATCACTAGCAAGCTACATAGAGGAGCCTCTCTGCTTTGCGCCTTCACAGAACTGCTTAAGGGATTCTGCCTTGTATGCATTCAGGCTTGTCTCCCAGCTAAGAAACTGTTTCTTTAAGAAAAGGACTAGGTTGTCTTTGTATATCCAGTCCTGCCAGGGCTTAATGCAGCACATTGTATAAATCAGGTGTTCAATACCATATCTTGATAATTCACTTTGTTTTTCAGTCCCCTGTGGTGTGTTATAAAACAGCAGTTGACTGTGAATTGGACAGACCCTTGTTCCAAATCTCACCCTCCAGCAACCAGCAGTGCAGGCTTAGGCTCTGTCTTCTCCTCTGTCTGTTTCAAAATATGAAAAATGAGCATTATGCTAACATTTTAGTTGGATATTTTTAAGTATCACCAACATCAACTGGAAAAGGTCAGTTTTCATTCCAGGCCCAAAGAAGGGCAGTGCCAGAGAATGTTCAGAGTACCATACAATTGTACTAATTTCACAAGGTTATGCTCAAAATCTTTCAAGTTAGGCTTCAACAGTACATGAACTGAGAACTTGCAAATGTACAAGCTAGATTTAGAAAAGGCAGGAACCAGAGATAAAATTGCCAACAAATTGCCATCTGTTGGATCATAGAGAAAGCAAGGGAATTCCAGAAAAACATTTACTTCTGCTTCATTGACTCTGCTAACGTTTTTGACAGTATGGATCACAACAAATTGTGGGAAATTCTTAAAGAGATGGGAATACCAGACCACCACATCTGTCTCCTGAGAAACCTGTATGCAGATGAGAAGCAACAGTTAGAGCTGGACGTGGAATAACAGAATGATTCAAAATTGGGAAATGAGTATGACAAGGCTGTATATTTCAGCCTGCTTATTTAACTTCTATGCAGAGTACATCATGCAAAATGCCAGCTGGATGAACCACAAGCTGGAATCAAGATTGCTCAGGAGAAATATGAACAACCTCAGATATGTAGATGATACTACTCTGATGGCAGAAAGTAAAGAGGAACTAAAGAGTCTCTTGATGAGGGTGAAAGAGGAGAGAGAAAAAGCTGGCTTACAACTCAACATTCAAAAAACTAAGATCATGGCCTCCAGTTCCATAACTTCATGGCAGGTAGAAGGGGAAAGAGTGGAAAGAGTGACAGATTTTATTTTCTTCAGCTCCAAAATCACTAGGGATTATGATTGCAGCCATGAAATTAAAAGGCACTTGATCCTCAGAAGAAAGCTATGATAAACCTAGACAATATATTTTTTAAAAGCACAGACATCACTTTGCTGACAAGGGTCCCAATAGTAGTTATATATGGATGTGAGAGCTGTTCCATAAAGAAGGCTGAGCATCAAAGAATTGATGCTCTCAAATGGTAGTGCTGGAGAAGATTCTTGAGAGTCCCTTGGACTGCAGGGAGATCAAACCAGTAAATCCTAAAGGAGATCAACTCTGAATATTCATTGGAAGGACTATTATGAAAGCTGAATCTCCAATACTTTGGCCACCTGATACAAAGAGTCAACTCATTGGAAAAGATTTTGATGCTGGGAAAGATTGATGGCAAAAGGAGAAGAGGGTAGCAGAGGATGAGATAGTTAGATAGCATCACTGACTCAATGGACATGAATTTGAGCAAACTCCAGGAGACAGTGAAGGACAGGGAAGACTTGAGCGCTGCAGTCCGTGGAGTCACAAAGAGGTGGGCACAACTTAGCAACTAAACAACAACATCAACTAACCACCAATCAATATTTTAATAACTTAAATCTCTGTTGTTCTTAGGTATAATTAGTATTATAATTTCTCTACATATAACAAAGTTAATATTAATTTTTGGAAAAAAGCTTACCTTCTTAATAATTTCCTGAAGTTTTGATTGCATTTGCTTTGTGGAGGACAGGGCTGAATGTTAGCCTTGAAAATGTTTAGTGATTTAAAATTAATAAGCTCCAAGGTGGCACTAGTGGTAAAGAATCCACCTGCCAACACAGAAGATATTAGAGACATGGGTTAGATCCCTGGGTTGGCAAGATCCCCTGGAGGAGGAAATGGCAACTCACTCCAGTATTCTTGCCAGGAAAATCTTATGGACAGAGGAGCCTGACCGGCTACAGTCCATTGAATCACAAAGAGTTGGACATGACTGCAGCGACTTAGTAGTACGCAAGTTCATGAAAAGTTACCATTTGAAAACTACTGAGATGGTTAGTGATTTTGAAATTGATTTTGGTCTAGTTCTGCTGTGTTTCTACATTCATTCTTCCTCTTGACAATTTTTTATTGGTAATGGAACTTTAAAATGGATGAAAATGCATTTTTATCTCATTTATGTTTAAGAAATAGCAAATACCAAACAATAATATGGTAAGTTTCATCTAAATAAACCAGAAAGGTAAATTAATGAAGTTTTCCATTTTACATAGTTGATATTTTTACCAATTTTAAGGAAAAGCAGTATATTAATAAAACTAAATGTTTTCCTGAATTGAAAAGTCACACATGCTTTGCCAGTCTTTGATACCTTAAATGTGATTCTAAAATGCTATGACATTGGTGAATATAGTTGAAAGATTGAAAAGTTTTGATTTCATCTCCACAGGCTATTTATTTTCATATCAAGGACACAGAACAGCCCTCCCTGTCTCCAGCTTTCATTATTTCACCATCATGTGTTGACTTCTGTAGAATGCTCTAGATGCTTATGCCAGGCAGAGAAGCTATTAAACAAAAAATTAATTTGACCCATTCTTTGGCAGCAAGGAAATTCATTTCATGGTGACATCACTCCATTCAGCATCCCAGCTTCTCAGGCCCCAGCAGTACATTAAAGCTTTCTTTTCAAACGCTGGTCCCTCTGTGAGATCTTACTTTCTATTTCACCTGAGAGTCAGTTTTTGGTTTTTATTTTAATTTGTTGATTTGGCTATGACAGGTTTTAGTTGTTGCACGTGGGATCTTCAATCTTCCTTTCAGCATGCGAGATCTTTAGCTGTGGCACATGAATGCTTAGACATAGCATGTGGGATCTAGTTCCCTGGCCAGGGATTGAACCTGGGCCCCCTGCATTGGGAGCACAGAGACTTAGCCACTGGATTACCAGGGAAGTCCTGAGAATCATTTATGTATCTGAGCAGAGTTGTCATGGCATTTCTTGTGTGATCTCTGGTAAGCTAAACACCCCATTTACCTCTTCTTCATTTACCCTAATTTCCTTACATTTCTCTTTCTGCTGTTTCTATTACCTCTGAATTGTCTGCTTCCTCCTTTAAAATAAGGCACCCCAAATTAAACTATTTTTTCAGGTACAGTAAATTCAGGGTAAAATTAAAATATTTTCTTCCATTGCTCTGGATGCTATATTATTTTCCTACTTCAAAATGGCTTTTTTGTTTGTTTTCCCTCCATATGACTTTGACTCACGTTGGGGATAATGTCAAACCTCTGGGAATTTGTTTCACATGAACTTTTGTCAAGTAAAGTCTCACCCATCTGGCAATTGTTTAGCCAATTTCTTAAACCTGAATTGAAGGATTCATATTTATCTGTACTTTATTTCATCTTCCTGACATTAGTCTGAAATTTTAGACTTTGGAGAGCTTTCTTTTTCTCTCTTCTTTTTTTTTTTTTTTTTTTGACATTCATTGTATAAACAATATCATCTAGCTATTTTAATTGGGTAAATTTGCTGTGAACATTTTTTGATTATTCATTAAATCATTGATAAAAATTGCTGAAGAGATCAGAGTCAGATAGCTTAGTTGATCTTTCCAAGTTGATCTCTATCTTAATCAAGATTCTTGGAGTAGCTTTTCAACTGGCTATGAATTTACTCAAGTAATTATCCTCCAGCTCACATTTCTTGGTCTTGTCCATAAGGCTGTCAAAGAGACTTTGTCAAATACTGTGCTGAAAGCATTCCTTTGATCAAGGTTAATGAACTCAAATTATCAAAGTAATTCTAGAATGCCTTGTTCTTATTGCTTCTACTGACTGCCATAGCTTGTCCTCAGTGACAACAAAAGCATGGCTGTCATAAACCTTCCTAGTATTTTTCTGTGACTGATATTATAGTAAACTGTCTGCTATTTCTAGGTCCAATTTTTCAATTTTTTAAATTATAAAAAAAAAACCATTAACTATAATACTTTAAGGATTATGCCATACTGCAACAATATAATATAATATCTAATATTTGTATACCACATTTCAAATATTTTATCACACTCGGATACTTAAAAAGTCCATGTTAGGAGAACAGTGTGGAGATTTCTTAAAAAACTGGAAATAGAACTGCCATATGACCCAGCAATCCCACTTCTGGGCATACACACTGAGGAAACCAGATCTGAAAGAGACACATGCACCCCAATGTTCATTGCAGCACTGTTTATAATAGCCAGGACATGGAAGCAACCTAGATGCCCATCAGCAGATGAATGGATAAGGAAGCTGTGGTACATATACACCATGGAATATTACTCAGCCGTTAAAAAGAATTCATTTGAATCAGTTCTAATGAGATGAATGAAACTGGAGCCCCTTATACAGAGTGAAGTAAGCCAGAAAGATAAAGAACATTACAGCATACTAACACATATATATGGAATTTAGAAAGATGGTAACGACAACCCTATATGCAAAACAGAAAAAGAGACACAGAAGTACAGAACAGACTTTTGAACTCTGTGGGAGAAGGTGAGGGTGGGATGTTGTGAAAGAACAGCATGTATATTATCTATGGTGAAACAGGTCACCAGCCCAGGTGGGATGCATGAGACAAGTGCTCGAGCCTGGTGCACTGGGAAGACCCAGAGGAATCGGGTGGAGAGGGAGGTGGGAGGGGGGATCAGGATGGGGAATACGTGTAAATCTATTACTGATTCATGTCAATGTATGACAAAACCCACTGAAAAAATAAATAAAATAAAAAATAAAAATAAAAAAATAAAAAGACCTATAAAACTAAAAAAAAAAAAAAAAAAAAAGTACATGTTAGTAAGGACTGAGGATACATGGAGTAACCTATCCCCAAATGTGGAGAGGGTGTATAATACACACTTGAGAGTGAATTTTGAAGCAAGAAGTAAAAGATTGATGGATACAAAATATGAAAATGGAACTCAGAGAGCTTTCTGGCCAAAGTAGAGACTTTGAGATAGGGGTATTTGTGAAACCAAAGTTAAGAAGTTGAACAAAGATTATATGGGAAAAGGTAATAAGATCAACACTGGAGTCCAATTTTGATATTGTAAATAGTAGGGAGCAAAAAAGTAGGTTTGTGAGGAGAGGGACTACATAAGGTTGTGTGTGTGTGAGAGAGAGAGAGAGAGACGTGCGCGAGCAGACACGCACGCGCACTTGCGTGTGTACACACACACACACACACACACACACACAAATTTAGTCAGGTCCAACTCTTTGAGATTTCATGAGGGGCTGTTAAATACATGCTGGCTACAGTGGCTGAGAGTTTGGATTTGGGCAGAAGGTGGTAATGAACAAAATCTGTTTTTGAAGAAGATTCTATGGCCCTTGGGTATAATTTGAGATATGAGAGGCAAAAGGAGAGAATTACGAAACTCAAAACTCCAGAGCTGAGCACCTAGAGGACTTGAGAAGACGCACTGGTAGCCGTTGGGAAGCTGCAGAGAAGACTTTAGGAAGAAAAGAAATAAGATCAGTTTTCAACATTGATTTTTTTTCCAACAACAAGAGGGGTAAAAAACATAATTGCAAGCTTGGAAAAAGAGAAAACAAAAAGATTCACAATTGATCTGCCATCTGAACACACAGTTATTATCATTTTGGTATATTTCCTGCCAGAACTTTGTAAGGGGTTCAGTTCACATGTGTTATATTATATTATATTACATTATATATAATATTACTCACATTTCATTGTGGCTAAAAGGAAGTAAGCCTTTCTAATAGCTTTTCAGTATTTATTAGGTTGATATATCATAATTCACTTAATCCCTTTTTATTGTTTATTCAGATTCCTTTCAATTTGGAGAAGGAGGAACAATGAACATACTTTCCAAAAATGTATCTTTAAATATTCCTGATTATGGATTCCTAGACGTAGAATTCCTCAGTTATATATATACATGAATATATTTCATGACTCTTAAAACATGCTATTAATTTTCTTAAAGAGGAAATTTCATTTCAACAAGCAGAGTTCAACACTTGTCTTGAATTCTAATGAGACATATATATCATAAAAGCATACAGATAATTGGGAGTGAGAGAAACTGAGGCTGGGAATATCAATTTAAGACTTTTTCATATAGAGATAATAAATAAAATTAAACAGAAATTCTCCAAGGGAGTGAATAAAAATGGAGAATAATTTTGGAAATGAACTTTAAAGGAATATTTTAACTTATTTTATACATGAGATGCATAGAATTAAACAGCTTGCTCAAGGTCATATAATAACAAGTAATCAGGTTCGTGGGGTGCAGGAAGGGAAGAGAAAGGGAGGCCATAAAAGAGACTAATGAAAGTACATTGTCTTAAAAATTAAAGACTAAAACTCCCAAATAGAAAGCATCACTGCTTCAAAAAGCAACTAAGAAATTTTAAAAACTGCGAAACAAAGATAAAGTTTTGAATTTAGAAAGGGGGCGGTCCCTGACTGACAGATTCTTCTCTGATCCTCCATCAACACTGAGAACAGGCAGTCACCCTGCTTCACAAACTTAAACATTCACAAGCCCACAAACACTATGAGCTGCCTAGTTCTGCCCCAGGTAATAGTCACCAGCAGTAAAACAAAAAGAAATCAACATTTTTTATTATTCTAAACACTTATAAATTGCTTGCCTCAAGTTTGTGAACTATTTTTTTTTAAACTAATTAACTTAATAGCACAACCAATCAACTATTTTCCTTTCTTGAG